>NW_022900926.1:6660955-6748918 GCF_012274545.1 Fukomys damarensis
GTGCCCACTTTCCTCAGGAGGGACCAGGAGCTCTGACCACCTCAGGCTGTGCGGGGCTGCCCCCGGCTGCCGGCCCGCGGGCAGTCAGGGCACCACACACAGCTCGGGCGCCTTCCTTGCCGGTTAACTCTGCCTGGCCTCCCAGCCCCAGAGCAAGCTGCTGGCTCCCGAGCCCCAGCTCCCGCCACAAACCAACTTGCACAGCAGTCGCGGTGGAGTCTGGGACTCCACAGCACCGAAGCAGTTAACTTTTAGGAAGACCCAGAGAAAGAAAAACAGACTAAGAACTGCCTTGTGCAGGGAGGAGGGTTAGAAAATGAGGCTGCTGCTGTTGTTTTCATTGTGTGCACTCTAATCAGGGAGAGTAAGAACAATAATGCATGTAATGCTGATTTTGGAACGCGTCCATGCAGCTTTTCCCAGGCTAGACAGCCTTGGGAACCGCTGATAGAGTGGCACACCAGGGCACAGCCTCAATCACCGAGCACAGGGCAGGGCAGCCTTTTCTGTGGATAAAATATGTGAGGGATGACAAGAATCTTCCCAGCATGGGAAGAGGGAGCAACACAAAATATACATCAGGGAAAACTGGGAAAGGAGCGCCCAGCACAGCACAGCACAGCCGAGGGACACGATTTGGGAAAGATGGGACAGTTCTCCTCCTGCCCACCCCACTCCGGTTGCCTTTTTTGTTTGTTTGTTTCTCTTTCTGCATTCTGCGTGCCCTCGCTTTCTCTCCTACCCCCTTCCCCCAAATCCCTCTGCCACACTTTGAAGCTGAGATGAAAGCGGTGTGTTGTGGCTGCTGGCACCGGGCAAGCACAGGGAGACGAACTGAAGTGTGCTTTAGTTTAAGAAACTCTGCTCCTCTCCCAAGGAAAGGGGGGCGTCAGCTTGAAACAATACATGGCGTTTTGCTGGAGCGCCGACTGGTACGGATCTAGGATTCAAACGTGGTCCTAATTTTTCAAAGCTTTTGTCTCCAAGGAAAGGGGAATCGCTGCAATATGGCATCCTTTCTCCAAGGGAACGCACTTGACTGCAAGGTCTTGGGAGTGGTGTGGTTTAATAAAATAAAGCAGTGATCAGGCGCATGAGTTTCTGGTGCTGACAACAGCAGACTTCAGCTATCCTGAGTGTCGAGGAAGCAACTCCCTTCCTCCCACGTAGCACAGTCAAGCTGTGCTGTGATAAATGATTCTGACTTATTTACCTAGTCAGTTACGAGACTTTACATATAAAGATTCGGGATGCCCAGTTAAATCTGCATTTCAGCTAAGCAATGATAAAAGTTTAGTGTAAGTTTGTCCCTCATAATATTTAGAATAGATTTATATTCAATTTTACTAATATGAAGTTCAAACTTAATTAGGCATCTTACGGTTTATCCAGCAACTGTGCCTAATTGTGAGTTTTCAAATCACTCAACTTTTTTTAAAAATTTTTTATATGGAAACATTTGAAGAGCCTAACAGTATGGCATGAATTTGAGACTCATCAAATTTGCATGAGTGTGATCAACAAATCATTCCCTCTGCAACACAGACAACCTGTAAAAGGTTCCTTTCTTTGTCTCTGTCAGCCCATCCCTAAATGCACACACATATATTCGACACTAAACGCTACAAACATATATGCCATCCCCTTCCATGTGCATTCAGGAATGTGGACTTACACACATGCACACACATGCAAGTTTTGTTTGTTTTTAAAGATTCTATGTAGGTATTTTTTCATATCAAAGAAGGGATTGGTCCATGTGTTGTTTAGATCTTTAGAAGTCATAATTTAAAATCAACTATCTTAGCGCCATTGCTCCAGCACCAGGAAGGTAGCCCCCCTGAACCCCCATAACTCCCCTTACACACACACACCCTGCTCACACTCTCAGACCTCCTGACTGTGCCAGGCTTTGGACCCACTTTGCAGAGGCAGAGGTTGTCATAAAGGGTATTTTTCTGAGTTTCCAACTTTGAATATCTTTCAAGAAAGCGGGTGGGAAACCTGTAGTAGAACGGTGTGGAGTTCAACCGTTCAGAAGGTTGGGGAACTCAATCTGGGCCTTACAGCCCAAGGTCAGTGTGCATCGTGGGGCTCAGTCATCAGCTAACTGAGATCAGGGGTCTTGCGTCCTAGTTCTGTCTGAGCCAATAAATGGTAAATATACTATGTTAAAAAGTTTGTTCACTGCAGACGTGTTCTGGACTGCCTCTTGATTTCAATTTAATTCAAATGGTTTAAGGGTGATAGACTAGTGACTACCACTGGTGGTCAGTTTCCAAGTTGTGCTTGATCATAATGTGTTGCTGATTGTATCAGCTGGGATAAAAGATTGTGGTTGATTTGATGAACTGTTTTCTCTGATGTTATGAAGATGAGAATGTCTGTGGGTCGCTAGAGACCTAGAAGCTAGGGCGCAACTATATCAGGAAGATTTGGGTGATAACCCAGAGATTAAACCAAGGACAGCCTGAAAACAAAAAATAAAAATGAGAAGACACTTAAGCAAGACACAAAGACAGACTTTCAGTTCACCAATAGCAAACAGTAGGGCAAATGAGGATGAAAAGGCTGATAGTGAACCACCAGGATACCCTGAACTCAAAGCACAGGAAGTAACAAAACAGATCAATGAGGCTCTAGAAAAATTCAAAACAGAAATAATTTCCCAGATAACCATAGAGATGGTGAGCAAAATGAAAGACATGATTCGAGACTCTAGAACAGAAATTGACAAAAAAATAGATGCGCTCAGGACCATGGTAGAAGCCATGAAGGCCCAGCATAAGAAAGAAATGGAAAAAATAAACGCCCAACATAGAAAAGAAATGGAATCCATAAAACAGAGTCAAACAGATATCCAGGAGATTAAACACTCCATTGAAAGTGTACGCAACAGAATAAAAGAATGAGAAGATAGGCTCTCAGATATAGAAGATAAGATTGCAGTCAGTGACCAAGAAAAGAGAGGTCTCCTAAAATCAGTAGGGGATCATGAGAAATTGATACAACAACTCCTAGATGATGCAAAGAAGAAAAACATAAGACTGATAGGAATCCATGAAGTAGCAAGAGAAAATACAAATGACTTAAAAAAGCTGTTCGCAGAATTAATGACAGAAAACTTCCCAAACAGAGGGGAAGAATTTGACATTCAGATAACTGAGGCATATAGGACCCCAACTAGCTACAGTCAAAAAAAATCTACACCTAGACATATAATAATCAAGATCCCAGAAACCCAACAGAAGAACAAAATATTACAAGGAGTAAGAGAAAAGAAACAAATCACATGCAAAGGAAAGCCCATCAGAATCACAGCAGACTTTTCAACACAAACCCTTAGGGCAAGGAGAGCCTGGAGTGAGATATTTCAAGTACTAAAAGAGAACAACTTCCAACCTAGACTGATGTATCCTGCAAAACTCTCTTTCAAAATGGATGGGGAAATAAGATACTTCCACAACAAAGAACACCTGAGAAACTACATGAATACCAAACCAGCACTACAAGCAATTCTAAACAAGATCCTAGAAAAAGACAATGAAGGCAACAACACCATGAGGCCCAACAGAGCAAATCAAATAGGCAAGAAACTAAAAAAAGGTGGAAAAGTAAAAAGAGTCAACAAAAGGCCAATAACATGACAATAATAAATCAGTACATATCAGTTATAATCATCAATGTCAATGGCCTCAACTCACCAATCAAGAGAAATAGACTGGCAAAATGTAATAAGAAGTAAAATCCAACAATATGTTGTATACAAGAAACACACGTAGTGCAAAAAGAAGCCCATAGACTGAAAGTGAAAGGTTGGAAAACAATTCCCCATGTGACAGGAGCCCAGAAAAAAGCAGGGGTAGCAATCTTAGTTGCAGACAAAGCAAATTTCAAATCAAAACTAATTCTAGTATTATTGATGTAGGACGGTACTGCATCATACTTCTGTGAATGTAAAATAGCTTGTACCTGCTTTATGATACGTAGTAGTGACCATGCTTTATCAGAGCTATTTTTAATGATATTACTCTAGAACATTCTCTTTCCAGATGATGATTAAGATGCTAAAAAAAAAAAAGTAGTGCTAGGTACCACAATAGCAATAGAACTTTGCTGTTTTCTGGATACTATTCTTTTCTTTGTTTTTTTGTTTTTGTTTTTTTAATGGAATGTGCTAAATGTCTATAATTTTGTTCAGTTGACTGCAGAACCTGGAAAAGCTGTTGCTGCTATTGATGCATAACATACTGGTATTATTGGTCTTTTTATATAAATATAATATATATATTATAGTATATATATATATTATACATATAGATATATAATTTGAATTTTTGGAAACTTTGTGCTGTCAACTTTGGAAAAAGTTATCCCAATTTACTGTGTTGAGTTGGCATTGTACAGAAATTGACAGCCATATTGGTCTAGAAATGTTAAATTTTTATTTTTATTTTTATTTTTATTTTTATTTTATTTTTTTCCACTTGTACAGGGGTAATGAACTTTATTAAATATGTAAGGTCATATATACATGGGTTTGATTACAGAAATTAATAAAGTATTCTCTAAATAATGAAAAAAAGAATAAGATAAGACTACAAGAGCAAGAAGCAATTTAAATACGTTCAGGGACCATTTTCATCTTCAGAATTAAGGATTATTTTAATCTTACATCATTGCCTTTTCTCTTTTACTTTCCTTTTTAGTTTTATTTTAGGATTCACTATTTTTAATGTTCATACAGAGATTTCTTTAACTGAAATACCGAATAGTTTCTCTGGTGTGAAAAACTATAATAGTACACAGGATCCTAATGAGATAATTAATAATGTGAAATAGGAAGTAAAGGGCTAAAGGTGTAGGGAAAGTGGGAAGGGTGGGGGAAAGGTAATAAGGGAGAGGAAAAAAATACAAGAAATTGAAAATGGAAATAAAGTGTTTGTAAATGGGGAGAGGAGGAGGGGGTGAAGGGAGGGCAGGAACAATGGGAAAAAATGAGAATCAAGAACTATATGTAAAAGTACAGGATCCCAATAATGAATGTAACTGTATTGCATACCTAGATAAAATGTATTGCATACCCAATAAACTCAATAAAAAGAAAAAAACAAAACAAAAATAAAATAAAATCAACTATCTTAGAAACTACATATAGATCCCACTTGGCCATGGTTTAAAACCATAGCAGCTTTATCAAAGTGCAATAGCTCATCAATGCTGAGGCATAATTATTTTCACTTAATTTTGTCCCTCAGTTTCAATGTTTTAAAATCTAATTTCATCCTTTAATATTTACTTAAGAAAATCCATATGCTTGTTAGACATAAAGTCAGCCCAAAGGAACCACTAAAAAAAACCTTGCTGGTTGCTCTCACATGCTACTACCTTTGCAAACCATTTGTGTCTGTTCTTACTTGTGTAATCCCCACGCTCTGTACATGGAGAGGGTTAAAGTCCTGATGTTTTGTCCTTTACCACTGCTGTCCATGAACATGACTGCGATTGGTGAGTTTCCAATGCATGGAGACTGCACAGGGAGCTAAAATAAAGTTTAAGGTTATGAAGGGGACAGTACTGGAGAAAATTTGAAGGCATTTTGAAATCCCAATCCCAGTGCATGTGGAACTCAAGTGGTGTTTAGATGAGTCATGAATACACACAGTCCTGTAGTGGAAGACTGGTGAGTATCACACAGATAGTCATGTCTCCTTTGAGCTGCCATTTCCTTGCCATATGGTATTATTTTTTGACTAAGCAAAAGAATGCTTTATAAGAAAAGTGACTGTATTAGTTTTGCTTTGTAGGTTTGCTTCTGCTACTTCTTAAATAAGCAGCAGTTATGTTGAATTGTTTGCCCTATAGCTGCCTTCCATAGTTATTTAAAGTTTCTCCATACACAGTGAAATGCAACCTTCCCAGGTACAGAAACAGACTGAAATCTACCCTTAGAATGAGTAGCCAATCCAAAGCGACTATCAGCTCTAACAAGGAAAACATGAGCTGTACCCATTGGGCCTGTCTCTGTAAATTCCCGCTGGTTTCTGTACATCACTTCTTTTTACCTGCCTGTATGACAGGGCGGGGAATTCTGAACTTTTCCATGGAGTTTGCTGCTGTCACCCTATTCTGAATTCACATACAAAGCTAAGTAAGTTCTGCAGGAACAAGAGCTGCTGCAATTTTCTGTTTTAACGCCACAAAAGAGACTGTGGGAGCATTTCTTTTATTTAAATATACTTTGAGCTAAAATAATCTGATTTCATCTTGATGACAAATTTGAACTTGCATGGCATTTATGGGAAGCTAGATACCATTAGAGATCCTTAATTAATCCAGTTTTCTAAAGAGTCAATATAGCTTCTTAAGTGAATCCAAAAATCTATGTTCTTCATAAGAATGGAAAAAATATAGCTCTCTATATTTTCTCCTTGATCCACTCTTCAGGAACTCTCCCATGTTCCTTCCCAACTTCACTCCTCTGATTATCAGAAGGATAATGCATTAATTTCACTAATAAATCCATTGCCTTCCTAGCTGGTGAAACTGTATGGTGGAATAAGAGTCAGAAAAATCAGTCCTGGTTTTAACTGTACAAATGTGGGCAAGTCTACTCTCCACTTGTAGTGGAAAGACTGAGAAATAACACAATTTCTTTGATGCCGGTTTCCTTCTTCAGAAAGTGAGCATGAAAAACCAGATGCCTCCAAATTCCTTTTTGTTCTGAAGTTCTGATTCAATATTTATTTGCATTGATATGGTGTATTTTCTACTCCGAGTAACAGAAGATAATGTTTGTGCCAACTTATTGCACTTAGATAAAAAATCTTTTTGTGGTGCTGGAGATCCAACTCAGACCCTTCTATATGTAAAGCAAGTGCTCTACCATTGAGCTACATTCCTAGCCATAAACAAGTTTTAATACTATGGCTTATTCTTGGAAAATTCACCTCCAAATCAGACATATTTTAAACAAAAGCAAAAAAGAGGCACTATAAAGAACAGAAACTGACAACGATTCCATCTATGGCTCCTCTACTTTGGGAAGTGAGAATTTACGAACATTGAATTTGTGCTATGGGATTTTCAAGTGAGGGTAATGGCTGGATATAAAAGAAAATCTATCCACTCAAATGGTCTCCCCACGTGCAGGCATCACGAGTTCCACATTTTAGCTGCACTGAAGTATACACACCATCCGAAGAAAATGTACAATCTTCTAAAGAGCATGAATGACTCTAGTATTGCTTTCAGCAGTACAGTCAAATATGAAAGGACTTGGACCAATTACAGGATTGATATGGCATATGGCAAATGCTGTTCTTTTAGGGAAAAAATGCAAAATATGGAGATGAAACCAGGAACCAATCAAGGGAATATCTCAAGAATGAAACAAGCATCTAGTCTGCTGATCAGAACCAGGACACCCGGATTATTGTGGAGAAATCATTGAAATCATCAGTCTGGTCTAGGAAGAGTAAAACTGACAACCTGGATAAAAGGATTCAAGGAGAAACTGCACAACAAAAGCATCGCTAGGCAGCCAGCATTACAGCCCTGGAGTCCTCTCTCAGAACTGCGAATCTTTGGGGTCAGCTCTTCTCTCTGCAACTCCCTGGCAAGCGGAAGCAGACTTCTCCCTGCTCACCATTTGTTTCTGAGTGCAAATGTCAGTGCTCTGGAGACGGCAAAATGGGAATTTGTTCATTTATGTGACGACTCTTTGACAAAGACTTAATGAGCAGGCGGCACAGGAGGTTTTTTACCTTGACCACCTCATGCACTTCAGTTAGTTGAAAAGATTCCTCCATATCTTGCCCTTCTTGAATTTGGGAAAGCTTACATGCTCACTGTATACAAACTTCTACCACTATCCAGCACACTACTCATTAATAGAAATTGACTGACTTTGTATGGTAACAATTTCTGTTCAGTTAGACTCTACCGACTCCCATAAACAATGACGTCTGCATTTTAACAGCTCTGCTCTTTCCAAGTTCTGAAATACACTACATCTGAAGATGATTCTCCCCTGCAGAAAGTTTCCCTCCTCTCTGGGTCTGAAGAGGATGACCGTAAATCTTGAAAATTGATATTTCCAGTATCGATAGATGAAATATTTACTTGTGAAAGTTCTGGGTCTGAAGAGGATGACCGTAAATCTTGAAAATTGATATTTCCAGTATCAATAGATGAAATATTTACTTGTGAAAGTTAATGTTGTTTAATAGAAAAATTACAACAATTTTATTTTATTTCATTTCCCTCGACTTCAAAATCTTATGTTGGTCTCTATCGTTGCAGGGTTTTTTTAAGTGCTTTACTGCCAAAAGATTGGCAAGTGTCACTGGGGTGTGGGTGGGTAAAACACAACTCAGGCTTCTGCTGGCATGGCTATGGGAGCAGAAACTCTGGGTCAAGTCAGCCAGCCACACATGGGGCAGTGAGGAGAGCTGGGCAATCCACCAAGGTCCCAGGGGCCCACTGGAGATGGCCCGTGGTCTAAAATTGAAATGAAGCCCAAATTAAGAGCAGTGCTGTTTCATCCAGTGAAACAACCTTTTCTCACAGTTTAGAGTCATCACCCACAAGGTTAGCGTGTTCTCACCCACTTTTCAAATGGTATTTATTCCAAAGGACACAGCGATTTACAAGATAGCTTAATGGGGTTACTGAGTGATACGAAAGTCTTAAAATTCTTTTCCGACACCAACAGTCCTCCCTTCAATAATATACTAACAAGTTCTGCATTTGATACACAGGCACACGTTCCTTTAATATGGTGGATTTATTATAATCATCTACAAAAAACAGTTCTCTAAAAATATTCAACTGCTACTCTGAGCAGATTGTTAATAATTTGGAAGCCAAATGCTTCCCGATTTAACTACTTAGAGGAAACTACCACATTTTTATTCTGCAAAATAACTTTAAAAGTACTTTTGTTGCAAATTGTATAACATATGTTGTCCATACATGACTCTTTAAATAGGATTAGGTTAATCCACAGCCTTAAAGTTAAAAAATATTTGACTCTGAATAGCATGTGTGAGGAAAATGTGTGAGGAAAACATGTGGACTCATGGTCCTCACCATGAAACACTTAAGCATCCACCAAGCATTCGACTCTCCCTTGTTCCCAACTTGCCCCAAGTTGGCCAAGAGTCACTATCAAAATTCCAAAGTATACTTTATTTGTATTATGCCTGTCATACTCACATATATGTGCAGATGCACATTAGGTAGGGGAGGAGGAACCTCAATACTGAGAAAACAACCCAATTTTAGAAATGGGCCAAAAGATTCGAACAGATATTTTACCAAAAATTTACAAAAAGCAAATACATACATGAAAAAGATGCCTGACATCCTAAATTCAATAGGGCAATGCAAATTAAAGCCACAACGAGATACCATTACACACACTTATTAGACCAAAGTGAGAAAGACTGAATGTCAAGTTTTGGTGAGAAGGTAGGAGAACTAGAAACTCACATACATCTACCAGTGGGAATCTAAGATGTTACAATTGCTTTCAAAAGCAGACTCTTGATAATTCGTGAAAGTCGATCTGGGAGGAATATTAAAGTGTGATCCATAGTGTTACCCAGGTGGTACACTGCAGACTTTGGTGAGGAGCCATCCCATGCTGTGTGTCTGGTTAGCCTCATGACACACAGACAGTAAAATCTCAATAGTGTTGGGGGTCAAATCTTGCTAAGGAAGTGGGTCTTGCAGCTGGAAATAAGATGTGGTGGTAGTAGGGATGGGGAGAGGCAAGAGCAATGTACCTGAGAGCTGAAAAACGAAGGTCATTCTTATGGAGTAAGAAGTTTTGCCTAGCAATTGCTATGTAAACATTCCTAGATGGCAAGAGGAAGGCATCTGTTATTTAGTAGACAGGTACCAGTGACATTTGCCAATCTTTTAACAATAAATAATAAAAAAAAAACTCACTCAACCATAGAGACCAACATAAGATTTTGAAGTGGAGGGAAATGAAATAAAATGACTGAAATTGTTATAATTTTTCTATTAGACAACATTAACTTTCAAAAGACTCTGAGAGCTGATACTAAAAATGGCAAAAATATTTTCAGGGTTAGGGAAAAGGTTGGTGTATATGGGAAGATGCTATTTTAGTTTTCTCAAAGAGAACTCAGACTGCATAGAAAAGTAGAAGAAACCAAGATTTCTTGAATACACTGCTGTTGTATATTGAGTTGCTGGGCTGGGAAGGCTAAGAATTAATAACATGTCACTAAATGCTCCAACTCAGTGTTACAGGGATCTCAGCATTGCCTAATTCAATCTCTGTAGCAAACAAGTAGGATAATTATCATTGTCCTGTTGTTTTGCAGTGGAGGACATTGAAGAGTAGAGACCTAAGGGCTTTTCCCACTGATATGCTTTGTAGAAGAGTTGGAACTTAAACTCAGATCTTAGTTAATGTTTCACTTACCCTAAGCTGACACCAAGGATGTAAAAGTCCACTCCGGTCAAAACAATACATAATCTGATTACAAAAGTGTCTATTCCACAATGAAAGTTACCAGTCCATAGACACAGTAAAAGACTTAGCGGGACAAAGGCAGGTATGGATGGGAGGAAACCTTGGTGTAAAGCCCCCACTTTACAATTCTTGTCCCTCCCCGCAGGTCTCCATGGTCATTTGCAAACACCATGAATTATTGCCTGTTTCGTCTGTCCTTCTTGCCATCCCTGCTGAATCACAATGCAACTTGTTTTTAAACCTCAAATTGTACTTTTCCGCTGAAGTCTGATTTTTCCCAGAAATTTTGCTAATGTTGCACATATGGGGAAGATTTGCATACATTTAAAATTCTAGTTTAAAAAAATATTTTTTTTCATTTTACAGCAGTTCTTGACCTGGGTCTCACTTTAGGATCACCCAAAACACGAAGGTCCAGGACCTCACCCCAGGTCACTGAAATCAGAATCTCTGTACAGTAGCCCTAGACTTTGGCATATTTTTAAAATGGTTCCTCCCTTTAGGTGTTTCTAACATGCAAGCAAGTTTGAATAAAAGTTTGGAATCTTCTGGATCACAATTTATTTATCTGGCATTATGGTAGCCAAAAGCATATCTGATGGCTTCATCGTCGCCTTCATTCCATGTACCTAATGTGTCATTCCAGAGGAGACAGCCTGTTCCAGTTCTTGTACATGACCTAAGGAGATGAAATGGGGCTCTAGACTCCAAGTAAAGTTCTCTCTTGGCTGTAAGTAACAGGGCCCTGGGGAGAAAGTGTGGCTAGGCTTTGTCACGAGAAGTCAAGTGACAGTTTCTCAGCTGTTTTGTTTTTATGCTAGTGCCTTTGGCAAAAGCTCAGGAAGAAGAAATGTGCATTTTCTGCTGGAACACAGCATCCATATATTTCCAAACTTCCAAAAGTGGGTGAAAGCACTGAAAATTCCTTTCACGTCTAGTTTAGCAGGAAAGAAAAAATAAATAAATAAGGAGAGGCAACATCATTCGACTCAAAACTGATTTCAGGTCTAGCTTTCTCCATTGTTTGTGCCCCCTGAGCACCCACATTGGAAGAGCTTCACCAGCAATGTCTGGAAGCATTGGTATGGGGCGTCAGTCAGAAGCTGGGGTCAAATCCAGGATCTGGACACTGGTAACTCTGTGACCAGTAGCAAGGTACTGATCACAATGACTTGGAGAATAACAAGGAGTAGTACAAATCCCACCAATCTCCACTCACCAAGTAGGAGAGATATTACACCTGAAAGCATTGTATGTGGAAACCCTATGAATGCAAATTGTTTTCATTAATTTTTCATCTGTATTACATGAGTTTTAGCACCCTGCCTCTAGGCAAGAATGAAGTTAAACCTCTTTGCTAACCTCAAACTAATTGGAAGCAAACTTCTCCGGCTCCCCATTGGCTTGCTTCCCTGTGCTGTGGAGACCTCAGACTTCCCTTGCCAGGCCCCAGAGCTGCTGGAATGGCAAAAACAAAGTGTAGGTGATCTTATCTTCTACCTGCAACATTGGGCAACACTGGTAGTTATGGGGAAACATTGTGTCTTGGATGATGGGTTCCTGAACCACTCTGTTTATCAAAATCTTTTGTTGTTCTCTTAAAGAAGCTGCTCCTTCCTAGGATTCTGCAGGTAGACTCTTGGGTCTTCTCAGCAGCTTCTCCACTGTACATTATTACACCCTTGAAGAACAAAAATTGGAGCATTGAGACAATAGGAGAGACACTGCACTTCTGATTGAATCAACCAGATAAAAATTAAGTGATCCTCACAAAAGCAGACCATCTTTCACAGTATCTAATAAGGTAGCCACTATGCACATGAGAGTTCTGAGTATTGAAATAGAGTTCAGGCCAAAGTGAGCGGCATTGGGAATTCAACATAGTTGAATAGAGGAGGAGGCACATTGGAGCTGCTCAGAGAAAATCAACTAAAAACACTGGTAATTGGAAGAAAGAGAGGCACACATACCCTGGTGCCAAAATGAATACGAAATAAAAGAGTTGTAGATCAAACAAAGGATAGTCACAGGACTTTATAAAATATTGAAACAGTGCATAGAGCTGCCAGTGGCACTGCCACCAACATACAGAACAGGAGCCACCATTCTGAGAAATTCCCAAAAACTGATTACAAGGCCCCTCGCCTGTTTTGCCTTCCTGCAGACAATAGATGTGCACAAATTTCTCCGGCACACACGGCTGAGTGACCAAGAAGCTGCTCCCTCTCTGATGGTCCATCAGACTGACGCACTCTCTCTCTCTCTCTCTCTCTCTATCTCTCTCTCCCCTTCCCTCCTCCCCCTCTCTTTCTTTGTCATGCCCCATAGTAGCTAACTGGAACCTCTAACAACAGGTTAGGGATTGTAGCAGTGGCAGTGAGGGTAGTGAGTGGAAGAGTAGGATGCAGACCACAGACATGGGATTCAAGCAGCCTTGGGACACCCATGGGGCAATAAGTGGAAATATAGCACTCTGTGGCCAGCAGTGTGAAAGGAGCCAGCAGAGTGAAACAGAGAAGACTGCATAAGATCCAAGAAGAGTCAGCTCTACATGTGCCTGGAAGCAGCCTCAGGCTGTCTCTGGCTGAGGGCAACACAGCAACAGGCAGAGCAAAGCAGAGACAAACAGGGAAGAAGGCGTGGGTGACCACAAAGGGACATCCAGAAAGCTGTTGGAAGACTGGCCCATCCCCGATATCCAGAGGCCAAAATCAGCCCTCCACCCAGCACTAATCCAACTACAGGCTTGATAAGGTTACACAGCACAGATCTGGGCTCCGACTTGGACATAACCACAGAACTGTGGGCACCAGAGGAATTTTATTACCTTTTTTCTTTTCTTTTTTTTTCTTTCTTACTTTTGTTTTTGTCTTTTTTTTGTTTCATTTTCCTTTTTATGTCTGGATCCTTTTTTATTTTCTCTTATTTGTTTTATTTTGTTTGTCTTGTTTTTCTATTTCCTCAACTGTCTCTCTTGGTTTTTTTATATTTTTATGTGAGTAACCATTGTTTTTTTGTTTTTTTTTGTTTGTTTGTTTTTTTGGTTTTTTTTTTTTTACTTTCTACTTCATTCTTTCCCTCCTGTTCTATTACTTGGTTTCCCAAAGTATAGGTGATCATGCTTTGTAATTCTAACTTGCTTCTACTATATTTCTCTTCATTTATCTCTCTGTTTCATCCCCTATTCCTCTTCAATCCCCCACCCCAGAGTAAGTACTAAGGGGAAACTCACTGCAAAGAAGTTTATGATTTATGTTGGATTTTATTATATAACTATAGATCTTGCTCCTATGGTTAAAGGTGCCAAATACATACCACAGTTTGTTAGGTTCTAGGCTGTGTAATGATAAAACAGGACAGCACAAATGCCATGGAAAACATGTTCATAGATGTAATGGCAGAAAACTTCTCAAACATGGAAAAAGAATTTGACATATGAAAAAGTGAGGCATATAGAGCTCCAAATAGCCATGATCAAAATAAATCTATAGCAAGGCACATAATAATCAAGATTCTAGAAACCCAACAGAAGAACAAAATACTACAAGCAGTTAGAGTAAAGAAGCAAATCACATACAAAGAAAAGCACATCAGAATCACAACAGACTTCTCAACACAAACCCTCAAGTCAAGAAGAGCCTAGAGTGAAGTATTTCAATCCCCAAAATAAAACAACCTCCAACCTAGATTGATGTGCCCTGTAAAACTCTTTTTCACTCTAAAGTCAGGAACAAGAGAAGGGTGTCCACTATCACCACTCTTATTCCACATAGTTCTGGAAACATTAGCTGGAACAATTGGAGAAGAGAAAGAAAATAAAAGAAAGAAAGATAGGAAAGAAAGAAGTTAAACTCATTATTTGCATATGGCATGATACTCTACATAGAAGACCCCAAAATTCCACCAAAAGACTTCTAGATTTAATAACCAAATTTAGACTTTTAGCTGCATACAAAGTCAACACTCAGAAACCAATAGCATTCCTATACACAAATAACAATATTACTAAGAGAGAAATTAGGGAAACCACACCTTTCATAATAGCATCCAAAATAATGAAATACTTAGGTATCAATAACAAAGGAAATAAAGTATCTTAACATTAAAAACTGTGGTATCTTGAAAAAGGAGTTCAAAGAGGGCATTAGAAAATGGAAAGATATCCCTTGCTTGTGGGTAGGAAAAACCAACATAGTAAAAATGGTCATCCTTGCAAAATTGATGTCTAGATTTAATTCAATCCCTATCAAAATATCAATAACAAATCTAACAGAACTAGAGAAAATATTCCAGAAGAGACATGGAATAACAGAAACAATTCTGGGCAACAAAGACAAGGCAGGGGGCATCAAAATCCCTGACTTAAAATTATACTATAAAGTGACTGTGATAAAAACAGCATGTGGGGCTGGGGATTTAGCTCAGTGGTTCGGTGGCCTGCCTTGCAAGTGCAAGGACCTGAGTTCAATCCCCGGTACAAAAAAAAAAGACTCATGGGTCAATGGAACATATTAGAATATGCAGAAAGAACTCCAAACACATTCAGCCACCTTATATTTGGCAAAGGGGCCAAACACCTTCACTGGAAGAAAAATTGCTTCTTTAATAAATTGTGCTCGAAAAACTGGCTGTCTACATGCTCAAGACTAAAACTAGACTCGTGTCTCTCACCGTGCACTAAATTAAAATCAAAATGGATCAAATATCTAAATAGTGAAACAGAAACACAATCTACTAGAAGAAAGAATAGATAGAACACTTCAAGACATAGGTGTAGGCAAAAACTTTACCAACAAAACGATGATTACACAGGAAATATCCCAATACCTGAGATCTCACTGTATTAAAAACCTTTTGCACAGCAAAAGAAATCATCAACAGCATGAAGAGATAACCAACAGAGTGGGAAAAAAATTTGCCAGCTGTTCCTCAGAATACATGAAGAGCAGAAAAAAATCAACTCCCACTCTCCAAATTTAAAGACCCAATCCAAAAATGGGCACTTGAGATAAATACACACTTCTCAGATGAAGTACAAACAGCAAATAAATATAAGAAAAACATGAAAAAATCACTGTTCATTCAAGAGATGCAAATTTGAAATACTCTGAGATTCCACCTCACTCCATAAATAATGGCTGTTATCAAGAAATACACCAATAACAAATGCTGGTGGGGTTGTGAGGGAAAAGGAACCCTTCTCCATTGTTAGTGAGAGTGTAGACTGGGACGACTGCAGAAATCAGTGTGGAGATTCCTCAAAAAACTAAGACTAGAGGTTCCATTTGACCCAGCTATAGCCCTTTTCAGTATCCTTGCAAAAGAATTAAAAGCATCATGTCACAGCGATACACACACACACACACACACACACACACACACACACACACACACACACACACATATATATATATATATATCCATGTTTAAAACAAAACAGTTTGTAATAGCTAATTCTTGGTAACAGCCCAAATGCCCATCAATTGATAAATGGATAAAGATGTGGGATTTTTCTACAATGGAGTACTACTCAGCCATAAAGAAAGAGACTTTTCTAGGTAAATTATACACCTTAAGACCATAATCTCAAGTGAAATAAATCCAACATGTGGGTAAATATTACACTATTTCTCTGGTGTGACAAACTAAAAGTGCAAATAAGGACCAAAATGCATAATAGATATTGTGAAATAGGAAAAAAATGTTCAAATGGGAAGGGGCAATAGGAGGGGGGGAGGGGTAAAGGACGGAAAGGAAAGGGGAAAAATAAAAACAAGAAAGATAAAAATGGAAACAAAGCTTCTGTAAATGAGGAAAAGGAGGAGGGTTGAAGGGAGGGGCGGGGAATGGAAAAATAAAAACCAAGATACACATATTATCTACAGGTACAAATTCCATATGATGAATGTGACCATATATATATTGCCAATAAACTTAATAGAAAAAGCAAAATGAGCTGCACTGTGTACCAGACTTCCAAGAGCTAGTTCCACAGGAACGTGATACAAAACACATCAATATTTTTGTACTGATTACCTATTAAAGTGGTAATGTTTTATATTATTGCACTAAATGAAATTACTAATTTCAGCACTTATCCTTTTGACTTTTGAATGTGCATACCAGAATTTTAGAATTTATCAAAGAACAAAACTTCAATGAATTGAGTCATAAAGATGGAATAACAATTCGTGGACCAAGGAGCATTCTGTCTATGAAACAGGAGGAGCTCTATGCGTCTGGCGCCAGGGTGTGTGCCTCGTAGCTTGGACTCTTAAGAGCAAGGAAAACACAGGACAAGTGGGGCTGGCTAACATTTGGGGTTCTCTCTTCATAGCAGGACCTCCTATCATTCTGGCTCTGGTGGACTAGGCCCCTTAGAAGTGGTAGATGTGAATCCTCTGGGATTTTCTGAAAACTAAGTTATGTCTAAGTTTTGTTCGACTATTTGGTACTTGGCATGAGCAACTGCATTCTAGTCTGGTCTGGGGTATAGGGGTCTGATACAGGAGCCCAGTCCTAAACTATGGCCTCTTGTGTGCTATATTCACAAACTGTATGCATTCTGTTTCTGCTGTATAGTGTTCCATTTCATCAGGAAAACTACAAATGCCAATCTGGATAGTTTTCAATCTTAAAAACACAACCATAAATAGGAACAGCTAAATAGGGAAGTGTACATTATACTGTTACTAGTTACCAATGTATGCAAGTGTGCATGTGCGTGTTTGCAAGTGTGTGTCTGCAAGTAGGGCTGAGTGTTTCAACTGCCCTGAGTAGCTCAAATAGGAGTCACTCAACTCCTAGGGCAGTGACTTGCAGTCACTGTAGCAGCAGCACAAGGTGGAAAGGAGGTGGATTTGCGAAATCTGCAGATCAGAAGAGAGGAGGCCCTTCTGGGAGGCAGAAGGACACTGTCACCTGTGCTTCAAACCTCCCAGTGATCCTGGAACCATGTTCTAGACCAAGTGAGACAGTGATTTCTCAGACCCGGTCTGCTGCATCGCACCAAAGTACACCAGCTTCAGCTGTTACTTGGACTCTGTCCACAGAGCACACAGCCTGGGCGGACTGAGGACTCAGATGAGGCCAACTCTCCTCAATTTACAAGTGAGAGTCACAGTTCCACTCAACAGAGGTAGCAATTTTTGTTAAATTTAAAACACCTTGCACTTAATTGACTTTCCATAAATATTTGATCATTAATTGACTTCCAAGTTTTTGTAGGATATGTATTAAACACAGAAAGAAATGTATGTAGTGTTGGAGGAGCCACCTGTCAGTGGCCCTCCTGGGTAGTCTGGTCCAAGAGGTGAGCCTCTTCCTCCACCTGCACTGTGGTGGCCCAGGGCCGTCCCTGTTGCCCCTCTCCAGTCTTGCCCTGGGCTAAGTGAAGCCAGTTCACTGGGAAGACTTGAGGAACTGCATCAGCACCATCACCCGTGGCATCCATTCTTTACCCTCTACACCAGCAGTGCCCAATGCCTGTTGGACACTTCACCTTCAAGGAAGGGCACTGCATGGAAACTAAACTTCAGAGCTCCCCATCCCCACAGTGAGTCCAACCCTGCTTCCTTTCTTAGCCTTACTCTTCCCTTTACAAAGTTTCCTGACCACACCTCCTCATAAATCACATACAAATGAATCTCTGTCCAGGATCTCCCTGTGGGCAACTTGACTAAGACAATGGATAGCTGTGTTTAAGTTGTCTGTTTTGTGTATTATCCACTGAGAATTGTAAAATAGTCTCCTCATTGACCAACCAATTTGAAAGACTTCTCCCTATTGTCAAGCAACAAATTAGGAAGGAATGCAAAATAATAATTTAATAATATTCAAAACAAAATGTATGGAACAGAATAAATCTGTAAATATTCAGCTGTCCTAAAATAGGTGTCAGGATTGGCTCTCTAGCCAGGTAGATGGGTCTCATGCCAAATGCCTCAAAGAGCCAAGAAACAGGTGTGTTCATTTGCTGAGAGGAGGGCAATGGCTTTTACCATTTGAAATCCTGGGAGCCTCTAAGAATTTGATGAAGTTTAGAATCCTGTCTTCCAAAGAGGCATAATCCCCCCCCACACACACACACACACCTGGCAGAGTCACTGCAGGTGATAAATTCAAAGCCAGTTTGCCTCTTATTTCTGTAAGCAAATATTACATATAGGTTTTATCCTGTGCCAATAAAGATTTACTCCCATCTGCTCTTGTAAATCTCTCTGTATGTCACATTTGCTTCTATTTCTATTTAGTCAAAGATAATGACATTGTCTATTACTTCTTGAAAAACTTGAAGCATATATACTCACAGTACGCAACCTTTCGTATTGAAACCCTACCTCTTTCCTTCCTCCTTCCTCCCCCTGGTCTTCTACACACCAAAGCCCTGTCAGTCTTCCCCAGCCTCCGACTCTGCCCTCTCATTCTGCCTGAGAAATCTCCCCTCCACCTTCACTCTTCAGACTTCCCTTTCTCTAAAAAGACTCTCAGTGCTCTGATCTCTACCACCCAAAGTAGCCCTTTCCCTGTATGCTATGCCTCTTCTCTAGGCTCCTCCCTCTTCAAAGACTTGATCTAGTAACCCTCACAAGGAGCTCCCCCTTCTCTCCCATGACTACCAAGCTATAAACCAGCAACTGATTAAACTCTACCCAGCCCAGATCTGTCCCCATAGCTTCAGAACCCTAAATCCAACACTTCCTTGTCATTGCCTTACAATGGGTCTATACCTGAGCTCACCATCTCATGCTTGTTTCAAACCTGCTCTTCCTCACTTTTCTTACTCCACCCCTCATCACTGCCATCCTCTTCCCATCACCTGCTCTAGCCGGTCACCATCTGGTCCTGCTGGTTTGCACTCTAAGCATTTCTCAGATCTGTGCCTGCCTCCCTTCAGCATCACTAGCCTGCTCGCTACCTGAACCAGCCTTCCTCAGACCCACCCTCTGCCTGGAAGCAAACTCCTCCTGCAAAGGCAGATGGGGCTCTGTTGGTGCTCTGTGCACCTCACTGAAACCTAGCAAATGCTTCTGGCATATTGAGTTTCACCACCTAATAGAGACACTAACCATTCCAGAACCAAATGGACCTTTTTCCTTTTGTCCAATATGAATTGCCCAAGGCATCTTTACCTACCATGTGGATACCATCAAAGACAAACTTTGACTCTCTCTCTTTTGTTCAGAGACAACCCAGCAGACTGTCCCTGCAATAAAGGCATGTAGTGGTTCTGGTCTGGTCTTGGTTTTTGGCCTTTTTTACCTGACGTATCTGGTGCCAAAACCTGAGAGGAAGGTGGTCAATTAAGTGCCAGCCCCCTGCGGGATGGGGTCGATTGGCCTTTTGGCCATCTCCTCTGGACCACATCTGCTGAGACAGGACCTCATCAGAGATCTTTGCCTTTGCCATTGCTGATGATACCCATCCATACCAGTCACTGATTACAGGGTGAGTAGGCAGTTTAGCTTCCTTCTTCTTGGGTCCTCAGTCTCTTTCTTGTTCTCTCCCTCTAGAGATTTCTCAGAAATCCAAGTGCTTGATCAGAGAGACCCTCTCAAGCCACTGAGCCCAAGACCATGCCCATGGGCGACACTCCATCCACCCAACTCCTCTCTTTCTCCCCTTCTGGGGACTGGCTCAGGTAGTATCAAAAGAGACAAAGATGTTCCTCTCTTTTGACCTCCTCCTAGGGAGCTAATTCCTCCTCATCTGTCCTAACATGGGTGCCCAACCCTAAACCCCTCCCTCAACACTTCTTGGCTGCCTACTGGCACAACTTCATTCCCTTGGATTATTAGGGACCTACTTTAAGTGAAAATTATTCATTTTTTTATTGCAACCAAGTTTGGCCTCAGTACAAATTAGACAAAGAATCTCAATGGCCGGAAAATGACACTCTTGATTTTAACATATTGCACGAACTGCACAACTTTTGTCAACACAATGGCAAATGGTCAGAAGTTCCCCACCTACAAGCTTTCTCTCTTGCCCCTTCCTCTGTCAAACCTGTCCACCCTCTCAGGTACTTCTAGACAAAACTCTGTCCTCCATCCCTCCCAACTCCGACCTTCCATCCTGCTGACCACTCACTGCTCATGCCTCCCCCACCCTATAACTGAGCCAGCTCTTCTGTCTCCTCATGCACTTCTTCACCTCTGCCATCTGGTGACTCTTCCTCACCTCCACCATCTTGTACTCTTCCTCACCTCTGCCATCTTGTGTCTCTCCACCACACACCTGCTCTCTCCCTGCTCCTCCAGCCCCTCCCACACAGGCAAGTGAGCTAACAACCACTTCTCTGCTTGCTCTTCCTTCCCAGCTTCCCTGGAAGAGAGAGGAAAGCAAGATTCTGCAAAAAAGAGTAAAATCCTCTCCTGGCCCTGCCTATTTACATATCAAGAACTTATTTGGCAGGCTGTATTACCAAGAAATTCCACAGGCCCTATTGTTTTCTACATAAATATTGGAAAATAAAATATAAGGTTTTCAAACAATTCAAAGAAAATGTAATGCTTATGATCAGAGCTCAAAGACCAAATATTAGGTTACAGCCCAGAGCCACCTTGCTCCATATTCAGCTGTGATGTAAGGGCCAGGCAGGAAAAGCTTTAAAAAAATGATAATAAAAAAATTTCTGGCTAATTGACAAATGTACCTTTCATCTTCAACTTAAAATAATGTTTGATTGGTGTTTGGTTTCAGATGTTTAATTGATGTATTTAAAACATTTTTTTTACATTGCAAATTCTTAAATTGTAATTATGGGATTAACTTGACCTCTCTACTTTCTGCTTACAGACTCATGAAAATAACTATAACACAAGATTATGCTACTGTTATAAAGTGGTTTTACTCCTTCTGGTTCTAATTGCAAGAGATCTCTGTTAATAGATCTGTAAAAGTTTTGACTAGTCCTAACTAAAAGAGATGTTATAATTCAGTTGGCCAAAGATATTTGAGTGCACTCTAGTTTCATTAATTGTCTTATGTTTGTCTGTCCAATTGTTTGAAAGTGTTTGTCCAATTATATTTTTTTATCAAGATGATGTCAAAGATACAAATAAATTGTTAATTTCTACAACCTGGTTTTATAGGTTAAATAAAAAATTGTCAAGATAATTAAGATATACCCCCAATAATCATTGCTAAATATGTTGTTATAAAATGTTTACATTGGTTATCATCAAAGGGTTGAGTTCTAAATATGTTATTTTGATATGTTTATATTGGTCATCTTCAAAATATATTCTCTGCGGAAAAATAAGGTGTTATTTTAAAAGATCCTTTGGTACCAAGCTATATTGGAGGACATAAAGTTTCATATAATTGTAATAATTATTATTACTACTTTTTTTGGTGTACAAAATTTATTCATGATTTCTCACAATGCAGGTCTTCCAACATATTGTTTATATTAACCTTTTGATGTAGGTATTTACCCTTCTCTTCTGCTCCACCTACTCGTGATTACAGGTACATTTGTAGGCCCATACACTTTCCTTAGATGGCATCCTATCAAAAGGTAATAACTTAAGTAAGAGTTTCCTGGGGTTTTTTTGGTATTGTTGTTGTTTGTTTTTATGTGTTTTTCGAGGGGTATAAATACATTTAACAATGGCTATTTTATACTAAGATACATATCTAAGTTTGTTGCATAGATAATGTCATCATGATTATCATGCTAAAATATTATTATTATGTGTGGCTCCTGAGTTCAAGTTTTTTCTGTTAATATTCTATAGGAAATCAACTACTAGAACAACCATGATTGATAAAAATAACAGGCCTCTAACTATATTTTAGATTCCAGGGTGCTTGCTATCCAGATAAAGTTATGATAGTTAAGCTCCTATTGTACTACTGATGTCACTGATCTTCTCTTCTCGGTGTTCAACCACCAAAGTGCAGAGACCAACACTAAAAGGCAGCTGGGTTAAGAAGACTGCCAATATTTTGGCCCTGGTCCTCCAAGGTCATCAAAGATCTAAGGTATGAAGGAACCTTTTCTACAATACCTTACATCTTTGGTAAGCCACCCAGCTTCCTGAGCAGAGAGATTGCTGGACACCAGGGGACAAATGTACCATGTGCCAAAAGAGGGTCACCAAGAGAAAAACATCTCCCATGCTTTCACTGAAGCAACTTGGTCAAGCAAGGCTGTGACTTGTCCTAACAGCTGACACTGACAGAAGCTGAAAGGCTCTATGCATGGTTCCAAATTAATGCCTAGAGAGAATTAATTGACCTGGATAGATAGCAAAATATTCATATTAATTAGCACAGGTCTCACTTTAACTTGGTCTTAAACACCCAGAAGAAAAGAAAAACCAAAAGAGGCAGTCAATGAACAGGCACTAGCAATAGAGAGACTTTTGAGGCCCATCACTCCACCTCCCTGTAAAGGAAAAGCTCTCCAAGTGGTAGACCAGATAACGCAGTCTCACAAAAGGCTATAACACCTATTTAATAGCACCCTCTACTATCTCCCTGTCAATATCTCAGACTGTTAGATGTTTATGTCTGTTTACCTCCACTCGTTCATTCCTATTCCCATCCCCCTAGATTTTAACCTGTCTGTCTCAAATACTGACAATTTATCCACAGTTCTGGGACCCTTCACTTTGGGTCTCCCTTTCCCTACACAAACCACTAACCTGACATGAATGGGGCAAAGTGACAACATCACTTGCCTTGCTTGCTCCCTCTGTATCTCAGAAGAACACCCCATCTGCCTACCCAATGGCCTATGCGTCATATGCAGCCAGGAGGCATTCCGATGCCTCAACCAATCTGAAATTTTCTGTTACATAGAGTTTCTCAGACCCCTTGACCATCTATACAGAATCCCAGATGTTTGAAAGGATCCTCCCACATTCAAATGTCAACAAGAGGGCAGCCCCCTTCTTGGTGGAAGCAGGGGTCCTCACAGGCATGGCAATGGGTATAGCAGGCATCTCTAACTCTACACATTTCTATCAGACATTATCTATAGAGACATCAGAAGACATGGATAAAATAAGCCAATCCCTAAACACAGTCTAGGACCAGATTAATTCCCTAGCAGCTGTCATGCTCCAAACAGACATGCCCTCAACATGCTAACAGAAGCCCAAAGGGAAACGGGCCAAGCTCTAGGTGAAGAGTGTTGTTATTTTGTTAACCAATCAGGCATAGTCAAGGGAAAGCTTAAAGAATTACAACAATGCATCAAAAAATTTAAGAAACAATGGGGTACATGGGGAATGACCCAAGACTACTCCTGGCTCTAACAGATTATGCCATGGCTACTTCCCTGCATGTGTCTTCTAGCCATGGTAGGCCTGTGTCTCTGTTCTGCTGTTTCCAAAATTTCTTGCAGGAATGCATGAGAGCATTTACCAACCAGACAGTCACAGAACTTGTCATGGCAGGGTACCAGCCACTGCGACAGGAGAAAGACCTGATCTGTCAGTGCCTCCATCGGATACAAGTTTAGCCCCAACCTTCACCCCTTTATCAGCTTGAAGCAGCTCCAGAAGGAAGAGACCTTTGCCCAATAACCATAAAATACAAGCCTGGAATGTTAGATTTCCCTTGCCTTAAAATGGCCTCTACATAAAAAGAATAACTTTTCCCTTCCCATAACGCCCTGCTTCTCACCTAAAAAATATGGCTTCTCCCACTAAAGGACAGCCTTCTTCTTCTCATCATGCCTATTTTCCTACCAAGAGAGTGACCTGATAATCACAACCTCCTGGAGATTAGTGATGACACAAGCCACTAGTGATGTCACTAGCACCTCCTAGTAACATCACATGCTTTTCAAATCCCTAGCCACTACCTCACTCAAACCCACCTCAGCTTCTGTAAACCCTTCCCAGCCCCTATAAAAACTCCGTGTCCTGGCCATATTGCTCTCTCTCCTTTGCTAGGAGACAGCCAGACAGATTGAGATTGTTCCTACAATAAAGTCTTGTAGTGGTTCTGGAAAGAAAAAAAAAAAGACTAACTTTGTCCAGCTATTTTTCCACCAAAGGCTGAAATATTCTCATTCCTTTCAAATTTTGATTATTTACCACTTTCTCCACAAAGTGTAATGAACAACATCAATTTAGAAATGAAAGAATGAGTTGGAACTCCAGCAGAACCCATATGCACAGAGGGTATGATGTTTAGATCAATATAAAATATTTGGGACAGTAGGAGGGACCCAGTATTTGGTATGCTTGGTCTTAACCAAACCCAGCTTCCCATGAAAACTAAAAAAAAAGAAAAGAAAAATGCTTGAAAAGTTTCCATAAAAAGGATTGAAAAGCCTCTGCAGACTTCAAAGGGCTTTTTAATATGTTTTGATGAGTTACGTGTAAATGCACACACAGATTAAATTTCCATCGAAGTCCACATGCTCTTAAAACATCGAGGGGAAGTGCTCAACCAAACATGCTCTGGGTTTTTCTGACCTCAGAGCACTGTCAGCAAACCTAAGTGTATCAGAGTATTCAAAGCATGGAGCCTCACCAGCAAGTGTCAGGAGGAAAGGAAGAGGCATGCAGTGGATGAAAACAAGTGAGGGCTCATTTTCTGCTCACTCAAAGGAGGAGGTGACTATACAGGAGCCATGGAAGTCAGTTTCTTTCTCTTGATTTTGTCTGCACAATTACTAGCTTAATCAGCAAATATATTTTGGAGGACCTACTCCATGCCAGTTACCACTAAGACATCAAAGACTCATATCAGCCTGCTCTTGCCTTGGCTGGGATGCAGGAAGACTTCTCCTGTGAGGCTCAACACAGCACCAGTCCCTGGAGGACGGTGTTCAAGGTCAAACAAGCCACAGTGAAAGTAGAGTTGGAGGCACAGAAAATGTGCACATCCGTACTTCTCTAGCTCAGACAGTAAAGGATGGGCATGCTCTGTCTGTGTCCTCTGGGGATAGCTGAAGAGCTGGAAACCACATCTTTAACCTAGCATGCCCTGGTCCTGTATGACCTGGGTCCCAGAACCCCAGCTGGGGCATCCTAGCCCATGGGCTAGAGTAACAGCCTACACCTCCAAGTCAAGATACGTGGTTGGCTGCCCCAAATGCAACACTACTCAGCTGAGAAGCCCAATTTGTCAGCATATAAATTGGTGGCAAAACTAAGAGTAGCTTTGATTTGGAGTTTTCAGCATTAAAAGAAAAAGTTACGAACTCCCTCGGCCAAAATTCTCTGTCATCCGAGGTCTTGGTCCGAAGGCAATATGAGATTATACCTGATCCAAGTGTGGCTGCTCCTCATTAACACTTTAAAAGTTTCTGAGCCTTTCCATGTGTTCCTAATGAGAAATAAAAATGTGATCATCTCACGGTTCCCCAAGGCAGAGCCAAGGAAAGGAGGACAGTTGAATAGCTGTGCTTAAAATCTTCAAAAGTAGAGAGAAAAGATTATAGGATAATGGGATCTTTTGATTTCGGGCATTCTGACACCAGAGACTTCACATTCTATTTCTTTTCCATGCTTCTCTATAATGCTTAATTCAAAAAACACCATCCATTAACTTAACAAAAAAAAAACTCCCAACACTAAATCAAGGGTACAGGAGAGAAAGGCAGAGGTTGTGGAGACTGAGGAGAGGGAGGTCTCAGAGAGGAGATTCCCTCGGGGCAAACTGTCATCTTTTCATCTCCCGCTTGTATCGTCAGTCATTTCCCATAAGGTGAGCAATGAGAACATTACCACTTGGGCAATGACACAGAATTAATTCCTTGTCTCCAACACATCCCAGGGCCAGACTGGACTCAAACGTGATGAGGTCCTGAAGGAAAAGCCAGGGACCGTACTCCAAAGTGAAAGCATTTTCATGGAGGTCTTTGCCATCAGCTCTCCCTCCAGCCCATCACATGGCAACTGAGTTCCATTAGGTATTGTGGGAGTGAGTGGTGATGCTGGCAGCAAGCCCTGGTTAGAGAAACTCTCTTCCCTAGATCAAGGGCTGCAAAACTAAACAAGAACACACACACACACACACACACACACACAGACACACACACACACTTCTGGAACTTTTGCAATTCCATTTTAACAGTGTTATGTCTCTGCCACAGATTCTGGGGTCTTGTGCTGTGTTCTTGAGTTTTGACCTGCTTCTGAGTTTCACAGAACAAAGACTCAACAAATCAGATTTTCCCAGTACATAAATTACATCCTGGGAGTAAATCAGGCACCTCTGGAAGCTGCACTGACTTTTTTAGGCCAAGAGGACAACTACAACTGAGTTACTGCTTCCCTGGAATAAGCAGACTCTTGTCCTGATCTGAAAGAGAGAATTCAGTTTCTTAAAGGGCCAAGTCTAGTTTTGTTTTTTAAGATCCTGAAAGACTGGGACCCTGCAGCAGCCTGGTCACATGCTGCAGGGCTATTCCTGGCATCCAAGCATAGGGTATGGGCCCCAAACAGGACCACAATCAGGTAACAGAGACATGGACAGCAACCTGCGGCAGTGGGCCAGGAACAGTATTGGTGGCCACCTTTCCAGGAGATCAACCCTGTACCTCTCCTTGGGTCCACAGGCTGTCAAACTCAGTGATCCTGGGCAGGACAGGGGGAAGATGAGCAAGCAAGCAGGTACCCCAAATCCCAGAGACCTCAGAGGTTGAGACTACAGCATAGAGGAGAAAGTGAACTTGAAGGGCTTGTTGAGGTGGGTGCCAAGGGTCAGGTAGGAGCCCTCTCTCTGCCCACGCTATCCCACCTCGAGCTCAGAAATGTTGTATTGTTCACTTGATACCTGAATAAGGATGGACAGTGACTGCATACATGCACTCACCTCCATACTAAGTCAAGATTATTTTCTAAGGACGTATTTATGAAATCTCTAGGAAAAAAATCTCAATTCACTAAAATTTACACCTTTGAACATCTTCAAACATAACAATAAAAAGGAATTTAAAAAGCAATAGGATACACTAAATGATAAAATTAAATTTTTGGATAAGAATCACGCATTGTAGAAAGTAAGAAAGACAGAAGAGGAAGAGAATCATGGGGAAGAGGCAAATGCAAGACAAGGAACATGGAAATGAAAGTGATTCAGGTGTTTTAGGTATGGAGTAATATTCCAGGAGAAGAGCCACTGTCCTGTGTAACCAACAGGTGCCACTGTGTAGTTTTTAAAAAAGAGACACAGTTATCATCGGTGTGTGTATGTTTCAGCCACAAAGAAAGAAATTTTGAAATGGAAATGCCATGCTGTGCACTCTTTCAGCAATGGAACATTTAATGCCTGTTAATAAGGACAAAATTTGTAAAGTAGAAAAAGAAGTGTATGTGGCTTAATATACTTCGGTAACTACTTAAGGCATTATACATTTTAAATTTGTTCTATGTAAATACGTACCATAGAAGAATAAATTTCAACAGTATCTAGGGAACACTTCACCTGCTCTCTTCATTTTTATTAGGTGGCTTCATAGTATGCTGTCGGCAAATGTTATTAATTGGAGAATTTTTAAAAATCAAAGAAATTCATAATCGTGCAACTCAATTATCTAATTGTAAATTATATGCAGTAAAATACAAAAGGCACTCCTCCTAAAATTCACCACCCAGAAGCAGTAGTGGGCTTTCTTTTTCTCACTTTTTCCTATAAATATCCTCACATTGAGGGAAAGGAGGCAGAGACAAAAGACTAATTTCAGACTGTGTTCTACCGTTTGGATCAGAAATGCTCTTTCAGGTTACCAGAAATCATTCACATTATTCAAGTAAACACAGACTCAATTCTCTCAAGTGACAGAGGGTACTTTATGTATTGTGGACAGCGATCTGGCCAGTCCTTCAGTCCTAGGCTCCAGGGTTAGACACGGAAAGGAAGACACCAGGTCCCAGGGTCCCCTCTGCACCCCGGGGTCTACAGAGAAGACCTCTATGTGGTCCCCTCCATGGGGGGAAAGAGAAACAAGTGCAGCGGATGGCGCGTGAGGACTCAGAAATCAGACTCATGTTTCAGGCAGAGGTCGGGAACTTCTCGGCCTGAGCTGGTTGTTATCAAAGGTCATTCCAGAAGGGAGCTCTGGGTGCCCTGAGAAGAAGGTGGCCTGGAGGCTGCAGCCCTGGGTCTGACCACAGCCCTGGAGGACAGAGTGGGGAGGGACAGGAATTCCGACCAGAGGGAAACAGGACAAGACGCGGGCAGGTGGGGGGAGCCAGCTGAGGAAGGGGGCAGATAGGTCATGCTCCAAGGGGTTTCGCAGGAAGCAGGAGGGCTACACCCCACTCCTGAGCAGCAGCAGCAGCGCCCTGGGGATAAAGCAGCGGGGCAACTGTCCCAAAGCCCAGGAGCGGCAGGCCAGAGCTCAAGCGTAAGCTTGGATGGGAAGACAGAAGCACAAGAAGCAGGCTGGACTCCGCGCCAGAGAGAGATCATCCTATCTCGAGGGCTGAGGAGGCAGCTGGGCCGGCGGGGGGCGCGGTGCGGACCCTTTCGTCTAACGTGGAGATGGGCTCAGGCGGCCCACCCAACAGGTTCACTTCAAAACTCCAGAGCAGCCCGAAGAGGGTCTGTCACTCACTCCTCAGCGAGCACAGCTCACGCCTTGTCTACCAAACCTTTGTGGCTCCAGCACCCTGCACTTTCACTTCCCAGGCCCGCTGTGCCCAGCCCCATGTGCCAGAGGCCTCTGCCCGCTCTCTGGCCCACCGCCTGCTGCCTGCGCCCGGGTGAAGGGTCCCCTCAGGCTCACAGGCCCTCTCCACACGCACGGTCGGACCCAGGGTAGGGTGTCTCTTCTCTGTCCGGAGCTCTCCTCCTCTGTCTCTCCCTTCACTACCCCTGCAGTCCTGCCATGAGTTACAAAACAAAACCCACAGCCCACTTGCCCATTTCCTTGTCGCCCAGGCCTTGGGCACACCAGAAAGTGGGAGACCCATCCTGTGGGGCGTGCGTTTCTCTAAGGCCACTTCAGAGGCTGACTTGGACGTTAGCAGGAAAACACCTTCCGCGAGGGGCTCTGAGGACTGTCCTCTGCCCTGGCCTGCCAGGCGGTGGGATGTGTGTCTCCTCACCACTTTCCCCATACCACTCAGCTTTTCCTCCCACCAAGATCCATTAGAATATGACTATTTGGTAAGTGTTTATGAGGTCACAGAGAAGGGCTGTGGTTTCAAGCCAGAGATACATAACAGGGAAAGAGAAGGCGCGGCGCTTAGGTGTTCTCTGAGTGTGCAGCTGGTAGCTTCCTTTCTCCTATGCATTTCTCAGAAACAGATGAGAAGGACATGTGGTGGCAGATGGTCATCTAGGAGTGCTCTCAGAGGACAGGCCTGCCAGGACAGACGCAGGCAGTGAACCAGGCCTACAGCAAAGGGATGGCCAGGGCCTCCGTTTGGAGGAACAGCCCTTTGGAGTCACCCCGGCTGGGCAAGGGCCTCGGTGCTGCACAGTGATATAAGCCAGTCGTTGGCCAGAGAACACGCTTCGGGGGCAGGCAGTGTTGAGTGGGGCCGTTTCCGTGCTCTGGAGGGCACAGGTGGACTTGCAGCCTGTACTGCTGGGCAGGGGGCATAGCAGGGGAGCACAAGGGAGGGAGGAGAGGGAGGGGTTGGAGGGAGGAAGGGAGAGTGCGTGCACCAGCTCCCAAGAGAAAATCTGCTCAGTGTGCCCGCCTGTGTGCACGCTGTCCGCACTGAGCTGCCTTAGACCCCCACGTGTCTTCTGTGCGTCCTCTCCAGACTCTAGCCCTTCTCACCCCTGGGAACCTTGGGTAGAGGACAGGGGCACTCATCCACAAACCATTCTAGAGTCCCTGCCTTCCCAGCTCATCCCTCTGCTAGTCAGGGCAACCTGCATGGTTGATGGCTCCCACTTTGGTGTCCTGGTCTCCGTGCATTTCTTAGGACAAGGCTGACATTCGGCTTTAAATATGAGGCGTCCCGCAAAGACTCATGGACTGAGGGCTTGAGCCCTGATGCAGCGATGTGCAGGGGTGCGGCTTGGAGAGGTGACTGGATGGTGAAGACACCAAGCTTATGAAAGGGTTAATTCACAGACTCATTAGCTGAGTGGGCTCCTAGGAGGCAGGGCCCAGGGGGAGGAGTCAGGTCACTGGGATCCAGGACTTGTGAGGGTTCAGCTCTTCTCTGCCTCTTCCTGCTCTCTCTGCTTCCTGGCTGCCATGAGGTGAGCAGCTTTCCTCTGCCGTGGCATTTCTGCCTTACTGCCAGCTGACCATGGACTGAAAGCTCTGAAACCATGAGCCTAAACAGGCCTTTTGTCCTTCAAGTTGTATGTGCCAGGTGTTTTGTCCCAACAACAGAAAGGTGACTTTCATAGCTGTTATGCTGTTCAGTTACTGCTACAAGTGGGAACACGAGCACCAAACACTCTCTTTGTGGCAGCACTCGTGAATCTTCTCCCAAGCACATCTCGCTGCACATCATGCAGGGGAAGTGACATTGCCAGCACATTGCCTGGAGGAAGAACTGTGGGGATGTCACTGACTTTGAGAGTGATCACGAGCTCTGTCCAACACTCAGAAAATGCTGCACAGTGATAATAGCAAAATCCAACAGGACTGCAATCTCGACTCCCAGGGCTTAAGACAGCATTCATCATGGCTTGCTGGGTGTCTTGGTAGAGACGAGGAGCTGACCATGGGACGTAATGTGACCAATGCAGCCAGTACATACCAAATAGTCTCCTTTGAAGCATATAAAAACGTGGATTAGTCTCAGAGTTTGCCAGAGATCAAGTTTCAGTGTCTCGGCTCCTCTTCCAAATCACTGTGGCCAGTTCCCTTAGCACTAATGAAGCTCAGAACAACCAATTCTGCTGCAGCCTGGATGAGTGAGCCTTACTGTCTTCTCTAAATGCACGCTGCCCTCCCAAATGCAGGCAGCTTGGACCCAGATGCAGACTAGGGTGGGTGCAACAGACCGGGCATGTGGATGGACCACAAATGAAAACTCACAGCCCAAAAGTCACCTTTCTGATAGCCAGCCGCTGTCCTAACCTCCAGAGGGAAATTAACCCTGTGCAAGGAAGGATGAGTGCTAATCGTTATTTGTGAAATTAATAGACAGCCTCCTTAAACCGAGTCACTGTCCTCTGCATTTCATATGTCTGCCATGGCTTGTGTCTTTCCATGTTGAACTAAAAATTGATGCTGTGCAGAGCTCTCTTTCCTCTTTATCCACTGGCAGGAAACATATCATGTCTCCACACACCAGGGGACACCTGGTGACCTGCTGGGGGCGTGAGCTGGAGCAGTTCCTATGACAGCATGCACCACTTCGCCTTAATAAAAGTCACCAAACTGAAAACAGATGACAGCTGCAGATGCTGAGAAACTGAAACATATAAACAAACACTTTCCTTGCTATAGCTGGTCTACCTTCTTTTGACCAACTGGAGTGTGTGTGTGTGTGTGTGTGTGTGTGTGTGTGTGTGTGTGTGTTAATGAAGACTGCAGGAGGCCCTTGGCCAAGTGTTGTGTACAAGACTGTAGCCGGAAGAAAAAGCTTGCTGGGACATTGACCAGACTTGATTAAATGGCAGTGTGGTCTGTACTAGAAGAATCCACATCACGCAGGGGGTCTCCTTTGATTATTTCTACTTTTTCCATCAAAAAGAAATACAGAAATCCTGTCTGTTTTCCTGTCTCTCTGTATTGTGCCAGTTCCCCCGCTGTATATTCTACTCTCTTTTCCTTCGGGTCACTGTATCAGCCAACAGCTCCCATTAAATCCATGCTGTAGGCAGAAGGCCACCACTAAGTTCCACAAAACACAAAGACAGGAGCCAGGAGATACAAAGTGGTTCATGAGGACCACACACAAACACGTGTGTGCGGGTGGGCACATTGTACAGAAGCAGCCACACACCGCAGGGTGAACTGTCACTGAACACAGAAAGGAAGGCAAGGACCCACAGGAGCACTGGGGATGAACACTGCGCACGCAGCCAGGACGCCTAAGAAAGGAGCCTTGAAGAAAGTGTGTTTGAGTCTGCCTTCAAATGTTGTTTTCATATTATTTTTCAAACCTGTTTTTCCTACCATCACCAGCCTGAGGCACTTGGTTCCCACGACCTATTTAAAATGCCCTTCACATATCCAGTCTATCTCCCATTCTATCTCTGTAAGGCATAGTACTGCTATACAGGAAATGTCAGAATGAACTACTTTTATTAAAAACACTGTCTTCTCAGAAGCAAGTAAGGGCTCCACATTGATTCTCAAGAGGAAAGAGAGACTCCACACGCATGGACCTGAGAGGTAATCTACATAGAACTCATCAGGCAACAACTAAACAGAATTGAATGCTGTCATTCACTAGTGTTAATTAATTGTTTAGTAAATTGTATGCACTTCTTTTTTTAGATTTTGTTTCATCATTCACAGAGAATTACTTGAGCCTTGCATTTTAAAAAGCCATAAACCTGAGCGAGGTAGAAGAAAGCTGATTTGGAACCATTATCCTAGTGGTCACAATGCGGGTGGGGCTCTGAGAGCTACAGTTCAAATCCAGATGCATCATCTTCACCTAAATACCCACCACCTGGACGGTGAGTCCACGGTGCAGCAGCACATAGGAAAATTCTCAGGCAGAAAGAGCCAATATTTAAATCAGTGTCCTATTCCATAACTTCCATAATAAAGCAAGTGACAGGGTCTTCCCTCCACCCTGTTAATTTCTTCTCATCCATTTGTTGTTCTGTTTGGTTTTGGTTTTGTTTTTGTTTAGAAATAGAAGTAAATGGGAACTAGAAGAAATAGGAGTGCCAGTGGCAAATATACTATTCAGATCAAGAAAAATGAATAGATGAGCAAGTAGAGCTAGAAAACTTTGTGAAAAAGCAGTAATGGAAGGGCCTTGGATTTAGCTCAGTGGTGCCACTGCCTGCCTCACAAGCTCAAGGACCCAAGTTTGATCCCCTGCACCAAAAAAGAAGAAGAAGTAATGAAGGTTAATTAATCCCACCAGAAATCATAATATAAAACAATGAAAATAGTTCAATCATTATAGTATTGGTTCATAAAAAGACAAGATAATCAGATTCATAAAATACAAAAAGTGAAAAATAGATCTAACTGTAGAAAAATTTAGCACATATAAAGGTAACATTTAAAACCAGTAACAGAATGATAGTGATCAGATGAATATGTATTCACTTTTGAAGGAAGTTACTTGCTTTCATAATTTACCTCTAATTTTAAAAAATCAAGCAAAGGTGATTCAAATATATAAAACAGTGAAATAAAAATGTTTTTAAAAGTCTGAGAAGAAAATATGTAATATTGCACAGAGCAGAAAGAGAAGACAACCGTTTTTGAACAGTTTCTTAATTCCTAAAAAGAATTTAAACAAGGTTATAGTATGCCTAATAAATCTTATTTCTAGGGATATACCAAAAAGAAATTAAAATATATGTTTGCAAAAAAGCTTTCATGAAATAGTTGTTTATAATTGCAGTACACATAATTGGCAAAAAAAAAAAAAAAAAAACTGGGGACCTGGGATTTAGCTCAGTTCAATCCCCAGTAAAGAAAAAAAACTGATATCCATCTGCAGATGACTGTCTTAAAGAATTTGGCATGTCTATGCATTGGAATATTATTTAGTTATGAGAGGTTGTGAAGCACTAATATATACTGTAGCATAGATGAACATTGAAAACATTATGATAGTGGGAAAAGTCAGATACAAAAAGGCCAAATGGTGCATAATTTATATGAAAAGTTTACACAAAAGTCCAGGATAGGCAAATCATACAGGTAAAAAGTAAAGTAGATTCATAGTCTAGGAGTTGAGGCAGAGAGGAATAGAGATTGGATGCTGATGGGTACATGATTTCTTTAGAAAATGATTGAAGTGTTCTAGAATTAAATCATGGTTATAGTTGTGTAATCTTGTGAATACACTAAAAACCACTAGAAGAATAAAATAATCAGAACAATTCAAGAGAAATCAAAGAACACAATGAACTAAATAAAAATGCAATAAATCAAAATTTGTGTGGCGTGGTTAAAATAGGGCTAAAAGGAACATTAAGGGAACCAAATGGTTATATTAGAGAAGAACACATGTCACAAAGCAATAATCTCAGTTCCCACCTAAAAAAATCTAGAAAAAGAGGACAAAATTAAGCCAAAGCAATGGAAGTAAAGAAATAAGCAGAATAAGTGCAGAAATAAAAAAAGTTGAAAAAAGAAAACTAAGGAAAAAATCAATAAAATGAAATGATGGTTCTTTAAAAAATAAAATTGACAAAATATCAGCAAGACTGATAACAAAAAAGACAGAAAGCACAAATTACCAATGGGTGAAACAGAAGTCATCACTACAGACCCTAGAGATATAAAAATAGAAGAGAAGACCATGAACACAATCTGACAGCTTAGATGGAGTGGACCATTTGCTTGAAAAACACAAGCTTCCATAATTATCCAATATGGAGTAGATAATTTGAAAAGCCTACAACTAACAAAGAAATTGAAATTGTAATTTAAAAAGATTAAAAGAAAAATCCAGTCCCAGATATTTTACAGGACATTATACCAAAACAGTTGAAGAATTAACATCATGTCTATACAATCTCCTCCAAAAAATAGAAGAGGGAATAATATTACCTAATTTATTTTCTGAAATAGTATCACCCCAATACCAAAATCAGGCAGACAGTAATAAAAAGGAAATTACAAAGAATATGTCTCAAGAATATAGACACAAAATCCTTAGCAAAATATTAACAAACAAAATTTAATGATATATGAGATAGTCATTCGTACATGACCAAGTGGGTTTATTCCAGAGATGTAAGCCTTGCTCGATATTTGAAAATCACTCTATGTAATGCACTACATTAACAGAAGAAAAATCAGGTTAGGCATCATGGTGCTACCCTGAAATCTCAGCACTCTGGAAGGCTGAGGCAGGAGAATGACAAGTTTGGACATAGCCTGAGAAATTTAGCAAACTTGTGAGACTGTGTCTAAAAATAAAATATAAAAATGGGCTGATGATGTGCAAAGACCCTGTGTTCATTTGATCAAATCCATTGATGGCAGAAAAGGCATTTGATAAAATTCAACACCCATTTATGATTTTTAATGAAATTCTAAAAATACTAGAAATAGAGGGAACTTCATAAAACTGATTAAGATCAATTACAAAAATCTATAGGTAATGTAATTAGCAAAACTGAATCCTTTTCCTTAAGATTCAAAAAAAGATAAGAATGTCCACTCTTATTCAACATGGTATTGGAAGTTCTATCCATTGAATAAGGCAAGAAAGGTGAATAAAACCCAAATAGATCTGAACAGAAAAAATAAAGCTGTTCCTATTTGCAGAGGATATGATTGACTATAGAAAAAATAATACCCAAACATCTACCCTTAAAATTCTAAAATTCATAAGGTGATAAGATAAGCATATACAAATCAATTTTATTTCTATATACCATAATAAACATATAGACTCTGAAATTTAAAATATGATTTACAACTATTCAGAAAAAAATACTTAAGTATAATCTAACAAAACATGTACAAGTTTTATATCCTGAAAAATTATACCACAGCAATGAGGGAAGTCAAAGATTTAAACTAATGAAGAGACATACTATGCTCATGGAGAGACTCAATATAGTAAAGATATCTTCCCAAATTAACCCAAAGATTTAATGCAATTTTTGTCAAGCTTCTCATAATATTTTCCACATATGCACAAGATTATTTTAAAATTCATATGGAAAAGAAAAGGAACTAGAATAGCTAAACTAATTTTGTAAAAGAGAGGTATAAGGCATCAGTCTAGCTATTTTGAGGATGATAATTTTGCTGCATTAATCAAGCCTATGGTCTTCATAGAGTGATAAACAACAGGAAGAACAGGTAAAAGGAGCTGAATAAGAAACCAAGAAATAGCCCACATAAATATGCATGGCTGATTTCTTCGAAAGGTGCAAAAGCGATTCAGTGGAAGATCACTTTTCCAAGTAGGGTAACCAGACACAGGAAAGTAAATAAATAAATTGCCTTAGTCTAAATCTCACACCTTACACAAAAACTTGTTCTGGATGGATCACAGTCTTAAAACATGAAACCTTATTTTAAAACACAGAGGAAAATACTTAGTATCAAGAACTAAGTACAGAGTTCTTACACTTGAGATCCAAAGCAAGATCTGTTAAAATAAAAATGTATAAATTGAATTGAAAATTAAATTTTTCTACAAATATTTTTTAGAGAATAAAAGTACAATCTACACCTGGTACAAAAAAAAATCTACATAGTGAGGATATGCAATCCACATACCAACGGACTAATATTTAAAATAAAAAACTCTTCAAAGTCAACATTATTTTTTAAAAGCCAAATTTTAAAAAATGAGTAAAGGATAGAAATAAATATTTTACAAAACAAGACACACAGATAGCAAGTAAGCAAGCAAAAAGAAGGCCAACAACACTGCATTGATATTTAAAATGCAATTTTAAGACCATGGTAAAACACCTAACAGAATGGCTAAAATAAAAAATCATGGCAACATCAAATGGATTCAGAGAAACTGGACCATTCATGCATTTCTGGTGGAAATATAAAATGGTACAGTTACTCTGGAAAACAGTTCTCCAAAGTTACTAAAATATTAAAAATGCACTTACCATATAAAACCATAAATTGCACTGTGGGGGATTTATCCTAGAGAAATTAAAACATAAAAACCTGCACATGAATCTTTAGAGCAGTTTCATTTGTCATAGTATAAAACTGGAAAGAATCCAGATGTTTCAATGGAGGAATGATTAAACAGTGTGCTACATTCCTACCGTGGAACGCTACTATACTACTGAGTGATAAAAAGGAGCAAACTGTCGATAAGGTACAACACCTTGGATAGAATGTTAGAGAACTATGTTGAGAGAAAAGGGCCAATCCCTAAAGTGTGCATACTATATGATTCCATTTATACGATGTGCTTCAAATGACGGTATTTTCAAAATGGAGAACAGTTTTGTGGTTGCCAGGGCCTAGAAAGAGGTTGGAGGGAGAAGAGCAATGTGTGTCTGTCTGCAGGACCCCTGGGTGGAGGAAGGTTCTGCACCCTGATCATATCTATGTCAATGCCTGCCTGGGACACTGCAGGGTGTTACGACCACTGGGAGTATCACGGAGATCACAGAGTATATGTGATCACTCTATATAATTTTTCACAACTACATCTGGGTGTACAACTGCCTCAAACCAAAAAGTGTAATTTAAAAATGGGCAGATCAGTCTGAATATGAAATAAACACTGAAGCTATAAAAGAAAAGACTGATAAAGTTGACCTCATAAAAACAAAAGAAAACTATAAGAAGCATGGCAAACATCTATAAAGCACAGAGAAACAAAAACCTAGAAATAAAATTCGAACACCAATGTCAAACACAAACTGCCTCCATAAACACACATTTCCATTTAATTACTTACCATGAGAATCTCCACGCCTATGGGGGCAGAGCTATGGGTTTAATACAGTTCTCTTCCTGTTGAAGTTCAATCCCCATTGTGAGATATTAAGAGGGCGGAAATAATCTAGCCATGGTATTTAGAGGGAGGGCCTTGGGGAAGGATTAGGGTAATGTAAGGTTTTCAGGACAGGAAACCTTGGTGACGTATTGGTAGCTTTACAGCATGAGCAGAAGAGACCAGAGGACTCACGTGCGCATCTTGTCTTCTCTTGTCCATCTATCATGCTCTGCACTGCCTTGAAATTGTGTCAGAAAAAAGAAGGAAAGACATCATTAAAGGGATTCCTTGACCTTGGACCAAAACTGAGTTAAAGTGAACCTCTTTTTTGTCTAATTACCTGAGTCAGTGGTGTTCTGTCATTAAAAATAGAAAATAGACTATGCTAGACAGCATTGCACATAGGGGAGGGCACGAGACACGATCCGGCCCACAAAACACACCAAAGTCTTTTGCAAAGGCCCTCTTTATTTAAAAGACAAAGTTTTTTTTAAAAAGGCCCTGCTGGTATCCTCCTGCCTGGAACTCATTCTCAGTGACAGGAAGACCAAGCCCATCTTGTGAGGTGAAGACAGAAGACCATTTACTGAGGTACAAAAATATTCCATCCATTTAGTGGATTTTTCTCAGTCTGTGGAAGAGAGAGTGGTCATCCAAGAATCTGGTTCAGTGTTCCAGTTGGAGTTATCTTCGCTCTGCCAAGAGGAGAGGAAAGTTAACCATAAAACATGATGAAATGCAGGAGCCAGGTAAAAACAAAGCCATTCTAATGACACAGGGAGAAGAGGTAGAGTAGGCTCCAGACCATAGAGCCAGAGGGAGCACATGCTCATCCACCTCAAACAGTTCAGCTGCAACTCTGGATTTCCCCTCACTGCCTGTCCAGGTGATCTGATTCATGACGCATGACTCCTTCTATTTCTTTTTTGATGTTAAAATAATATTTCTATATTTTTTTTACATACAGGCACAATCTATATATATGGCAACATTTGAGAGATGATATATGCTATCTAGAGAAAGGTTTTGAGAAACACAGAAACTATTCTATTGCTCTCAGTCACTGCCTTTGATCTTCTGCTCTGGCTGTCAGCTTGTCATTCCGCTGACCCTGTACCTTCCTTCACTTCTCTTAGGCTGGTCACCTGTTGACTGTGTCTTGTGGACTTCCAGCCTGCTTCCTCAGTGCCGAAACCTCTGAAGTGGTACTCTACTGTCTTTCTAATGGTTCTGTAAATAACTATATATGTGTTTGATTCTGTCTGTTGTTTTCTGTTTCTGATTGTCTATGTCCTTTCCGATAGCCTTAATACTCATGCACCATTCAACAGCAGCCCCAGAGCATGGTCTGACTTCTTCAGGGGGTACCCTTGACCCACCTGTGCCAACTGTTCCCCTGCACCGCACACATCCTTCCCGTCCCTAACCCTTCCGCCTGCTGAGCCGCAATCTGGCGAAACCATTACTCATTCATTCACTACTCATTCATTCAGCACTCCCCCGGGCAGGACAGCTCATGTTCCTGTTCATGGTCGAGAGGCTTGGCATTTCCAAAAGCTTAGCCAATAATAGAATGTCAATTACTTTTTAGCTAACAGGGATATTATAAACTTTTTAAATGAAAATATGGAAAAATAACTGGGTGAATTGAAATCTGGAAAAAATTATGCATAATCTATCATTTTAAAGAGAGATCACTCACCCGGTAAGGCCACTCAGAAATTTTATAGTGGGATCACAGGAATGTGTTTCCTCTACCTGTTTTCTTTTGGAAGCTACTAAAACGTGTATGTTTCCGAAGTGTATCTTTACTTCAGAGTAATAAAAGAAAAACCAGCAAGTCTTTATGGGAATAATAAATCTCTTTTTCACCTGAGCTTAGTTTCAAGGACAATTTTCAGACTTTCAGAGATAGTTAAGTATGGACTTTGGATTTTTTAAATTAATTTCACACTATTAACTGCCTCTATATATGACTTTATAATTATGTTACTAGAAGGGATTTTATTGTAAAATGAAAGCAAAGCTATTCGTATAACCATATATATGCTCTATCAGTAGTGTCTGTGTTATTTCTCATATCTCTAGCATCTAAGGTAAGCTACCGGAAAATATGATCCACACTGAAAAAATCACTTTTCATCAGTTCTTCAGGAAAGTAAGAAAGGCAAAAGGAAGAAATGCACATGAATAAAAACAAATCTACATTCGTATGGAATACTGATTTTAAAAAGAAAGCCATATAAATGGAAGGCTCAATGTCAGCTCAAAGAACCAGATATCTAATATAATATATAATTTTTTTTTTGGTACGAGCGATTGAACTCGGGTCTTTGCACTTACAAGGCAGGCCACCAAACCGCTGACCTAAATCCCCTGCCCATGATATATAATCTTTTATCTGAAATCCATGCAGCCATACATATTTCAAAATTCAAAAACTTGGGGGGATTTTAGAAAGGTAATATAGTCCATCTGCTGCGCATTACACAACATGTCAGCAGAGTCTTCCACTTTCCCTGTAGCCAAACATGTTGGAATTTCTGCATCAAAAACTATGAATATTCTCAGGACAAATAGCAAATAAGACTACAAATGTGATTAAATTAAGTCAGATTTCCTACCAGTCTGGTTCAGGGCAGCTCACATTTATCAAATAAACCAGGAAGAAAAATCAGTGTTGCAAACTTTTTGTATTTCAGAATTGTACCTGAGAGATTATTGATCTAAAATATCACCATTAACCATAATTTTGTCTTGAGACTTTAATTTATGGAGCAAACTTACATTTTACATTAAAATCACATTTTATAGTATGTATTCTATATTTTGAGTTTCGAAGTTCTTTTTGATGTCTGCTTTTCTGCTTGCTTGCTTGATTTTGGAGCTTCTCAAACAAATCATTCTTCATACTGAACAGAAAATGTGCTTGGCAGATCAAATCACGTGCTTATGAGCCTGGCTGCATGAAGTTACCTTGCCAAGAATGTGATCACTCTCAAATCCATGAGTCTTGTAGGTAGGGATTTTCACCAGCTTAGAATTTCTTAAAGCTGTACCATCTATCTGGTGAAAATCAAAAAAAAGTAGACCAGAACTTATAACCTGTAACCCAAAGAAGTAGCCCTTATCCAGGCACAATTTACCAACTTGTTTTTTTGTATTTTGCAGAAGAGAGATTCCACACATCACCCTCCTCCATTCCAAGTTCTCAGGATGTGACCACTGTGATTACTGTCAGCTCTCATGAGAGCTCCCAGCTCTTCCAACTTAATTGAATTTTTCAGTCCCTTTCTTTTCTCTAGGGTTTTGATAACATGCACCTTGTTTTATTTGTGTTAACATTCATCAGGGTAGATATGTGTCATAAATATTTCATATTCTGACATTTTTAAAACAATGTTGTTTCTCAAATAGAATGACTCAGGGTCTGAATACCAGAAAAGGCTAAAAATATGAATCCAAAGAGTTGCTTGTGTTCTAAAGTAAAGGTTACTCTTTTAGAGAATGCGCTCTTGTCACTTGAAACTGGTCAGAAGTAATTCTCTACAATGTATAGGACTAGCAGATCTTTGAGAAATTATTTCAAAAGATAGAAAAATGTTGACAATGTTATTAACACTTGAGAGATTGAGTGTTATGAGCTAGTAATAGAGAGTAAAATTCAGAGTGAGAAGAAAGTCTGGAGCTTCTGAGTTACTGTACCAATAGAACTGCTTACGAACTGCAGTGAGGTAGACACCCTGAGGTTACAGCATCATGAACCAAGCTGAGGCACCACTCCAAGCCTCAGGGCATCTGTGCACCCTAACGGGTCTCCTGTTGCTTTCACCTTACATCCCCGGTAGAACCGCAGCACTCTAATCCGAAGAACACACATGCTTCCCTTTCATTTCTCATACAACACACTGCATGAAATAGATTGTTATTCTCTGGGTGTGGAGTTGTCCTTGTTCAAATTCATGCCTCAAATGAAAACCAATCAAGCTTTCACTAGGATCTCATCTGTACTCTCTGAGACTCGACTCCGATTTTTCCAGGTATTTGCCTGTGTTTTCAAAGAAACCCAAACCTGACAGAGACCACCAGCTCTCATACGTCTCCATGCATGATATTAAAATAAAACCTCAGCTCGTAGCAATGAGCAGCAATGCTCATGTTAAGAGGGAGTTCTTGATTTTACTTGCACACCATTTCTTTCGAAAGATGAGAAGATCAGATAATTAGCCAGTTTGGGGTAATTGTCTCAATCTATAGCCTCAGACGTGGCTGGAAATTGACTCTATCAGCCTTGCTGTTGGAAAAGAGGTGGAGCAGGGAGAGCCCTTTGCAGTTACCAGCCAAGCAATCGCACTGAATTTCCAGGGCAGGAGACCACTTATTTTCAAGTTGTTACCATAATGATGTTTTCCACGAGAAAGAAAAAATGAGAATGATTCATTTAAGGCTTCTAACTCTGTGGGCTTTGAAATGAGGACAATCCCTGTAACTCATTTGCAGTGATCATGATGTCACCATTAACAGTTCACTGGGCCTTGAAATACCAGAAACTTGACATATCCTGCATCCTTTTTCCATGTTCTGTTCCCAAATTACACTTAATATTGAAGGCCAGCATATAGTAGTGTTATGAGGCATGATTTCCTTCTGTGGGCAAAGAATCAGATCTTTAACAGTGAATTCAAGTAAGCAAGGAAAATATCTTCTAGACTAAAATATCACTGCACAAAGTATCTCACCATTTTAAATAAAGAATTCTGTCCTTATTTTTACATCTTTTTATTTTTATTTTTTGTTTGTTTTTTGTTTTTCGTTTTTGTTACTGGGGATTGAACTCAGGTCCTTGCACTTGCAAGGCAGGACACCAAACAGCTGAGCTAGATCCCGAACCTACATCAATTTATTTTTGATAAATTTCAATTGCACAGAAAAGATACAAAAATAAGGACAAAGAACTTCCACGTACCTTTACCCAGATTTACTGTTTCCATATTTTTCGATTTGCTGTCTTTCATTCTCTTAACATTTATAAAGTGAAGATATCATCAGGTGTGATCAGAATATACAGTGAATGTTTAAATTTTTAAATAAGTATTACAGCAGAAGAAGCCATTAATCCCCTTGTAGAACCCATCATTCTTGCCACTTCCAGAAGAGTTCTGGAAATCCTCTTTCATGACTGTCTTTACAAGATAGGACTTAAAAATACAGTGGATGGTGCTGCCAAGTGCCATTGAGTGGAAAGGCAGACTTCTAAAAACACTACTAAGTGTCCTCAGCTGCCTTATTCACCAGATCTGGCATCTGGAACTTCTGGCTCTTCTACAAAGTCAAAATGGCCATGAAAGGCAAACATGTTTTTAACAGGTTCAGGACATCAAGGCAGCTATAACAGCACAACTAAAGACACTCCCAGAGGAGAGCTTCCAGAACTGCTCCAGAAAGTGTCAGGATTGATGGGCTTAGAGCGTTTGAAGAAGGGGTAGGATTTTGGAGCAGAACAATGGTAATCTTTTTATCATAATAATTATTTTCCAGTTTAAACACTCATTGTATTTTACAATCACAACTCATATGTCCCTTTATCCCTAAATTGTTCAGCATACATCTTCAGCCATTCTTGGGGCTAGGAACGTAGCTCAGTGACACCACACCAGCCTGTCCTGAGTTTGATTCCTGGGATGGCAAAAAAAAATTTTCTCTTATAACCACAGAAACTTATGAAAATCGGGACATTTAATATTGATAACATGTATTTATTAATTAATTATAGTTAGTTTTGGAAAAATAAAGTGCCTTCTCAAAGTATCCTAGTATTAAACTATGGTGGGTTTTAAATGTGATTTCTCAGTTGATTGGTCCTTAACATGAGCCAGTGGCTTTTCTAACCATCATGCCCCACAAGTCACATGTAAGTCAGATCTAGGAGCCAGTTGGGGGCTGGTGCACACCTCATTGTATACCTGAAAGTTCCCGGAGGAGTGACTACAACTAATTCACAGACTTCAGAAGAGAAGGGAAAGTTGTAGAACCAAGTGTTGGTCAAATCTTGTTGAACACTTCAGAATCTGTTGGCATAAAGGTATACTTGATTTCCCTATTTGCATTTTTAAAAGTAGGTAAAATTGATTTAGGACAGAAGTTAAGTAGGAAGTGTGAAAGATCTGAAAAGAATGATTCATAGTAGGGTGAGAGGTGAACCAACAAGTAGATAAATTTTTGTTAAATTTTTCAGCAAGTCTCTCTTTAAAAAGTGCATTATTCATTGACCTCTGATTTTGGTTATTATGCTACCGTATTTTTAAAGTTTGAGTTACACAATTACCAAGGGCTGGCTAATGCATCAAATTATTTACCTTTCAAATTATTATTAGCATACACCTAGGATTAAGCATAAACATTTTTCCTAGTGGAATATTTTATTTATACTCTGGCTTGTTCCATAAAAGGATTATAAATGTTTGCATAAATGCATACAATATAACAAAATAAGGTAAATGTCAATATTATTATCTTTAAAAATGTGACAAAGTTTATGTAAAACCCACAGCAAAGTTAGGACTGGGTTACAAGATCCCTTCTTAGCCTTCTGTTTAACACAGAAATACGATAATTATTTGTTGGTTACAGAAGAAAAATGTGGGCATTTTCTACCTGCTACTCTTTTCTTTAATGGCAGAAGCTGTTTAATTCCATGGAAACATCATGCACACTTCTGCAGTTCAGTTCTACTCTTACCCTGCGGTAAAGATGCCCATCCTGGTGTTCAGGGAGGCTAAGTTGTCAATAGCGGAAAACCAAGAATACAAGCTTGCACATTCTACCCCTTGGGATTTTAAACTCAGTACCAAAATTAATTCTCTAGACTCTGTGCCTCTGAAAACTTTGGTAGAAGTCACAAAAGAACATTTTGCCATCATCGGAGATGTATCGAGTAAAGGGAAGAGTGTGCTGGTGATCAGACAAATGCTTTGCCTTACCCCCAAAACAAAAAGATGTGTTTGGTGTTATGACTCACAAAGTCTTTCAGAAAAAAAGCAAACCAGCTTCCTGGGAGCAACCTCAACCATAATTTATAAGCTCCTGGTGCCCATGAGATCAGAAGACAAAACAGAAAGCCTGATGAGTACAGCATCCATGTGTACGGAAATGTAACTGCTCAGGTGCTTCCTTCTACTCATGGAGGATTTGAAGCAAACATCCGAACAGAACAGCATCACCAATCTCCATATTTCAAGTAACCTACCCCTACTCTCTAATTCTAATAAAATCCCAGACAATTTCATTTATCAATATTTCAGTATGAGTCTCTGAAAAATAAACTCTGAAGTTTTCTTAGTATAACCACTTAACAAGGACCAGGAACAATACAAGGACATCCAAGAACAGAACACAGATTCCTTAATACATCCTAAGTGCTTATATTGGCATCTCTTGAGTTTGATCATGTTTTAAATTTTTATTTACATGTTTGTTTGTATCAGGATGTAAAAGGGTCTGTACATGTAATTCATAACTACTTCTTAACTTACAGAAGTAAGTTGGCATAGGAGCACATCTGTAATCCCAGCGCTCTGGAGGCTGAGGCAGGAGGATCGCTGTGAGTTCGAGACCAGCCTGGGCTACATAGTGAGTCAGGTCAGTCTCAACTACATAGTGAGACCCTGTCTCAAAAACCACCCCCCACAAAAAACAGAAAGAAGTTGGCAGCAATAAATAATAGAAATGACATCAGTCCAGGGTGAAAAGATAGGCAGCAAAGGAGAAGTCCTGGCCCAGGTTCATTTTCCGTTTTAAGCCACATTCCCTCGGTCTGTACGGCCAAGGGGCTGACAAGATGATTTTTGGGAATCCCTTCAACATGACCATGACTGTTCAGATTCTAGTTCATAAATAAGTATCCCAAGACCACACCGGTGAGTGCATCACAGACTTACAGTGGAATAATTAATAATTTGGTATGTATCATCCATAAGTAATGTCACAAGAATCGTGAATCTTCAATCTTCATGAAACTTGAGCTCCTGCAGTTTGCTTCTCTCCAAAGACTAATTTCAGCTTTACATTTCACAGGCCCAATTCCTACCGCTCTAGTTATCACCAGAGCCCTGTCCACGGGAGCCATCCCTTCACTCATGCTATGTGCAGGTAATGCTGAGATTCCCACATAGTCAGTCTCTTTCCTGCCACGGCCCGCATGGCGGGAGACTCCCTGCTGCACACAAGGCCCTGTGCTAAGCACTTTTCAAAGATCTCCTCATGTAGTCCTGCGGAGGTCAGGTGAGGCCACGGAACAGCACTCTGAAGCCCACATCAGTCTCCCAAAACCTATATCCCATTCTTGTTTTACAAATAGGAAGAATAGTCTCAACTTGAGAACAATGCTGTAAGGCCTGATTCGATAGACGAGTAAGAAAAGAATGTTTTTTAAGTGGCCTGTGCATTGTAAAGTTGTATGCCTGCACCAAACACAGGACTGTGTATGTTCTCAAATATTTTAATTGTAACTTTCAGGATGTCGGGATTTGACCTTAGTGTACAGGATATATCCGGCTGCTTTTGTGAGCTCCAAGTCGGGTCCTGAAAAATACATTTGGGATACCCTTAAGCTTCAATTTCTCCTCCCTCCTCCACACATATGCATCTGTAAACAACTCCCTTGAACCACATCTGTCTTCTCCCTTCTTGCCCGAAGAGAAAGAGCAACCACATCAATTGCTACACACAACTGGTGAGCCTGCAGTGGGGCATCCACGACATCCTTCTCGAAACATTTGTTTGCATTAAAATCATCACCCTTCTCTTTGCCTATGAATTGGCTCTCCAACACAAACAGAGAACAGGCAGCCATAAAATTTCAGGCTCCATCTGGCAAGGCCAGCAATGGGCATGGGTTTCTCCATCATGAGGGAAGGTATTGCCAGGGTGGAACCTTCCCCAGAGAAACCGGGGCACCAAGCACAATTGAAAAGAGGAACAGCACATGTGGACTGGTGGCATCCGTGTTAAAAGGATGGTACACGACATTCAAAGAGCATTTTACAACCCACTACCTCATCAGGCATGGCTGGAATTAACCAGACAAAACAAACATTTCCATTTCTAGGTGCAGTGGGGAGTGAACCCCTTGTAGTAAATCCCACTTGTTAAAATCCCAGTCTGCAGCAAAAGTGTAGTGAGTGTGCAGACCTTGGTCTTGGGCTTCCTTGTAAGGTGAACAAAAGGCCTATTTCTGAAATGATGCTTATTACCGTATCGTGCAGTCTCTTAAGGGGTTCCACAGCTACTATCTAACCACTGTCTTTAATGAAAGCAAATTTAGGACTTTACAAGCTCGTGGTGATGGTGTTGGAGTTTTGCGGGGGTGGCAGAGAAAAATGATTTCCTTTCTTCTTTAAAATTTTGCAACAATTTTGATACTGGATTGAGTCAGTTACTTAACTAAACCAATATGCAAACCCCAGGCACACCAAGTACAAAAAAGACTAGAGTTTATGTGTGAGTGAGGAATTTTGCTTTTCCCAAGTAACTAAATCACAAATCAATCCAATGCATTTCCTTAAGAGTAATGGTCTTATCATCCTACCAGAAAATAAGAATTCAATTTATTTTTGCATAACCTCTCCTGAATCTTTAGTTTGTAAGTCACTAATCCTTATGTTTAAGTAAGACTTTTACAGGTAATTTTATTAGCCCATTCGATACATCTCTATGTATGTCTAGTCAGGGCAGCATTCAAGAACTCCTGCTGGGGGTTTGCAAAAAAAAGTTCAGCAACCCAATCCGAAAACAGACACACTCACAAAGGCCAATGATGTCACAACATACAGGAGTGACCAGCTAAAATGCATCTGAGACAACCTACGCTCAGCTGCCTTGCAGTAACAACAAACTCCCTGAGCAGAGAGGTGACTGCCATGTATGGGGGGAGTTAAAAGAAAATTTAGTGGCCAGGAAACTCCTTCCAGGTCATTTGACTCCACACTCAGTCCCCAAAGGGAGAAGCAGCAGCTACAGTTGCTTCAAACTCAAAATGTCAATCTCCATGCTTAGGATTGAAGTTGTAGTTTTTAAGCACTGGTTCTATAAACCTCTAAAGTTGGGGGGGGGACTTAAGGAAGCAAAATAAGAAGTATGGACAAAAGCAAGCTCACAAGGGAAATCAGCACTTTAACCCAGAATAACTCGTGCTATGAGTGCAGATGATGACAGTGTCCATCACCCAAGTGAGAGTGTGCTTGGGAACAACTGAGTGTCACTGTACAGCTCTGGGAGCCGCCGAGGTCTCCCTACGCTGTGGAATTGTCAGCCGCCCCATTTCCGGACTCCTCCAGATTGGCTCTCACAGTCTGACCGTAAGGACTCCAATCCTCCCAATTGCATTTGGGAGCTGGGCACATCTGCAGCACAGCAGTTAGCCTCGTAGACCTCAAAGGGAAGTCACCCGCGTGAGCTCCCTGGTGTGCATTTCCAATGTCAGATGCAATTAATTTTTAAATGGATACTTGGGTTTTAAGGAGATGCACTCAAGGCTTTCACTGGTGGTTGCCTGAGTGATGATTTTAGTCCTGCTCGTCATGGGCAGCTGTCTCTTCCATCCACTCACTCCTGGCCCAAGCTGACTCCCATGCTGATCTGCTCAGCCTATATGGACCAAGGGAGCAAGTCTATGTCCTCACGACCACTTACCTACCAAAACTGGAACCACTGGGCTGGAGAGATGGTGTTTGTGAGAAACATTATGTCATGACTGATATTTTTTTCATTGTTCTTTGAAATAAACATCAGAGTAAAGACTACACTTCTCTATTTCCTATATAAGCTTCAAGGACAGAATAGTACGTGGCATTGCACCGAGTTCTCTTTGAGTAGAAGTCACATTTGTTCCCAATGCAGGAGCATCCAGTTTTCTATCGTGACTTCTTTATCCTGAATTTCAGAAATGTTTTCAGTCCTTTCATTTCTCTGCCCCAACAATGGCCTCATTTCATTCACGTGTGAAAGTTTTCAGATCGCTGTTATTACCATTAAGGGGTTTTCCCTAAATATAGTTACAAGTAGTTCATCGTCCATTTGAGAATGTGTGGTCAAGAGGAGCTAGGGCCGAAGTGGGATTCACATGTATTTAGGTTGGTGACCCAGTGGAGGGATGGACTCTCTAGGGCCATTTTCCTGTGCCCAAGGAACCTACTGGGGCCTCACAAGCTGACAAGCTGACAAGACAGCCAAGAGGGGATGAGCTACTCTGCCTGGTTGTCTGTTACTTGGATTCCCAACCCACTCTGTGTTCACCCTTCCCAACCCCGAGAGCAAGAAGGTTAGAAATCGCAAAGCATGTTGGGCATGGTGGCACTTGCCTGTAATCCCAGCACTTGGGAGGCTGAGGCAGGAGAATCACTATGAGTTCGAGACCAGCTTGGGCTACATAGTGAGCTCCAGGTCAGTCTCAACTATATAGTGAGACCCTGTCTCAAAAAAACAGGAAAAAAAAAAGAAAAAGAAAAAGAAAGAAATAGCAAAGCAAGAACTCTTTATCTAAAACATGCAACATTTTTTTCTCACACCAGACTGTGTCACGCTGAGACTCCTAACACTAAGTACAGCATCTTCCTCCATCACCCTTACTCACCACATAGCTGGGTACCTCCGGGACCTGGCACATCCTTGAGGATGTCAAGCAGAGCAGGGTTGGAACCTGGAAAGAGCTGGTCGAGATTATGGTACACACATGGGCCACTGGGAGCCATGGGAGCAGTGTGTGGACAGAGGAAGGTGCAGGAAGAAAAGACCCAGCAAATCCCACACTCGGAAGCCCTCTCTGCCTACAGTTGGATAAGACCATTTCCCACTGGTCAGTGCTTTAGAGGAGCTCTCTCTTCTCCCTGGCCAGTTAGAGAGGCTGATTCTGAAGCAGCATCCAAAGAAAAAGTACTGTGTGACACTTAGCTTCAAAGGATTTTGAAGCTTAGCATTCAGCATTAGGATTCAAACACAGCCATAAGATATTATTATCCAGAACTCACTGCCACTGTATGGTGAGTAGGTATATTGGTTACAGGTGTTCAAGAAGCCCTGCAGAAAAAGGTCAGAAAAAGAAACATAAATATAATGAATGAATTTTGCAACAAGCCTATTCTCTAGGTAGGCACACTCTGGTAAGATTCCGGTACTTGATGATTTTAAGATTCACCCTGTAATTTGCCTGGTGGATCTTAAACCCTTATCTTCCGAGGTACCAGGAAAAGATAACCCTTCTTGAGTAGCTCTCAGCACCACGCTGGCTCTGAGGATAAATGTTAAATTCAGAGAGGGAGACACTCCAGGTGAAACCCCTGGTGCAAGTACCTGAAAGGAAGCACATTACATTGAGATTGGGGCTAAATTTCCGATATAAATTTTAAAAGATAATAATACCCAAAGAGTTATATATTCATCAGGTTTCCCATTGCTAGACATGATACTTGACATCAGTAGTTTAAAGGAGGGGAGATTTAATTTAGATCACAGTTCAAAGGATTCAGTTCATGGTTAGCAAGTTTAAGACAGGAACATTATGGCAGGCCATGGCCACAAAGGTGATGAATTCCTGGCCAGGAGAACAGTGTCAGCCAAAAAAAATGGTCCATGGACCAAAGTCACACCTCCATGACCCAGAAACACCCAGAAGTACACTGCACCAATCCCCTGCCAGACCCCAAAACCAATCAAGTTGACACTCTACACTAATGGATAGAGGAAGTGTCTGGGATTTAGAAATCTCTTACCAAAAGAAAGAACAACTACTCTCAATTAAATGCTCTTCGCAAATACTGTCTACAAATGAGAATCTTCTGAGAAAAGATCCGCTGATGTTCAAGTCCACTGATTTTAGAATGTAAAAAAATTAATTCAGGGCCAGGGATTTAGCTCAGGGTTCTACTGTCTGCCTCATAAATGCAAGGCCCCGAATTCAATCCCCAGTATCAAAAAATTTTTTTAATTCAGGTTTACCTTTTTCATGCTAAAGACATGCCCCATAATGTCCAGTGACTGCCTAAGTCCATCGAATGTCTATGCTGTACAAACAGAAGGGATTTCCATGCATGTATGTCACCTGACAGTGAGACTGGCTGTGGGAAAAAAGTGATTGTAAAGTAACTTTTGATATTGTTAGGGATTAGCACCTACAATTCTAAAGAAGGAATCTATGTGGAAATAAGATTTTCTGTATCATCTCTTGTCTAATATGTTCCCATTTTAGTTATATACATTGTCTTACTGCTTAGACTTCTCTGGATAAGTTATAAGTACAGTCATCCAAGACTTCAGATTTGCCCAGCATATCCGATGTTCTAAAATCACTGTATCCACTTTCACCAAAGAAAGAAAGGCAGACTCTGGAATGAAGGAACACTCTTGCTATGAGTATAAATAGGTCCAGCCCTGGACTCCGCCACCTAGAAACTGAATTAGCATTCTGCTCTCTCACTTACAAACCAGATGACTTAGGCAAATTACAGGACCCTGAGTCTTACTCCATTCCTGTGAAAATGCTGACACTTGTACCCATGACTGTATTCTGAACATTAATTAACAAGTAGAATGAAAGCTCCCAGCATGTGGATCCATGGCTGGCACAAAATATGTGCTTAATAAATAGTCAGTCCTGAATAAATGATTTGATTAAGGTGTGTGTGTGATCGGTAGCAAACAATGGAAACCAAGAGCTACACCACATCCTGAGTCTACTGCACCTCTGGGAAGATGACATTTATTGCAAGACTCTTGTAAGAACGTCCACTAAGCAGGCTTCATGCTGCAGATGTGACCGTAACCGTTCTTGTTCTATTGCAGACAGCGTTTGCTGAGATTTCCTGTCTGCCGGGTTCTGTGCGGAGTATGTTACCTCCACAGCTCTGAAACCCTCACTCCAGCACTAGGAGGAAACGAGAATTGTTTCCTTTTTACAGAAGGGAGCTAGTGGTGGAATTCAGAACACAGATGTTTGAAACCAAAGCCCATGCTCATGGGGAAGAAGCAAGAGAAGAGGCCCAGAAGCAAAAGTCTGAGGACCAGCTCTTCCCTTATGAATGTGTGACGCTCACATAGCTCTTACAGCCTGAATAACGAGAGGTGGGAAACCTGCTTTACAAGCTTATTATGAAAAGTAAAAATGCTATTTCCATTTACTCCCTATGAAGTCAATAAAAATAGAACCATAACCTGGTGAGATTTAAATCCTGAATACCTTGTATATAAGTAGACCCTTGGGAAGTTCCGTCTGATAAATTACCAAGAGCTCTGAATGGCTTTTTATGCCTAAATCACTGTACAAATTTCAGCGGTCATCACTATCAACAACTTTTCATACACTGATCGAGAGCTTCCAGATCATAGACTTTAAGTGATTCCAAAACTCTCCCAGCAACCTGTGCTCCCACCATGAAGGTGACTGAACCACCCTATAGATTACATTGTGATCTGGGCGGGCTTTATAATAGAAGACAAGTAGCTGGTCACCCTGATCGCCAACAGATGCTTTCAGAAATTAACATTTCTTTTCAAGGAAGTAGTTGAAAAATCATTAGAAAAACATTCCGAATATGGTCCACAGCAGGCACCCGGCATGAGATTTGAAAGAAACAGCACAGTCTTTGGAAGTCTGCTCTGTGTTTCCAAGGTCAAGGGAACAGAAGACGGAAAGCATGTGGAATGCAGAGCCCCAAGCACCCCATCTGCTATCTTGGATTTGGCAGAAGACAAAAAAAAACAATTATTATAAAAAAGTGAAAAACGGGATATTGGCTGTCATATAAATATGACGACCAATATCAGATCTGGCACCCGATTCTTTATCATAGCCCATTCCCGAAACATAACTTCTCAAATGGTACCTACTCTGACACGAGGCACTGGTTGTGTCCCACTGCCTGTGAGTCAGCGTGGAGTGTTCCGGAGGCTGGGAGCCGCCCTCTCCACTCCACAGTAAGCGCCTCACTGAGTCTGGCAAATGCTAAGATGTTCCAGGCCAATCTGCTTATGTATTCTAAAAATGCCAAACAACACAAAGGCTGAGAAAATATCAAAAGGAGTTCAAGTCTTCGCCCATGAGAGGCAACGTGGCAGATGGTTTCATTTTTAAAACCATCAACATCAGCCAATTCTTTTGCTTAAAGGTATCTTCACACTGTATCACTGAACACAGAATGGGGTCGACTAGATGGGGTGAAAGTTTTATCAGGATTGGGATTCTTTTGATCTGAATCTGAAATACTACTTTTTTTTTAAAGCAAGGACAACGCATTTCTAAATCTTTTCACTGACAGAAATAACAGCAGCGGTGTCAGCAGGAGTATAGTGTGGGTCTAGGCTGCCAGCAGTGCAGTCGGGACCCTGGAGTTCGGTTCTGGTTTTAAATCAGCCCCTCTCAGCTTCTTCATCCAAGATCAACATGGAGCAGGCTGGACAGACATCACACCTGGCATTCCCTTTAATCCCTTAAGGACCCCTGCTCTGCAGATAAGAAAATTATGTGCAGAGCAAAGAGCAAAGGGTGTGCCGTGAGAAAGGGCAGAGGACGGACAGGGGATGAGCCCTGCCCCGTGTGTACCCGCTGTGTGGCTCTGACTCAACCCTAGGGTCCCACACACCACCCATTACAGCGCCACTCCACAGGGACCCCAGGGCCTCTGCTCCCACGCTCAAGGACACAAAGCTGCCTTGAATTATCTCCCTTATTTCTGCACGGGAAGTGTCAAGGTTGGCCGTGAGCACACAGGTGACTCCGGGTTTACGAGCGCAGAGTAAACAGGACACAGGCAAGGACACAGCCGGACCGTGCTGCCTCTCCAGGTCCCCGCCTTGGCCCACCACCGGGTCCGATCGGCCGAGAAAGACTGCTTGGCACGAATGTCTCTGTCACACCTCTTCTCTGACTCTCAAACTCTGCCTAGGTGCTGAATGTGGAGCTACCGGCCTTCGACAAGGCTTAGACTGAGATTTCTCACTCCCAGTGATAAATATTTCAGACATCAATCATGGAAGTGGTTTCATAGAGATGCGGGTGGCAAAACATGCCTCTCCAGAAGTAAGATAAAAGTAACACCTGCCCATAACAGGGGCGGGGAGCAGTACATGTCAGCGAAATAGCAACACGTTGGTCATTCACATCCAGTGTCCTTTGATGTGTGTTTCTCAGAGAACTCCATAATATGTATGAAATGGTGATACCATTCTTTGCTGTTCTAAATTAACTTAAATTATTTGTTAATGAAGATTTCCAGACTTTAATCCCCTACTGATGGATATGCCGATTATTTCCATTTTGTTTGCCATTATAGTCAATATTACAATAAGTACCCTTACACATAAATTTAGCAAAACATTTTTCTTTTTCTTTTTGGTACTGGAGATCAAACTTGGGACCTTGTGCTTGCAAAGCAGGTAGAGAAAAACTTTTTTTTAATGCAGGAGAATGTTCTCTGCACACTTAGGGCATGTCATATTTACTGGCTGTCACACACTGTGCTGTATTTTATAAACACTACTGGCTCAATCTGTTCCAAAATTCTATCAAGTATCTGTGTTGAATATTCCTTCTTACGGATAAGAAAACTGTGCAGAAAAGATATTAAGTAACTTGACTAAAGCAAGAGTCAGGATTCATGCAGTCTGATTCCAGGGTATGGACTTTTCTAAGACCATTTCCAGACTCTCCATGTGTCCTAACCTATGCCCTACCTCTCCTCCCTGAAACCCCACACTGCTCTGCACACCCCACGCAGTGCATGGGACTCTCCGGGCTAGAGTTCAGCTGGGATGACAAGGAGAGACAGCAGAATCTGGAGTTGCCCTTGGCCTGCTCAGGATCCAGGGGTACAAACAACACCTAACCCACATGCTAATGTGGGCTGAAGCCATGCCTGTGTCTGCCCCACATTTCTCTGAAGAATCCCCAACAATACAGACTTATGAACAGCACTCCAGTTGATTCTAGGCTTCCTGCCATGATGTTTTATCTTGTTGCTTAAGAGTATGTGTCTTTCTTTATTAAATTTGAATTCCTTCCGTTTTTGTGCATATTGATTTATCTCCCAGTGTATTATAAAGTCGACCTGTGAAGAATACAGCCACTGGGTACATGCACAAAAGCCTGATAAGTCCCTCGAGAAGAGGGGAAAGAGTCATATAACCTACAAAAACAAGTTCTTAATAGAACATGCAATTTTGTTTTGAAGTTGAAACCAACTGTTCCATTCTCATGCATGCAGAAAGATGCAAACAAAATGCAGTGGAGGGAATCTCGGAAAGCTCCATTGGTGTCTACAGAACTAGGAGTGGATGTGCAGAGGGGACCACCTGAAAGGGGTTCAACAGGTGGGAAACAGCACCAGCTACCAAGAGGGGGAAAGGAGAGGCCAGCCTGGCTGTAACGCAATAGGGGAAAGTGGAGATGGGTATCAGACAAGACTTCCTGGCGGAGACACTGCTGCATCAGAGAGTGGTCTCCCCAGGGACGGCGGGAAGCTGCCTTGCTCAGGACACTGGGAACTGGACAGAGCAAAACAGCAGCAGTTCCGCTGAAGGAAGAAACCTGGCCCTGGCAGAGGATGAACCGGATAACCTTGGCAGGTCCCTGCTATCTGCAGGCGCCTTGATTGCAGCAATCTAACCCTGCAGGGATGCAGGAAGAGTTGTCAAGGAGAGTTTACGCTAAGTTTTGCGGTGAGCTGAATTCTGATGGAAGGTGCTGTGTGGACATCCTAAGAGATAAAAGCTATTCGTCCACACATCCAGTGCAACATGGGCAGGGATGCATTCCCCCCTGAGCTTCACCAAAAGGAGGCCCAGTCCCTGGGCATAAACGAGGGAGGGAAGCTGGATCCATCCTTCCACCCCTGGGCTTCGTTTCTCTTCATAGCTTCTCAATAGCAAAGGGGTTCTTGGTTGTAAAGATTGGGCCTCAGACTGGATGCCCATCCCTAACAACTGAAATGATATTTGGTAAGACCATGTAGAACTTTCTAATTAATCACATGGCAGGCATGAAAATGAAGCAAACCACATTCAAAGGAGGCAGTGTGACAGCAAGTTTTAGTCTCCCTTACTCTCTTTTCTGCATGGACAGATGCAAAGAAGGATGGGTGGATGGATGGATGGATGGATGGATGGATGGGTGGGTGGTGGACAGACAGACAGAACTGGATATACTTGTAATTCCTGCATACATTTTGTGCAGCTTATTCCTCTGTCTTTCTTTACCTCCCATCTCCTTTTCATCCTTTCTTCCCAAAGAATATTTGTCCTCCCTTTAGAGTTTTTTGAACATTCCAATGTAAGAGATAAGCTATATGAAGCTACAGTACAGATCCTCACCCACCTAACATTCCCAAATATTTCAGAACCCTTGAGTACACTCCCGCAGCTCTCCTGAGCTGCTCGTTTACTTTACTTGAGTTACTTCACTTGAATTTTTGAAAAAGTAACTTTGGGGGGCTGGCAAAATGACACCCAGACACCCATGGAGAGCCAGCGCTTGATCTCCTTTGCACAGTGTATATCAGTCTGAGTGTTTTGTTTTCTGTATCTCTTGTCTTCCCGAACCCAACAACACTGATGGGACCACATAGCTGCCCATCTCCCTGCAGTAGGAAGTCTTGATTTTAATATTCCAGAGGGAATTTTTAAAATCTGCTTTTCTAGCCCCCAATCTCTAAGAGGGTGTGAGAGTGAATCACACGCTACCCTTTCATTTTGCACCAGGCCTGTGGACCTGACAGCCACCCCTCCCATCTATGTGGCTGCAGCTGCAGGTGACAGGGTGTCTGTGTGTCCATGCAGGAAATGGAGTGGGGCGGTCACATCTGCCCTGGGTACTGAGTACTGATTTCAGATATGGTAAGAATACAAACAGCAATCTCGTTTTCACTGCTCATTTTCTGTAGCGATAGTGAAGTGAACAAAATTCCCTGCATTTTGGACAATGGCTCAATTAAATCACTAATTTCCTACAGAAGGTTCCTTTTTCACTGCCAAAGACTTGGGTGAAATCAAGACCTCGTCAGTGGCTCTCTAAGTGTTCTGGTGGCATCCTCGCTGGTGCTTGCCCATGGAGGGTGATGCTTGCTTTCCCCGCCTCGGCCTTTAAGTATCAAAAGGACATCTATCTACTCAGTGGGAGAGAGAAATGAATTTGTCAGGAAATAGATGTTCCCTTTGACTTCCTGCTCCTTCACGACAGACAAAAGCCTGCTCTCCAGTTACCTCTGACTGGCGTATGGTGCACCTGAGAGGCCACAGTGCAGCTGAGTAATGAATCCTGCAAGACTTTGAGCAACCTGACCCAGGACCCCACTCGCCAGTGGGCAGACAACCCGGAGCCTGTGACACACTGTCCTCAAGAGAGTACAAAACCACGGGAAAAATTCAAAGCCCAGAAAAGTCGAACACAGGGACCGTCCAGCACACAGTGATTTCCTTCATCGCAAATAAGCAGAAAGCGATTCAGCCCAAGCAAGGTACAACGAAAGGCATGCTCAAACATAAGAGATGCACCCCTGTGAATAATCGCCTCCTGGTCCCACTGACTGCGGAAGATCCCGGCATCAGATCTCGGGTATCTCCGCACTTCGGCCGGCCACCGGGAGACAGTTGTCTTGAACAAACACTTGACGTAAACTGGTAATGGAGCAGAATCATGATAACCTCCCAGTGGCCCCTGGAACAAATGTATCGCTCTATCTGCAGACACGTCTGCTTCAACTCAGCACAGGGACATTGACTGCCTTGTACTTCCAACACTGAAGGCAAATTAGCCCTTTGTTAGTTCTACAATCCTTGGACAGAAGAATGTTTTGTCAAGAGATCCTCTCCTGAACAACAGGTCCAGTGCGAAGAAGGACGAGCTCAATCTGTGTGCAGTCGGCCTTGGAACACGAATATGCAAAGCAGGTTGAGGTGGCCTCTTGTGCCTCAGTCTCGCTCTCAGATCGAGGCTGGGTGACATCACATCCTGGGTCTTTTACAGAGGGATGAGGTTTGGGGCCAAAAAAGACCTAATGTCTTTCTTTATACTCAATCATTTCCACATGGTTTTTATTTTCATTTTAACAACCTTATAAGGAGAACTCCCACTTGGCCAGAGTGTCTACACACAGTAGTAATCAGCATTTATTCTGAACCAATAACCTGGGCTTAGAGAGAATTTGTCTACTGCTCCAAAGTGCCACTGTGTCATCCACTGAACTTACTTCAACTTAACCCCACCCCAACACAGCTCCCAATGTCAAGGTCAATTCTAGATGTTAAGGAGCCAGACTTTTTCATGCTTTCTGGATTTGCCCACTGACTCAAAGATCAAGAAAGCTTATTCCTAAACTCACCAAGACTTGCCCCATAATTTAGGCTAAAATCTCTTCCTGTGGAAGCCAAACACTAAAAAGTTCACAGCTGACTAAACAGCCACCTACTGTCCTCTGCCAATGCCACCCAACTTCAACTAACCCCTCACACCCACCTATAGCGTTTTTGCATTCTTTCACAAAAATAGTTTTAGAAATCTGCATTATTTTACAGAAATAGTTCTCAAACCTGACTTCTAGGACACAAGGTCCTCTTCCCAACTTTTAAAGTCACTCAGTGACTTAAAACAACCCTTAGGTTTGGTGTATTAGTCTGTGTGGAGAGAAGCTGCCTGTGTGGTTCATCTCAGATCCTATGCCATCCCCATGGGGCAGCTAGGAATGGAGACTCCTATTCTACATGGTGCTGCAGCCGGATGTCTGGCACCTTGATTTGATGCTCTTCTCGGCCTCTCTCTGTCTTTTCCCATACAATGTCTCATCCACCAGGATTCCTCCGAGCAGTGTGATTTTTCATAAATGACAGCCTAGAGATAGTTGAACTTCTCATAGGATAGCCTAGAGTTGCAAGACAATCATTCCAGAAGACCCGGCGGAAGATGCCAGACTTCTTATGGCTGAGCCTCAGATTTCTTGAGTATCACTTATATCATGCTCTGTTCATCAAGTCATGAAAGCCAGTCCAACTGCAAGGAAATGGGAGCATAGATTCCACCTATCAACAGGGGAAGGACACACAGGAAAAGAAGGGATTCGTGGTGGTCATCTTGGAGGCAAACCTCCACAAAAAAAATTCTTCTCTACTTTCATTAGTGTTATATTTTTCTTACATGTTTCACCACAATAAAAAAGCAACTTTTTATGCTTCAGCTTCTCACAAAAGTTTACTTTAAAAATATTTTTATTTTTTTATATCTAGCCAAATGTTTTCATAGACCTCAAATGTAAATCTAGAAAAGCCTTAACTCATGAAAGTTACAATCCAAAATCACTATGCTTTACTCAGAAATGCCTCCTGCTGTTGGACCAAGCTTGTTTCTAAACTTACTTTTCCTTTGAGATAAGTTCTCTTCATGGATACGCCTCAGATTCTTCAGATTTCCAGAAGCCTCCTCTTGCCACATCACTAGACGTACTTCAGCATCCCAGAATGGAGATGGTATGGGCCCAAGCTAACCTACCACTGGACAAGTCAGCTAGCATAGAGCCCAACAAGGGTGGGTTCCCATCTCTTCCCTTCTCTGACTCTCTAGTGAGACCTATGTCCAATGTCAGATTGTGATCTCCAATTACAGATGATAAAACTGAAGCTCAGAGCAGTCAGCAGTGAGCGTCAGCTCAAGTCCACAGAACCAGTCTGTGATGAAATTAAAACTTGAGCACAGTTCTTTTGATGCCACGTCTAGCACTCTTCCAACTCCACCAAGGATTAGCAGAGGAAATTTACTCCAGGAATTATAAAGTAAAACATAAAGAGTAGGTTCTTCAGTGAAAGAAATATAGCTGTAAGAAAAACAGGGTGCCAGAACTGGTGAGGATGGGCGTCAAGCAGGAGTAGGGTACCTTAACATTCATACCAGCCCTGCCCACATTTTGTAGTCAGCCTTAGTACATTTTCCAAAAATATTGCTCTGCAGGATTTGCTCTTGCAAACATATAGAAAATGTGTTCTAGGGTTTCTAAGGCTAGTAGATAGCTCACTCCAACAACCCACTCCAACTCCTTTTAAATCCCTTACATCCTGCTTACAGTTCATGGAATGCAAAATTCCATCTCTCCATGTCCTTCAGATCTCCCAGCAGGACGTCATTGCTGTGTATCAGTTACTAGGTGTGGGTTTCCTTTTGCACCAGCTTGTCTGCCCTCCCAGGGATGAAATGAAGCCTTCCCCAAGGACAGAGCCCAACACCATAGCCTCCCGCCTGGTCAGCGTCCATGGAAAGCCTGTGGCAGCCTCTGCTTCCAGCAACAACAGGCTGCGTATCCATAACAAGGGCAGCAGGAGGCTGTGATTTGGCCTGTTCAGCTCTGTCATTCAGCCAATGTGGCTCCCAAGCCTTGCTCCTCTGATCTTTGGTGGCCCTGCCACCTGGCATACATTTCCATGTCAGTAGATGAGATGAACCTGGGCTCACCTCTCCCTGACTCAATGAATACAGCCTCATTTACTTAGGTACCTGGGGGATGTCTACAAAGAGACCAGCCACAATCAAAATATATCACTCTGCGTTTTAAACATGCATAAATGATGGCCAGACATTTTTACACAATTCCAGAGCAAAAAGCCAAAAGGGCTTTGAATTCTGTGATGACTTCATTTTAAATTATATCATGGGTATGTTGTACTTATTAAAATATACATTTGGAAATTCTAGTGAGGGGCCTGCAGTGACAATCTCATCCTTGAATTAACTTAACTGTTCCTTTCTATGGAAATAGAAATAGTAATAGCTGCTATTATAATAAATGTAGCTCCAACGTGGCAAACAAAGACTTCAGTGTTAGGGTCATCAAAGATGGGAAAGAGGAAAAGAAAAACAAATATACAACATTCACTTATTTAAAATAATCACACTATAAAATATCAGCTGCATCTAATGCATTTTATTATACAACCCAACTTTATTATTTATTGTTATTTAAAGGTATATACTTTATGCAATTAAATTAATTTATATAATAAAAGCCATTATAAAATGTGAAATAAAATAATCAAATGAAATAGGGAACAATGAAAATCACCTATAATCACAGTCATAATGTAATCACTGTAAGTGACTTGGAATATCCATTCTTCCCATCTTTTCTTTGTGTGCATTTGTTCAGCTTCTTTAATACATCTGAGATCCCTCCACTTTACCTATACTTAAGAACACAAACATCTTCACATGCTGATAAATTACATCTCTAGCTCACAGCATCACCCCCTTTAACTATAAAGGATAAAACATGTCCTTAAATTACAGGTAGTTATGATTCCTTTACCAGTCAAGCTTGACTTTGCCAGTAACTCAAATCCTTGATGCTGTGTGGTTCTGCTGCAATCTAGTAAGAAGTGTTCATGTCACCGGTACAGTGCCCTTGCCTAAAACATTTAATGTGGGTGTAATCATGAAGAAACAAATTCATCCAGAACACTGGGCATTCTACAGAATGGCTGCCCAGGACTTGGAAGGATCCAAATCCCCAAAGAACAGAGGGGATGGTACTCAAAGATTGAAGAGAAATAGATATATAAGTCTTAAGGCCATGAAGGAGAGTTCAATGGGACTTGGACCAGCAAAAAAAGAGAGATATATTTTAAAAATTTATGGCAATTTGTGTATTTTGAAAATAATATAGAGTTAATGATGACTCCCTAAGGTGTGGTACATGAGAATAATCTTGGTCATGAGAGAAGAATATTAAGAGGTGAAATATCATGACATTGGTAGCCCACTTTTAGAAGGTTTAGCAAAAGAGAAGCATGGACATGCACACCACAAACGTGTACACACACAGAGGGGGCCATTAACAAAATGCACTGCACCATTCTTTCAGCGTGCCTGGAGGTTCTGACTCGTTCAAAGCCATGTATGATATGCACTTGCAGACATATGATGGATCCATACTATTTCTATCCCGCCTTCATAATTAAATATGACTCTACTATATGATACTCCACAATCCATGATTTAACAAATTCCTGGTTTCCAACATTACATTTATCCAGCTATTAACTAATGTGAAAATGTTTCTGTCTTGGTCACTTTCCTTGTCACTAAGCAGAATACTGGACACCACACTTTAGAGGAGAGATTTGTTTGGTCTCACATTTTCAGAAGTTTCAGTTCACCATCATCTGGCTCCATGAAACAGCATGGCAGGGGGGCACAGCAGCAGAAAACCTGCAGAGGAGGAGGAGCAGGGGAGGGAGATGCACCCTTCCAGGCCACCCCACCCCTCCCAGCGCACCCCATCAGCTGTGGCCCATGATCTAATCACCTTCAAACACATGTGGCTTTGAAGGAACACCCCAGACCTAAACCAAAACAACTCCAAAGACCATTCTTTCACTAATTATCTGTTCAATAATTATCAATAATTGTTATTTACTTGGGATCAATTCCTGGATGCAATTGCTCCATCAAGTTTATGCATTATTTTTCAGGTTTTTTTTGGCTTTACTACCTGCAACAGGATGATTTCATTCATGAATACTTTCTGTGGCCCTTAAAGCTAAAGATCTAATAATTCTCTTTAAACTAATAACCACAACTGTCAAATGATAAGACTTAAAATGGTGGTACTTTATTTCAATAAGTTATTCATTAAAATTAGTGCTGTCACTTCTTGATAATGCCTAGTAAAAAAATTTTTTTCATTCCTATGGACATTTCAAACACTACCAAATATTGGTTGAGTTGTAACCTCAAGACACCCTATGGAAAGATGTCTCCTCCCCCGTCCTTTCCATCTGTTCTAATGGTGACTATCTTCACGAGTGCCAGAAACACCCTGTCCCCCACAAATGCAGCACTGCTTGACCCTACCTGAAACTGGACCTGCCTAGCAGTGCAGCTAGTGTGGCAACTGCCGGGCAGGACACGGGGCCTGAGATCTGCCATAGAAATGTCATGACGCAGCCACTGTCTCCAGGGACTCCTCTCCCAACAGCCACTGTACGACACCCACATCCCTGAAATAATACTCATGAAGCCACCCAGGCCAAACTATCTCAAAGCTCTTCCTGTCAAGTTTGGTCTGATTAACAAGCTATGTTTACAGTTATTTAATGATTTCAGTACAGCAAGTTCTCTTGTGTTCTCTCCTCCCTCTGTCCCTCCCTCTCTGTCTCTCTCTCTGTCACTCCTCCCTCCCTCTCCCCCAAACTCTCCTCCCTCTTCCTCTCCCACTCTCCCTCCATCTTCTACACACACACACACACACACACACACACACACACACACACACACACACTTGAGCATATGGAGAATATTTTCCAGCACTTCACTCTGGCTGAATGACCAAAAAGGGAAGGAAAGTTAAGAAAAATAGACATGGCCCTTTTATGTAGTTTATTTTTTACCACCAGAAGTGAAAGAGTTGACCCAGGAATCCAAGAAAATTCTTTTTCTCTGGATGCACTTCAAATAATAATAATCAAGAAAGGTTCCAATAAGTAGAATAAAAGTTACCACTTATGGAAGTGTTGAGATAAACTCATGCCTGTTTCACGCTTCTCACAAGCTGCAGGATCAATGTTTTCTGTTATTGGTTCTAGCACAGTACCCAGGACCAGGTCACAATGACTAATAACAGAATTCATCCAAAGAAAACAGATAATGAGCTCTTTGGAAACCCTTAATCCCCTCCCAGAAGCAATTATTTTTCTTAGGGGCTCATGGGACATCAGAGTTCCATTCTCTCTCTTTACAGTGGTTTCAGAGGCTTTGGTGTGAAATTTCCAGGGCCTTGGTTCTTCCCTTAATTCCTAAGATCCAACACGCTCCTTCCCAGATACAGGGCCAGGGTAGGGGTCACCCTGGGCTGAAGCCGGGGACAAAGGAAAACACAACAAATGCAGATTCGGGTAAGATTTGTAGAATGCCTGGTGTTTTAATCCCTTTTTCTAGGCTGGAACAAAATACCCATACCCACAATTTAAAGAAGGAAAGCTTCATTTTGGCTCATCTTTTGGGGAAGTTTTAGTGCAGAGTCGGCTGGCTCCAGGACAGAAATGGCAGGGAGGAGGAGCCTGGGGGAGGGAATCTACTCACGTCATGGCAGTGAGGAGGAGCGTGAGAGGAAACAGGGTGGGAGATGCTCCTCTAGGTCACACCCCCACCTTTTCCGACAAGGCCTCTCCCCCAAACGTCACATTTAGCTATAGCCTCACACGGTCCCGTCACATTCCAAAAGCCCACCTCTGAGCCATAAGGGTCTTGAGAGACAATCTGGCCACAAACCATAGCAAATCTCCTAATCTGTCAGGGCCACAGATTCCACTTTATGCTCTGGCTATTAACTCAAACCTACAAAGCTCCTGTTTGGATTTAGGCAGAGAACTCTATAACCCACAGGGATCACACAACTTGTATTATTTACACATGCATTAAGTCAAGAGAGAGCATTTTGTATACTGGGATGGCTTTCCGATCTCTAAGAACAGCACACGGACATAAGACTTAAGTTTTAGGAGGCAAAGTAAGAATAAGTGACCTGGTGTTGAGATAAACTCACACCCACTCTGCATTCTCAAAGATTGCAGGGTCAGTATTGCTAATGTGGTGCCCACGTCCAGGAGGTCTGTGTCCTCCAAAGCCATCCATATAGCAGGGTGTTGGTGGATCTTACCCTGCAAATTGGTGGCTTGGGCAGCACAAAGGCTGCTCTTGTTTCTCACATAGGCCCAGTGTGCCATAGTCAACCCTATTTCAAAACTGCCTCCACCCCAACGAAAGACTAGCCCGAGTTACCCAACACAAAGAATGGAAGAGCATTAGGTTGACCTGAGGTGGTTCAAGGAACAAGTACGTTCGTCTTTCAGGAACAATGGCAGAGAACTCTGGAGTGACATCTAAAGCCCTCTCTCTGGAAAGGTAGTCTTTCTGGCTGCATTAACCCAAGACAGGATCTCCTCCCACTTTACATTTAGTTTGTGTCTATTGCCTCTGACATATTTTATCAACACAAACTGCAGCCATGTCTCACAGGTACGGCTTCATCGTTGGTTCTGTAGCCCTGAGGGTCCAAGTACCTCCATCAATTACAGAATAGTGGACCGTGACCATCTAGACCTCCTCTGCCACAGCTGCCACTCTGTTGTCACCCAGCCCTGGTTATCAGACAAAGGCGAAGGCCACATGGAAGGACAGAGCGGTGCCCTCCGACTGCCCACCATGGCACAAAGGGTCGGCGGACGCCACGTGCTGTGGGCTGAGCCCTCGGTTCACAGTTCTCGAGAATAACTGAGTGTTACCCATTCATTCCTCTCATTTTTGGAAAGGTTTAGAACTTAGAAACCTCTAAATGCACTACAGCACCGTTGATCCTCATTTCTGGAGTGCCTTTGTAAGCACTGGCATATTTTTTCCTGCTGTTCTTACCGCACCAAAAGGGAGTCAAACAGCTGAACTCACTTCTTGGTTGAGTCAGATCTACGCAAGGAGCAATATTTTGAACAAAGGAGTGATGGTTAAGGATGTCTCACTGCATGTTTTTCTTCATTCTTTGAATAAAGAAATTCTAGTATTTCTAGCTTGCTTGTGTCTTATTCTCCTAACATCTTTCCCTTCCCCTCCCTCGCCCCCTCTCCTGCCCATCTCTCTTTTTTTCTCTCTTTGTCATTTCTTGGGAGATCACATTTTCATCCGTTCTAGTCAGTAACAAAGAAACACAATCGTACTGAAGCGAATGAGGTATTAGCTTTGATGTTGTGTACACGTTATAACACCTCTTTGGTTAAGGTAAACACATTCTGCCTCTTTATGGGGTTTATTATCTCAGCAATTCCAGGACTATGTGATACTACACCATGAAGCAAAGGAACAACTGCTTGGTGGAGGAGGCACTCGCGTGGTCCCATTAGAATCACCTCAGTGTTTGGACGCAGCCGGCTGAGCTGAAGAAAGTTCAGGAGGCTGTGTTTTTACCTGTGACACAGAGAAACTGCAACCAGCTCTTCCGATTTTAGAATGAACCCACTGTAATGGAAGATAACATTCCTGGAAGTTTCCTATACAATTACCTCTACTATTACTAGAAATTACATAAAACTTTTCTTTTATTCCTTCCTAAATCCTTTATGTATAATTCATAAGGTACTCAAAATTAATTGTTATCTAATCCTTACACTGATAAATGTGAAATATTGAATTTACAAGTTTTATATCTTGAATTCCTGCTAATATCTTCTGATATCCCATCAATATTTCTAAATACTGAAGACTATATTTTGGAATGGCTTTTGTGCCTGTGGTTATTTTTACCTAGGAAGAAACTAGAGGGGAAAATTGGAAATAATCTTTATCTTCCCAATTAAATCTATAATTGTATGAACAATTTTAAGAAAAATGTTTTATAAGTATAGGAAAATATTCCTACAAACTAACCTGGGGGAACCTTGGGGTACTCCAGGAACTCTTCACAAATCCTTAAATTGAAATAATAATTTACAGGTAATGTTTGCTTTTTCTTGTTTATATTTAAAGTATCCCTCTCAGAGGAGAGCTATAAAAAACAGGTTAAGAAAGTTTGAAATAACTCACGGAGGAAATGCTTAAATCTTTTTTGAAATTCTACCTATAGCTAGAATTCGGTGTTGTTTATTTCTGCCTCTAAGCTATTAGCTTCTGTGGAGCTGCAGTGAGGTGCACCATGGGTAGCAGCAGGACAGGCATCAAGAACTTGGGGTGGCAGAGGACCTTCCGGTGAGCACGCTGGGAGAGCTGGCCAGGCTGTGTGCCTGCTCTGAGCCACTGTTTCCCAACGTACAATATTCTGCTCCAGAAATCTGCAGTCATTCCTTTTACAAACCTTACTCAGGGCCTGGTAAATACAAATATATTCTGAAGGGGTCATTTGTGTGGCCTTGCTTCGTACGGTGGCAATGCCAAGCACGGTAGCAGGTACCCGCACAGCACCCACTCTCCACACATCTCCCTTAACCCACCTCCAAGAAATGTGTGCTTCCCATGATGCAAGCCATGTGCACAACGGGACCGTGGCTCGGACTCCACACCGCCGTGCATAACCTGAGATAACCTGAGACAAAGAACCTTCCCCAACAAGTTGAAGACATCGTATTTCAGTGGTCCATGCCCGCCCATGTGCATAGGAGCACAATTCACAATGGCGAAGTCTTGGAAGCAGCCCATATGTCCATCAACAGATGAGCGGTGAGGAAAATGTGATATTCATACAGAACGGAGTACTATTCTGCTATAAAGAAGTACAGATATGGGTCATCTGGAGGAAAATGGATGCACTTTGAAACCATGGTGTTAAGGGAAATAAATTAAGACACATGAGCTTAACTATTGCATGGTTTATCTTATATGAGAAGCTCAAGAATAAATAAAGAACAAAATAAAAGATAAACAACAGGAAATAGAGAGATAGATCTTTTGCAAATGGGAAGGAGACCAAGAGATGAAGGGACAGGGCAGGAGGGGGAGAAAAGGGAATATAAAATTAACAAAAATGTGTCGTGTGCAGGTACCTACAGTACCTAAGTGAAAGTGGTCCTATTACTGCAAATATGTGCCAATAAAAACTTCTAGAGAGATGAAGCGGGGCCAAGGTCTCTCTTTCCTGTGGTGGGGGGGGCAGAGTGCAGTTCCAGTCACCCATCCCACCATACCTGACCCCAAAAACAGCTGAGGGTCCAGGTCTCCAGGGTCCAGGAGAGCACATCTCTCCTGAGCTCTCTGTGCAGGTAAAACCAGATGGTACCATCGCCCCCTGCTTCCGTGCTGTCCCGCATCAGCTGTCCACGTGTTCTGGGGGGTCTGCGGTTGTTGCCAGCACCGTGCTGCAACCAAGCCTGGCTTCGTCTCAGCCTTTCCTCCCCCTGCCCAGTGGCCCTGGGCCACCCAGCCACTCACAGAACTCACACGTACCGCCCTGAGTTTATTCTTGCCATCCAGCAACATGGTGAGGGAGAAGGAGGACTTTTGAACTCGTGAGGAAAAGAGGAATAAAGGCAACAGAGTTTATAATGAGGCTCCAAACAAAATTTTTTCAAAAGAAAAAGAGAGGTTGCTTTCTCAGAGCCACTTTGCTGTCAAGGATGTAGTAAGGTCATTGAGACCAGCATCCTCCTGATCCTTTCCACAACTTGCTCCCAAACGGATCCAGCATCCAGTTCCTGGAAGAGCTGGGAAGGGGTAATAACAGGAGATGTGCAACTGTTGTGGAGGTACTAAACCATTCCGGGCACTTTTCATGCACTGACAATTAAAAAAAAAAAAGTCGTACTTTTTCTATTGAAAATATTTCCAAAAAAGTCTCTAAAATTTAAATGCAAGCTCAGATTTATCCCCCAGAACTTGAGGAGTCCTTTCGGCCCATTTGGACCGCATTCTCTAGGCCTCTTTCCTCGACCCTGAGTGGGGAAACTGATCAAACACATTCTGCGCATTCCACCAGCCCACAGACCAGGCTGCCAGCTGCAGCATTAACCTCACAAATGCTACACCAGCTCGTTTCCGAGGAGGAGCAGCTCTCCGGAGCTCCCCAAACACACCCGCTTTCCTCACGCGCCTGCTCCTGCAGCTCCGCCCTGAAAATCACTGATGCCATTTTCCTGTCTAATCAGACACCCTCAGGTGGGAAGGGTTCCACTTCGACTGTGACAGCAGGAATTTCCGGTCGGTTCCTCCTCCCGCTGCACATCACGAGTTCGTCCTCGTGTGCAACGCTACTCTACAGCAGTTGCCTGACTGCTTGGTTAAGATCCTGACATTGATGAGGTGCCGGGCACAGGCATGGTTTTTAGTGGAAAGAAGTTACTTTATGCAGCCTGTATATGAACAGTTTGGCAGATGAAAATTCAGAAACGCTGCCAACGAGGCAAATGTTTGCTCTTGGAGAAAGCCCTTCACACGAACGCAGTTGACGTAGAGGAAAGGAAACCACAAAAACAACAGGGCAGTAACAGTAAAGTCTGGATTTATACACACCAAAAGGAAAGGAAATTCAGAGCTGACTTTTATATCCCGTCTTATAATTCATCACAACAGGATGAAAGATACAGATGTCGTTTCCTCTGTTAGGCCGGGAAAAGAGTAAAAATCTCCAAACCAGATTCACACAAATAAACAAAATGATTATCCTTTGTACTTCAGCGGTTATCTTCTGTTTCAAGTTCTCAAACTGGTTTGCAGCTATTCTTCCCATTTCCTAGCTCGGAAAAATGAGGTCCAAGCCCACAAGGTAATTCTTGTAGACACGTAGAAAATCTGAGCCCCAAACTGAGCTGAAACTGTGTGTCACAATCTATAATAAAAGACGCCTGCTTGATAGCATGGTTTTCTTAGAAAGAAATTAGCCCTTATCGAAAAGCATTCAATCAGTCAAACATCTACTATTAGACTGAATGCTCTAAAGCAACTCTGAATGGCACATACTTAAAGCTGTATTTTGTCTCATTTGTTATATGTGAAAATTATTTTGTGACTCTTCTTTCTCCAATGACTCAATGGATTTTCAAGGTCTAGTTACATCCAATTCTCTGTGAATAATTTTTTACTTCTTTTTAGAGAGACTCTGCATCCATAAAACAATTTAAATTTCCAAATACAAGGGAAATACTGAAGCAGTTCAGATAAAATTCATATCTACATAAACAGGGTCTTATACACGTATATTTGAGACTTCCATTTGGTTTTTTTCAATCTTTAAATTTTTACCTTGACAAATTTCAAGGGCCCATATTTCAAAAGCCCGTATTTCAAAGGTCCCCTCTGTTCCTGTTACCATTTAATGTATCATCATAAGAGTCTGAATTTTTTGAACCAAAATTTTTTGTCCAAACATTGGACACGTAGAAATTATTCTGAAGTCAGAGCTTTCAGTACTCAAGTCAGACTTGGAGAAAGGTTTACCCAGGGTGGCTGGATACAGCACAGCTAGAGGAGAATTTGAGTAACTGTCAAGAAAGGAGCCAAGAGCCCAGCCAAGAAAACCATTCCAACTATGACCTGTAAGGGCGAAGCACGGTGCCTAAAGGGAATGGGAGATGGCATCAGAAGGCAAGAGAGGGCTGGGGATTTAACTCGGTGGAGCCACCACCTGCCTCATAAATGCAAGGTCCTGAGTTCGAATCCTGATACATGCCCCCCAAAAGAAGAAGGCAAGAGAAAGAAGACCAAGAAAGTCTAGAAGGTCAGAGGGTTGATGCTGTGTGGAATTTGGCAAGCCAAGGTAAGAAAGGGGACAAAGGGAAAAATGACAAGAGGACATGGAAGTTCCAGCTTCAGTGGCTACGTGGCTGAAGGGGAAAGGTCTGAGAGACACAGATGAGCCACTCACACAGGGCCAAACAGGTCCAAGCAAGCAACACAAAAGGGAGTGGTATGTTCATGGTACATACCTGTTTGGTCTTCATTTAGAATAAATGTGGGGATCATGAGTATTGGTCCTAAGTATTGTTAACTTTAATAACTCCATATGTGTTAAGTTTCTCCAGTTTAGCAGGTGGTGTGTTTCCTTTGTGGAATTCCTGAAAGTTACAGTTTCTTGTCTCTGACCTTTAGATGTGTGGTTGTCCGGGTTACTACTACTCACAGTGGGTTGTTTTGGTGAACCTGTTTGCTCTTTTCCTGTGTGACCTTTCAGTTACTATGGTAAACCCATCCCATAATAGTTTGTGGTTTTTTGCTTTAAAAGGCCGGTGCTTGCCGGCAATAAACGCCGCCTTGATCAGACTCTTGTCTTGGCGTCCTTCTTTTCTCTCTGCCCCATCTCCACCCCGCTGCTCTTTCAGGTTTGAGACACTGCTGGACAGTGCTCTGTGTCGCCGGCTTGCAACAAATAAAGATAAAGGCATTTTACATAGAAGGAGAAACACAGAGTTCACCACTACCACAAATGCACCAAAGGAACTATGAAGAGTGTTCTTCAGGAAGAGCACCCTGGGCCCACGTGGAAAGACACAGATAGATACAGGAAAAATAAAGATCATCACAAGTGAGAAATATGTTGGTGTGCCTAAAGGATTGACTGTATAAAAGAATAATAATGATAGATTTCGGCCAAAAAAATAGCATGTAGGAAATAGGATAAAATGGAAGGAACTCCCAAAAAAGATAATGAAAGAGACCCCAGGATATCAGCTGTACCGAAATCAGAAAGCAATTACTTAAGACTGAACTAACCCGACTCAAGACAGAGCTTCACACGGAAGACTGTACCTCCCAAGAGCTGCTGGCATTTTAACCGTGAGCTGGGAATGCCTGGGCGACGCAACCCAGACTTCCGTCTGTGCTCAGCTTTCTTTGGCCAGCTGCTGGGTGAGTTACTGTTCTATACCCCGTGCCCTGTGGTCTAGAACGGCAGAGGACGTTCCGTTCACTCCACAAGCACCCTGCTTTGACCTGGCCCTGGGACCTGGAGAGAGGCTTGGAAGGTTAGTGGTAGTGGTAAACTTAGAAGCAGAAAGTAAAAAGCAATGCTCTCCTCTCATTTCTGGCTGGACGCTAGAACCGGGCCTCCAACACCGTCTAGCTCACTGGTCCAACTCAGGGGTGCCCAGTGTTCTCCAGTACTTGCTCAAGGTCTTGCCTGATGACTTTCCCACATGGGGGTCTTCACACTTTCAGAGAAGCTGAAACCAAGCTGTGACCTTGTACATGCATCTCCTATAAGGAAGACTCCAACTCATAAGGGCAAAATGATCCCTGCCCTAAGCCTCTGAACCACGTGCCCTCACCAGAGTTTACCAAAACTAAGAACCGGGTTATGTAGAGATTCATACTTCACACAAAAATTTACAAAGCACAAGAGAATGATCAAAACAAGGTGAAGTAATGGTCACATCCAAGAAGAGAAGGTCACTGGAGAGATAGATGGTCATAAAGGCTTTTAAGGTACTGGCAATGTCTTTTTTGTTAAAGACATAAACACTCAAGAGTTCATTTCAGTCTAAATCTTTACATTTTTCCTCCAAATTCTAAAACATAATCAAAAGCAAAAGAAATTAGAAAAATCACTCAGCTACTCTATTTCCACCCCACCAACCCAAACTTACAGTGGTATTCCTCTCTCCTTTTCTAGATCCTTGCTACCACCATGGTCCAAATAAGCATCATTTGCTTAAAATACTAAATAGTTTCATACATTACATCACTGCTGCTACCCCAGCTTGCCTGCATTGTGTGTTCCATACAAAAGCCCACGTAACCCTCTTCCAGCAAAGTTGGAGCTTCTCACTGCTCTGCTCAAAGCCTCCGCAGGCTCCCACCCAACCCAGACAAAGTGAGAGCTACAATGTGAGACATGGCCCTGTCAGCCCTCTGTGCTCACTTGTGGGCTCTTGCCTTCCAGCTCCTCTGCAGTGGTCCCCTCACTGCTGTTTGTGCTCACCCAAAACACTCAGACCTCAAAGACTTGCAATTTCATCCCAAGATGTCCAGATAGCTCACTTTTCACTTTATTTATGGTTCAGAGTGATGACTTATCAGAAAGGTTTCCCCATCTGTCCTTCTGCCTAAACATCCTTCCCCTATCTGTTTTATGTCACCCCTGAATTTTACACAGAGTCTACATTTACTGGCTTCTTTTTTAAATCTTTTCACTAGAAGGTAAGCTCCATGAGGCTAGAGATGTCTATTTTTCACTCTGGCAGCATTAGTAGCAGTTTTTTAAATATTTGATGAAAGATAGGCCTTTACTTGGGCCTAATCTCAGTCACATCATAAAAGAAGCGCTAGGTTTACTGGACTTTCTGGCTGTCCGTGGAGGTTCTTAAAATGACTGCCAGGAGTTAAACAATGGCAGGACGAGTGTGCCACCTGGGAAAAGCTGTGAGCCCACAAAAGCAAAGGCTTATAGGGACAGTGGAGAACTTCGACAAGTTTAAGTCTGGGTTATGCTCTCACAGGAATAAAATACAGTATAAAGGAAATATAGAGAGAAAATTTAACTATGAATCATGCATGAAATGTGTGATTGGCTGTGGTTTAAATCAATGCTTCTCAAGAAAGGGGCTATTGTGGACTACACACACACACACACACACACACACACACACACACACACACACTGCCTTGAAGTCCCAATGAGATGGCATTTGGGCCTTTAAGGTATAGTTAGGTTTCAATGAAGACGTGAGAGTGACGTCCCCATGATCAGATCAGGGTCTCTATAACTCCATTTAAGTGACCATGAGAACAAGCAGGGCTGTTTTAGTCACTTGTCCAACACCATGACTTGGGGTGGACAGGGTTATTTGGCTCACAGTCTCAGTCTGCGATCAGCTGGCTCCAAGTCAGAAGTCACCCGACAAAGGGGCCTGGCAGGGGAAGGCTGCTCACACCCTAGTGACCAGGAAACAGAGAAAAGGGCAGAGCCAGGGAGGAGAACACACCTGTCCAGGTCAGGACTTGCATCCTCACTGAGGAGGACAGCACACCCTGATCCAGTCACCTCCCAAACACAGGAGGCTTGGGGACATTTCAGCTCTAAACCACATCTAAGGGCACTAGCGTTTGAGATTTAAATCACTGAGTTGGTATGCAGTTAATCTAAGTCACAGACTTCTGAAAACCAATAAAATGCATTTTAAGAAAGGGAAGAGAATCACAAGCCTTTCAGTCAAAATCAAAAGCAATGCCGCTTCAAACTTAGTACTACATTTTTTTCTCTAATTTTGCTTTTTTCCCAGTAGAAAAGCCCAGCCTTAAACTTGAATTAGTTGCATTTTGCTAGCTGATATTCCAAATTTGTACCTTTTAAGTTCTGTTGAAAACAGACAAGTGACCAAAAAAAGAAACCATTAACAGATATCAATGGGTTGAGATAATAATTTGGGGGATTAAATTTTTTCTTGATACGGTATGGCTGAATTGCACTAGCTACTTAATACACTTTAGTTTAAGGTTTATGTTTCATTTGATGTTTTGAAAATTCAAATTGTTCTATAAGAACATGAATTTCACTGTTTTCATTCAGTTGCATTTCTTTCCCATGTAATTTTGGTTTAAGAATTTTTGATATTTACTCTATGAAATTTTTCATCTTAGAAAATCAGACAATTTTTATCTATCTGTTTAAAATGAAAAAAAGACCATTTAATATAATATTGATAATAAGGTACTATATGAATATCATTCAATAAACAGTTCCTAGTTGCTACTGGACTCTGGTAGAGACACTTGTCTGGTGTGGGTCAGATGATCTGAATTTTAATCGTGTTTCTTGCAATAAATAATTGGTTAAAAGATATGATGCTTCGGTTCAACAGGAAGATTGAATTTTAGAGATCTATTTATTTGCATAGTAACCATAGTTAATACTGTATTGCTATATCAAAAGTGCTAAAAAAATAGATTTTCAACATTCTCGCCACAGAAGAAAGATAAGTTGATGGGATAATGGGTATGTTAACTAACTTTATTTCATATTCCTGTGAATACACATACCAAACATCACACTGTACTCCATAAATATTTACAAGTATCAATTGTCAATTTTTCTGTTGTTGTTCCAGAGATGGAACTCAGGACCTGGTGCCTATGAAGCAGGAGCATTGCCAATGAGCTAAATCCCTAGCTGATCATTTTTAAAGAAACATCCAACAAGCTAGGGATAGAAAGGTATTTCCTCAACCTGATAAAGGGCATCTATGAAAAAATTTAGTTAAGAACATACATCATACTTAATAGTTGAATAGAACTGAAAACAGGATTATATATTAATATTTATAACAGTATTATTTATTATCCAAAAGGTGGATACAAATGTCTATCAGCTGATGAAAGATTAAGCACAATGTGGTATGTCTATAAAATTAAATATTATTGTTAGGCAAAAAGAATGAATTATTCATACATGCTGAGTGAAAGTTGCCAACCATAAAAAGCTACATATCATATGACTAACACTATATAAAATATCCAGAACAAATAAATTCATAGAAATAGAAAGTAGAGAGTAATTGTCTAGGCTTGGTATAAAGGAAATGGAAAGTGACTACAACTGGAGATTGGACTTCTTTTGGGGATAAGGAGATGTTCTAGAATTAAATAGTGGTAATGGTTGCAAAATCTTTTGAGAATTCACTAAACTGTACTTTTTTGGGCGGGTACCAGGGATCAAACTTGGGACCTTGCGCTTGTGAGGCAGGTGGTGGAACCACTAAGCTAAATCCCCAGCCTTAAACTGTGCACTTTAAAAGGATGATTTTATAATGTGTGAATTAAACCTTGATTTTTAAAAACCAGAAGAAACCGCAAATTATGCAAAATGAATTAAATATCCTGAGATGTTTTCCATGTATGAAGGGAGTGTTAAGACAACAGGTACAGGTATATTGTTGGTAAAATAAAGTCAATTCATTTTTTTCAATGGGTAGAAAAGTTCTTATTCACTCCTGACAAGGAAGGTAGTGGCTTTTTCCAAAATGAATGTAGACTGAAAAAATATGTAAATAGTATTTAAATGTGCCATGTGATTTTCATAGGAAGAAGTGCAAAGCATCTCACTTTCCAGATCATACTTTTATATTAAGCAAACAAAAATCATGGGACAGTTGGTTATGTTTAAAATTTTGCCTTCTAGCTGAAAATTAGCTACCTATAACATTTTCCACCATCCTAGGGTAACCTTTAATCATGTTATGTCGACCTTAATGAAAAATAATTAATAAATTATTAGTAAAACAAAGTTCTTGATGTGCCTGCACATGACTGACATGTAGGCCAGCGGACTAAGAGGGTGGCATGCTTTTGAGGGTACATCTCCTGACCTGGCTCCTCCCTTCTCTCTCTGATCCCTGGCTGCCATGAGGTGAGCATCTTTCCTTCGCCAGGCCCTTCTACTGTGACACTGGCTTCCTTGGAGCCGGCCAACCATGTACTGAATCTCCTCTCCTTTCAAGTTGTAGATGCCAATGTTTTATCCCAGGGATAGGAAAGTCACCAGTTCACCTGGTTAGCATGGTCTTTGGCTTAAGAGAAAAGAACATGTCACCCAAAAAGAGAAAGTTTAAAAAATCTTCACACTTTAAGTCTCTTTTCTTATTATGAAATTTCTGGTAGTTTTCTACTTTTACTACACAGAAAATATGCACTATCTCAAGAGAGTAGTTACTTCCATGGGGAAAGTGGAGAACAAGGGGATGTATCTCTGTCTTTCCTGTTTTATTTTTATAGAGACAGAGTGATAAAGCAAAGTATACTTATTTAATTTTAGTAATTTGGGTGTCTGTTATTTTATTTTCTGAGATTTCTAATGGCACTTTGGTTCACAAACCAGATTCTTCCCATGATTCTTGTCGCCAACCAAGTTGGACGAGAACCAAATCAAATTCAACGGTTAGGTTCAATGTTGACCTTATGGGGAAATTTGGTTCGGTTCTCATTCAGTTCAGTTTGCGACTGGAATCATGGAAAGAACTGAGTTTGTGAACCATGATATCACTGAGTACTGCAAATATGTCAAAATTTAAAAATGATTTTTAAAGTATTTGTTAATAAAAGTGGATTTATCATCTTAATTCTCTTTTCTCAACATGAGCACATTTTATATTTTATTTAAAATTTTTCCTACTGTAATTAATAGCTCAGTACTGCTGTAAGTTGGCAGAAAGTCCCTAAACATGCATTTGATCTGACATGAAACATTTATTCAGGATCTACCCGAGCACAGTTCACCATGTGTGCTCATGATACAAAGATAAATAAGATGCAGTCCCAGCCCTCAAAATCTCTTGCCCCTAGTGGATCATTCTGACAGGTGAGTGAATAATCCCTACAACATTTTATATGAGGTTTTGAATTGTTTGCTTGGTTTTTGTTTTTATCTTTGTTTAACGAAGTTCTGGACCTTGAACCCAGGGCCAAGTGCTCTACCACTGAGCTACACCACCAGCTCTGATATACTTATCTGAATGAAATGCATTTATCCAACTCTGAAATTTCTGCCAAACTTTGTGCTAAGGAGACATTTTTTGCTAACGTTTCATTTTTGCTGAGCAATGGTCATTGCACATGGATTTCATTAAGTCCTTGCCCTGTCTCTCCGTGACAGTTGATATTATCCCCACTTTACAGACTCAAAGACTGAGGAGCTTGCAAACTCTGCCCAAGTTTGCAAATTCAATTGCATGGAGCCCTCAGCCATCTGCTCATGCTCTGTCAATGTCAGTGATGTAAGGGGACAATTAAAGAGCCATGGAGCCCTCCACTAGCACACAGAAAGGTCTGGATCCATCCCATTGCTAGGATTACACAAGCCCTTGAAATGACTTGCCTTATTATATCTTAGTAAGAGTGCCTGTGTTTAGTCTTTAACTCTGCAAACTGTGCAAAGGAAAACCAACCTAACAGCGTCCATTTTCCATGATTGAACAACTGGATTTGGTTCTGGGCAATTAAAATGGTCCACCCAGGACTCTCAGTGGGGTGGTGATTGATGTCGAGAAGGAGCCCAAACCCAGACCTACTGGCTGTTGTATAAAGAAAGCTCACATGGACCCCATTCCTTAGCAGTGTTTGGACGAGAGGGACACCACACCGTTGGCAACCAGCAGGATGTGAGAGGAGAAAAACAAAAGGCCTGGAATGTCTAATGGAGATCAGCTGTGGGAGAGACACTTATCAGAACCCGCTTTGTTCCCAAGGCTGGATGGTTTGCTGACGACTCCGTAAACAGCAGGGACATGAGCAGCCTCACAGATGAGAAACATGGGAGCCACCCCCAGGCCCCAGAAGGCCAGGACTAGAGCCACCTCCGAGGGAGAGCAAGGGAGTGACTGGCCCGGCTCTCCTAGGATGACAGGGGCTGAGAGCTGCCAAGAGACACAGAACTCCCGACTCTTAAATGAAGCTTGAATGGGAGGCCTCCCTGCTGGGCTTTTCTTCTTTGAAGGCTTTAGTTCAGGTCACCCGTGCAGCTACCTGATGGTTGCTTGCCCTGAGGATCCTTCCCATTGCACCAAGGGGGAGAAGGATGTGGCTGACCCCCAGAGTGCTTTGGCTGTCTCCGTTCTCAGACACTGACACGCTGGCTGAGACCAGCTCTTCCACACTCTGCTGCTTGGTGAGGACCTGGGCCACAGCAGCGACAGTGGACAGTGAGCATCCTAAAGGAGCCCAGGCTGAAGCCGCAGGAGCAGCAGCTCAATGCCAGTTCGTCCACTGGAAACACCGAATCAAGGAGGAATTCCAACCGGCTCTCCTGCTTTGAAGAGACTTAGCTTCTTTCTTTTCTTTTAATAAGACAAAGTAAGCAGATGTCTGGATTTGCTAGAATTTCAGAAAGACTCAAATGGAGGTTAACTTAAACAAAGAGACCTAGTTATTCACAGAGACCACTGTCGACTTCTAATATGAATAAAAACATTATGCATCATGAAAATCCATCTAGCGTTATAGTCAGAAACTAAATATATTCAGCTTACATTTTTCTATTTGAATTTCTAAAACCTACCAGGGATGACTATGGTCAGAATTTCAGATTCCCAGTTTGTATGGTAAAAGCATATTCGACAGCCACAGAAAAAATGGGGCCCCCACATTTGGGGTTTCTTATGAAGCAGCAATTCTGGAATGACTTCGGGTTCCATGTGGTTGTGATATTTCCAGGATGAAGGACTAAGTCAATCCTGATGGAACTTTGAAAGATGCCACCGAGTCTAAGCGTTTCAAAGCCGACACTTGGCCCGCCAAATCATGCCCTGTGTTTGGGAGGAGGGATCGTGCGACGGGTAATGGGGGTGGAGAGCAGCACTTCACAGTAATGCAGACGGGCACCTCGTCTCGTGATTATATCCGAAGAAGGATGGGGTCTGGAGAAAACCTCCTGATTCTTTCAGACACACAAATCATCCCAAGAAGGGGGCTAACTTATTTTCTCTTGAACTCTAGTAGGAAATTTCCCATGCCATAATTGTATTTGTTATAGTGCAATGATCAAAGTCGATAAATTCCCCCATCTATCCCCATTCAGGGAAACCATATGGCATTACTAGGGGATCACATGGAATGCTGGTTTGTCAAGGACATGATTAAATAGCCGTGGGGGAAGGGAACACTAGGGAAAGCAAATGCAGCTAAGAGACTACAGGCATGAATTCCAAGACGCACGTGGTTACACTCCACTCCATAAAGTGGTGAAGTGGTAGGTCTATGCAGAAAACACTGCAAGAGGATCATGAAAGGAAAAGAGGATGGAGTTCCAAAAGAAATAAGTGATCTCTCTCTACAGCTGCGCACAGAGAAATTGTGTAGATCTTCATCAGAAGTTAGGGATTCCAGGAGGCTGATACTCCCAGTCTGAGGTCCAATGCTCTGTTTTGGTACAAGGAAAATGTCACGATTTCATGATAAACAGGTCATGGCCTTTTCGTACATTTCAGATTGTAATTTCCAGACTCAAGGATACAAGGAAACAAGTACTGCTAAAGTGAATGAACAAATGATTGGAAACACAACTGGCTCATGTTCATCAAAATCTGTGACTTGCAGACAAAGTTCAACTCTAGAAATGTATCATACAGAAGAATAAGCATGAGAAGCAAAGATAGTCTCATGAAGGTCCATTACTGCATTTTTTTATTATTATTATTCTAGCAAAAACATAGGTGAAATCTGAAAGTCCAGCAGTACAAAAAGGGCCAAGCAAATACCGTCAATAAGAATATGGACCAGTAAGAAGAAAGAAAGAAGGTGAATTTACCTATTTGGGGGTCTGATTTTTTTTTCTTTTTTTGGTACCAGGGGATCAAACTCAGAATCTCCCACTTGCAAGGCAGGTATGTGGCTCCACTGAGCTAAATCCCTAGCCCTCAGGGTCCAATATTTTTTGGAACATTAATACGCTTCTTCAACGTTGGCTTTAAAAATTGTTGAGAAATGTACGTGCTAAATTGATTTCAATAATATGCCCTTGAGAAGAGATTTGAAGAGGAAAGGACTTTAAAAATTCAGACAATAAAAGTTACCGATTTTAGTGAATAATTCAGTGACTTCTGACGAATATAAACAGTCATGTGACCACTATCGTAATTGTGATATAGAAGATTTCCATCACCCCTAAACCATGTTCTTACCCATTTGCAACCCTGGCCTTATTTTCTGAGCCATGAAAATGCTGACATACCCTGTGTTGCCAATTTTGCTTTTTCTTTTTTTGTTGTTTTTTGGTACCAGGTATAGAATTAGGGACCTTGCACTTAGGAGGCAGGCAGTTGAATCACTCAGCTAAATCCCCAGCACCCCCCTTTTTTTTTCATTGAGTTTATTGGTACTTTTTAAGCATACAGTACAGTTACATTCATCATTGTGATCTTGTACCTTTACATGACAGGTCTTGGTTCTCATTTTTTCCCCATACCCTTGCCCTCCCTTCACCCCCTCCACCCTCCCCTATTTACAAAGAGTGTGTTTCCATTTTTTCCTTTTCTCATATTTTTTTCTTCTCTTGTATTTCCTTTCCCCTACCCTTCCCACTTCCCTACACCTTTAGGCCTTTTCTTCCTATTTCACAAATCAGTTATACAATTGGGATCTTATTTACACTTTTAGTTTTTCACCCCAGAGAAGCTATTTGGTATTTACACATGTGTCTCTTATTTATTTCACTTAAGAGTATGGCCTCAATATGCATCCATTTTCCTATGAATGACTCTAGTCATAGTTTCTCATTCTTTATGGCTGAGTAATATTCCATTTTATAGAAACAGCACATCTTTATCCAGTCTCCAACCAATGGGCAATTTCCAAGTTTTACTTATTACAAACTGTGCCACTAAAACATGGGTGCACAAATATCACTGTGGTATGCTTCTTCTAATTCTTTTGGAAAGCTATCCAGCAGAGAGATACTGGGTCAAATGGAGCCTCTAATCCTGGTTCTTTGAGGTATCTCCACATTGATTTACACAGTTGTTGCACCAGTCAGCACTCCCACTAAAAAGGAGAAGTGTTCCTTTCTCCCCACAAACCCCACCAACATTTGTTATTGTGATTTCTTGATAGCAGCCATTCTTTCTGGGGCAAAGTGGCATCTCAGTGTTGTTTTCATCTGCATCTCTTGAATTACCAGTGATGTGGAATATTTTTTCATATGTTTATCAGCTGCTTTTACTTCTTGTCTGAGAAATCTCTGTTCATTTCAGGACCCATTTTTGAATCAGGTCTTTATATTTGGGGGGGCCTGATTTTTTGAGTTCTTTATATATTCTAGATAATAGTCCATTGTCTAAGGAGCAGCTGGTAAAATTTTTTTTCCCACATTGTAGGTTATCTCTTAGCTCTGTTGGTTTTGTTTTTTTGTTGTTGTTTTTGATTTTGCAGTGCAGAAGCTTTTTAATGAGATCCCAGTGGTTGATCCTTTGTGCTAGTTCCCTGTGCTACTGACAGTCTATTTCTTTTGATTAGTGAATTGAGGCCATTAACACTGATCATTATAACTGATATGTATTGACTTATCATTATCATGTTATTGTCCCATTGTTGGCTCTTTTTAATTTTTCACCCTCTCCCTTTAGTTTCTTGCCTTGCCTAATTGATTTGCTCTGTTGTGCCTCATGGAGTTATGACCTTCATTTTCTTTTTCTAGGATATTGTTTAGAATTGTTTGGAGTGCTGGTTTGGTATTCATGATGTTTCTCAGGTGTTCTTTTTCATGAAAGTATCTTATTTCTCCACCCATTTTAAAAGAGAGTTTTGTAGGATACATCAGTCTAGGTTGGAGATTGTTTTCTCTTAGGGCTTGAAATACCTTATTCCAGGCTCTCCTTGACCTGAGGGTTTGTGTTGAAAAGTCAGCTGTGATTCTGATGGGCCTTCCTTTGCATGTGATTTGTTTCTTTTCTCTAACTGCTTGCATTATTTTGTTCTTTTGTTGGGTTTCTTACTTTCTCCTGCTACTTCATGGATTCCTATCAGTCTTAACTTATTCTTCTTTGCATCATTTAGGAGTTGTTGGATCAACTTCTCATGATCCCTTATTGTTTTTAAGAGCTCTCTCCTATCTGAAAGCTTGTCTTCTATATCTGAAATTCTATCTTCACATTCATTCATTCTGCTATAAATGCTTTCGATACAATTTTTAATCTCCTGGATATCTGTTTGAATTTGTTTCGTGGATTCCATTTCTTTCCTATGTTGGGCATTCATGGTTTCCATTTCTTTCTTACACTGGGCATGCATGGCTTCTATCATAGTCCTGAGCCCATCTATTTTTTTGTCAGTTTCTGTTCTAGAGTCTCTAATCATGTCTTTCATTCTGCTCACCATCTCTGTAGTTATCTGGGAAATTATTTCTGTTTTGAATTTTTCTAGCGCCTGATTGATATGTTTTGTTACTTCCTGTTCAATGAGTTCAGGGTGTCCTGGTGGTTGATTGTCAGACTTTTCCTCCTCATTTCCCCTAGAATTTGCCATTGGTGAACTGGAAGTCTATCTTTGTGCCTTGCTTAAGTGTCTTCTCATTTTTATTTTTGTTATTGGGCTGTCCTTGGTTTACTTCCTGGGTTAGTAGTACTTTGATCTTCCTGATACAGCTGCTCTTTAGGTTTTGAGTCTCTAATGACTCAGAGACACTCTCACTTTCATAATATCAGAAAGGACGACTCATTAAATCAATCACAACCCTTTAGCCCAATTGATACAGTCAGCAACACAATAACATCAAGCTCAGCTTAGAAACTGACCATTTGTTGTATTTATTAATCTATCATCTTTAACCATGTGAATTAAATCAAAATCAAGGACTAGCCCAAAATATGTTTATAGAGAATAAACTCTTCAATATAGCAACTTTATCCTTCAAGATGGGGACTTAGAAGGAGTTGGAAAGAGAGGAATAGATAGGTAAAAAAATAAGAGAAGGTTTGAAATGAAGCCTGAGGACACAGGATGATCATGGAAACTAGGAAACTGTTGAAGACAAGAGAAAGACAGAGTGCAAGAACAAAGACAAGAATAGAACAATTTAACAGCAATAGGCAAGCTATAAATTGTACTCACTTTCCTTTGAAACTAATGACAACTGAGTGAAGGAAAAAGAGAAGAAAAGGAAAAGAAAGAATAAATCTGAATTAGGGCAGGAACAGAAACAAAAAGGGAAATGAAGAATAATGTGGGGAGCAAGAGCCTGAGTGGGAAAAAGAAGAAAGAAAAAGGGAAGAATTTGAAGAATGGGAAAAAATTTTAAATTTAAAATAAAAATTAAAAATAAAAGGAAATGAAAAAAATTGAAAAGCCTCTTTCAGGGTATATCTTTGCTGTCACAATAGACAGTGTGGGCAGCAATGTGCAGAACTAAGTCAATTAGTCTCAGCTAGCCAACAGCAGACCCCTGAGATTCAGGCTGAATTTGGGCTGCAAGGCCCAAGCTGAGCTCCCTGACCTCCTCCAGGGTTGAACTCTGCAAGGTTCTATTGCAGGTTATAGATGCTCTTCCCCTGAAGATAACCCAAGTCCTGATGGAAGGTGGTGATCCCTCCAATTTACCAACTACGTAGGTCTGAGGTGCCCTTATTGTAGTTGTTCACTTCTATTCTATCCTCTGGAGCTCAGTAAAATTGCCTCTATGACCACCTGTGCCTCTGCAATGTAGATCCAGGCAACAGCACAACCAGGAGGCCCAAGAGCAGTGGGGGCAGGGGGAATGCTGCAGAGGTGCCTGTGCAGCTGGACAGCCCTCACTGGTCTGCTCCGATGAAGGCTCTGGGCACTGGAGGTGGGGGAGCAGCCAATTTTGGTTTTTGTTGAATTTCATATAGTCATAGAAATTAGAATTTTGCATCTGGATTTTTTTCACTTAGCATAATATTTTAAAGCTTCATCTATATTGTTGCATGTACTGGTACTGTCTTCCTTTTTATTGCTAAGTAGTAAATAATCTGTTATGTGGATGTACTTACTGATTTGTTAGTCCATTTGCCATCTTACAGGCCTTTAGGCTCACTTCAGCTGTGACAATTACACACTAAACTGCTCTGAGTTCCAGAACAGCCCTGTCTGTGAACACAGTTTGCTTTAATTGGATATACACATAGGCATGGAACTAATGTTAAAAATGTTACATTTCATTGCTATGTCTATATGTTTTTTCTTTCATTAATTTTTGCTTTAATTTCATTATTTCCTTCTGCTTACTTCTTGTTTATCTTCTTTTTTAATTTCTTAAAGTAGAAATAAAAATGAATGCTTTGAATTTCTAACTAAGAAGTTTTCAATGCCCTCATCTTTGGATGTGCTGGTTTTTCACTTTTATTCAATACAAATTTCTAATTTTCTTTTCAATCCCTCTTTTTTTTTAATTGAGTTTATTGGTACATTCTAGGTATACAGTACAGTTACATTCATTACTGGGATCTTGTACCTTTACATGACAGGTCTTGGTTCTCATTTTTTCCCCTCGTCCCTACCCTCCCTTCACCCCCTCCTCCCCTCCCCATTTACAAACACTTTAATTCCATTTTTTCATTTTCTCCCATTTTTTTCTTTTCCCTTATTCCCCTTCCCTAACACTTCCCACTTACCCTACACCTTTAGCCCTTTTCTTCCTATTTCACATTGTTAATTATCCCATTAGGATCTTGAGTACTACTATAGTTTTTCACACCAGAGAAACTATTCAGTATTTACACATGTGTCTCTTAGTTATTTCACTTAGGAGTATATCCTCAAAATGTATCCATTTTCCTATGAATGACTCTAATTTCTCATCCTTTCGGGCTAATTAGTATCTTTTGACTCATTTTTTAGTACTTTGTTTAATTTACAAATGTGTAAAGATTTTCACAAATAGGTATCTTTTTGTTGTTGGTTTCAAATTTAAAATTGCTAGTATTAAAACTTACTTTTTTCACTTAGGAGTATATCCTCAAAATGTATCCATTTTCCTATGAATGACTCTAATTTCTCATCCTTTCGGGCTAATTAGTATCTTTTGACTCATTTTTTAGTACTTTGTTTAATTTACAAATGTGTAAAGATTTTCACAAATAGGTATCTTTTTGTTGTTGGTTTCAAATTTAAAATTGCTAGTATTAAAACTTACTTTATATTACAACCTTTTAAAATGTATTTAGATTTAATTTATCATCCAGAATATTATCTTAATAAATGTTCCATGTACACTTTTTTTTTTTTTTTTTTTTTTTTGGTACCAGGGATCAAACTCTGGACCTTGTGCTTATGAGGCAGGCAGCAGAACCACTGAGCTAAATCCCAGGTTCTATGTGCACTTGAAAAGGATATTTATTCTGCTGTTGTTAAATGAATTATTCTATAAATGTGAGTTAGGTCCATCAAGTGGGTAGTGTTTAGTCTCCTTTCTCTTACTGATATTTCATTTAATTAACCTATCAACAAAGAGGGCTGTTAAAAGCACCAACTACAGTTATAATTGTTGGTTTCTCTAATTCTCCTTTTAAAATTTCCAACAATAATTGTTAGTTTGTCTAGTTCTTTCATTTCTATTAGATCTCATTTTATCTGTTTTGAAGCTCTTATTATATGTATTAACATTTAGCTCAAGTCTCTTAAAAAATTATTACTTCATCATTATAAAATGTACCAGTTTCTTTATTCTGAAATCTATTTTGATATTAATATAGTGACTCCAATTTTCTTTTTTTTTTCTTTTATTGAGTTTATTGGTACATTTTAGTACAATTACATTCATTATTGGGATCCTGTACCTTTACATGACATGTCTTGGTTCTCATTTTTTTCCCCTTGTCCATGCCCTCCCTTCGCCCCCTCCTCTCCTCCCCATTTACACTTTATTTCCATTTCTTCATTTTATCATATTTTTTTCTTTTTCCTATTACCTTTCCTCTACCCTTCCCATTCTCCCTACACCTTTAGCCCTTTTCTTCCTGTTTCACATGGTCAATTATCTCATTAGAATCTTATGTACTATTATAGTTTATTCACACCAGAGAAACTACTCGGTATTTACACATGTGTGACTTATTTATTTCACTTAGGAGTATATCCTCAATATGTATCCATTTTCCTATGAATGAATCTAATTTCTCATTCTTTATGGCTGAGTAGTACTCCATTTTATAGAAAAAATACATCCAGTTTTCTTTTGATGAGCATTTGAATAGAATATTTTTGCATCTTTTTATCCTTTATTGCTATAAATTGGGTTTCTTATAGAGCATATCCTAATTATTTGAGTTCCAATATTAAAATTTTGACTTTAATTGACATTTAAACTAGTATTCTACAATATGGTAGTTTCTAGCCACATGTGGCTAAGGAGCACTAAAAATTTACTAGTATAAATTGCAGTGTGCTTTGAGTAAAAAATACTTAAAACATTTTGAAGACCTAGTCTTAGATGAAAAACAGGAAATGCATTTCTAATTTTATATTAATTGTGCATTTAATTATAATATTTTAGATGTTTTAATTGACTAAAATAAATCATTAAATGTAATTTCACTTTATTTTACTCCATGTGATGACTAGAGGAAATGAAATTATAACTGTGGCTCATAGTATATGACTATTCAAAAGAACTAGATTAGATTATTTGCATTATATTGTCAATATAGTTGGATTTAAGTTTTCTACATTGATATCTATTTTCTTTTTTGTCCCACCTGAAATTTTTGTCTTTCTCTCTTTCTGGACTCACTGAAGATTATTTTATTTCATTTTATCTCTAGGATTGGTTTATTAATTACACCTTTTTTTCAATAGTTGTACTAAGATTTACAATATGTATCAGTCTATGACAATCTGCTTCTAAATAATATGAATCATTTAATGTGCATTGTTAGAATCTTACAACAATGCAACATCATAAGCTCCACAATAAACTTTTTGCTCTAAATAGTTCACTATCTTTCTAATGTTCATATCTTTTTATTCAATATAATTCTACCTCTATAAATCTATCCTGAAGATTTAACCAAAGATGCCTTCCAAAGATTTTCAATGGAATGCTATTTATTCAAGTGAAAATATGGCAACAACCTAAATGATTTATAGTAGATGAATTATTTAATTATTGTGCATACTTATAGTAGAACATTTGCCAGCTTGTGAAGTATACATTTCAAAAACATTTTAGGCTCAGAAAATGCTCCAAATCTAAGGCTAAGAGAATATAGCAAAAATGTAGAGTTTCTTTATAGGGGCCATAAGACTGTTTATACTTGGGAGAGAAAGGAGGGGAGAAGAAGGAACAGAATGATATATGGATGATAGATTTGGTCATTTTTTATTCTTTCTCCCAATATATGTGTTTAAATTTTTTCCTAGTTAGATGTATAATATTAATTTCTGGAAATACTTTTTCATTTGAGAATGCAAATTACATAATATCTAAAGCTTTACTGAATTTTAATTTCATTGTGAGCCTTCTTCAGGTAAGATTTACCTTCTACATTGTTGTATTTGCATTTTTTTTGAGTTCTTATAAACTCCAAGCGGATATTTACCTCTTTATCCCTCAAAACATATAAAAGTCCATTATTCTTTCATGAGATTTCAGTAAAATCAAAGAAGTCATTTTCTCCATTAAAGTACCATTTTCCATAGGTCTTCACTCCTTTTTGTAGGTCCAGATTTCTCTGCTAGCTCTTTTCTTCTGCCTGAAAGATATCCTTTAATAATTCCTGTAGTGTAGATATGCTGTTAGTGAATTTGTTTAGTTTTTGAATGTCTGAAATTGGCTTCATTACCCCCACTTTTAAATGATCTTCTGGCTACTTTACTATGCTCTGAATTTTGTATTTTTCAACTCTAGAAGATCCACTTTAGTGTTCTTATATTTTCCATCTCTTCATTGTATTTATATTATCCTTCATCTTTTTAAATAGAGAGTATATTTATAATGATAGATTTATAATTTTTATTTGCTAAGACTAACATCTGGGTTATTTCTCAGTTTGCGATTTTTGTTTTGTTCTGTCTTTTTTTAGCAATTGATTTCTCTCCTCCTTATGGTTCTCATT
>NW_022900926.1:6748970-6752520 GCF_012274545.1 Fukomys damarensis
ACTTATAATTTTTTTTTTTTTTTTTTTTTTTTTTGGTACCTGGCATCAAACTCAGGATCTTGCGCTTGCAAGGCAGGTGGCAATAGAACCACTGAGCTAAATCCCCAGTCAGTCCTGGTTGATAATTTTTTTGTATAATAAGCCTAGAAAATATATTTTTTGGTTGCTGAATTTTGTTACATTATTTTTAAATTATGACCGTTGGGATGGGGATTTGTCTCAGTGGTTTCACCTCCTGCCTTGTAAGTGCAAGGGCCCAAGTTGGATCCCCAGTACCTAATAATAATAATGATGATAATAATAATAATAATAATAATAATAATAATAAAATTGTGACACATTTTCTGGAATAATTTAATTATCATGAATCAATTTGATTCTACCAATGTTAGCTTTTATGATGTATCAGCATAAATCCAGAGTTACGTCTAGTCTACAGCTAACTTGACCCTTTATTAGGCCTATAGGTAATAGCTCACGTGTCAGGGTGCTGTAACCCGCACAGCATAGGGTCTGAAGCTAAGGAGAGCAGTGGGAGATGAAGAAAATTGAAAAATACCAAGAAAGAAGGATACATATCAAAATTATGTGTCAAAGCTGGGACCAGGTAGGACCATAGCCTGTTGAGCTAATGGCCACCTAGAGTCCAGCAGAAAGAAAAACAGGAAGAAAAGTTGGAGTAACTAGTGCTACGTGGCCTGCGTGGCCTAGGCTGAACATAGCGTGACTGTCTCATGATCAGGACATGTGCAGAAAGGGAACAAGGAAAAAGGACACATAATGAACTGTCTCCTGGGACTGGGCCATCCAGGGTCTACAATCTTTGTCAAACAGACTGTCTGTCTGACAATTTAGTCTATGGAGAAGAAAGGGAGTAGGGAGGAGGCAAAGGGCCATCTTCAAGCTCAGCCCACAGCATCAGGGAAGACTTTTCACTCTGGCTAATGGGAACATAAACTATTTCCAGCCTGTCTAAACTCCAACAGTTAATTATTTTACCTACATCTTACAGTGATTCTTTTCTCATCCTGTGACAGATTTCTCACAGTTGTGCTTAAGGGATTCTTTGCTGTAAACCTGTTATGCCTAGGAATTCTTTTCTAGTTTTGTCACTCTCTCTGCTTCCTGGTTTCTAGGATGTGAACAGTGTTCCTCTACCTCACCCTTCCTCCACGATGTTTTCTGACTTTACCACAGGCCTAAAAGCAATGCGGCCAGCTGCCCTGAAACCTCTGAAATCTGGATCCAAAATCTTTCCTCCTTTAAGTTGCTCATCACAAACTATTTTGTCACAGCAAGGAAAAGCTGATCAGCACAACTGTATTTAAAAACTTGTTTCATATGCTTTATTTCTCTGGTCTTACAGTTGTCAAAGGTAGAGTGTCTATCTAACCCTTGTTACTCTAAAATGGCCCATATAAAGATTTATAATTTGCAAGTAATTGAGATTTAAGATACAGATAACCACAAAATTCTGTTTCTTTCTGCTTTCCAATAGGCTTAACCAACTGAAGGCCTTGGCAGGAAATTCCAGGGAAAAAAGAGACCGTGACTGAGCCTCACATCCCCTTGTCTAGCCACAGCTTTGGTAATAGCTGAGTCCACCTAGTCATAGGCAGAGCACCTGCGAGCAGGCTCTCCTGTAACTGCTCCCATTGCCGGGTTCTGGTGACGATTCTCCCTGTCCTTCGCCCTTCAGACCTGGGATGAAAATAAGCTGGCTTTCCATCTCTACTGTTCCCTGGATGGATCACAACCCTTGTTTTGTTTTGTTTCCATATCATAATACCCACACCTCTGTAAACAGTGGCTTCATTAATCCCTCTTCAGTTAATCCTTCAATGGGTCACTGTTTTTCTATAGGGAGCCCTAGGACCCCAAAAGCCATACTATTAATGCTTCACCTGGGAAGTCACAAAGTGAACATCCTAGCTCTCACCTCAACACCCTGTCCTTTGAGTTCTCAGCTTCCACAACTCCTACTCTCCCTGTTCTTTCTCTAATCCCTTGCCTATTCCCCTCTTCTGCTGCTTTCCCATCTTTCTACCACTGTCTGGCTTTATTTTTTCCTAATTCCAGCATAGATTCAATTTGTCATCATATCACCAACTTTGATGTCATCCCTTTTGAATGTTTTTCTCCATTTCTATTTCTGACTTCTCAGAGTGGTGATGGAGATTTTTGCAACATGTTGGACCTTTCTTTATCTTTATAATGACAAGTTGGACGGCATCATGATGTGACAGCCATTGTCCCGTGGGGCCACTGCGAGAAAAAGCTATTAATTATTACACCAGGACAACAGGACTAAGGAGAATGGGCATGTGAACGCTGGCTCTAGAATGTCTTCCCACTCTGGAAAGCTGTGCTTATATCACACATGTTAATTCAACAGAGTGGACTGGACATGATCTGGAGGCTTACAATATGCTCTGCTTGCTGATCTCAGCAAAATACTTGGGAAAACACAGAAAAGAATAAGAAATTAAATATAAAGAGGCAAGGGTCATGAGATGTGAGGACATTGCAAAAAAGGATTCACAATTACATGTTCCTTTCCAAATATCAGGCGCATCTAACAGGTGCGTTCAAGGAAGGCTTTGTTTCTTTTCAATTGCCAGTTAACAGGAATTCACACAACAATCTTGGTTGGGCATGAGTGGGAAACCTGGCGTCCTGCTGCCTGCTTTCCCCTTCACTCCCATTCTTGGTTTTCAGTTTCAAGCCACACAGAGAGGATGCTGTGCTTGTGTGCGGCCTCTCATCCCACAACAAAAAGCCCTCTCCAGTGAGCAAGTGTGGTCGCCATGGCAGCTGGGGGTCACAAACTCCTGAGCTGTGGGTCTTGGCACCACTCCATGCGTTATCTACACTCTGGTGCAAAGCGGCCCCTTTATCTAATTAGGAGCCTTACAAATAGCCACCTGCCCCACAGCTTAAACATTAAAGATGCAATATGGGCTGAGTAGCTCAAGACAAGGGGTAAGGATACAGAAAATGGAAAGCTGATCTCGGTGAGGCCCCGTCTCTCCTAGCTATAGACACCTGCAAGCCAGGCCCACCCACGGAGCAGAAGTTCAAAAGGAGGCTGGGAACAAATCGCTTCTGTCTTCCTTTCACCACTCACCTTGGGTGTCTCCTGATCCCTTGGCCTCCTGGAAACTGTGCCCGCTGACCTCTGCTGGAAGGATCTCCTGGAGTCTTCCCTGCCTCCAAGACTCCTACCTGCAGGTCAGGAGGAGAGAGGGAGCCCAATATCTCTCTCTCTCTCTCTCTCTCTCTCTCTCTCAACTGTGCCACTGTCTTGGCTGGCTGTAGTCCACACCCTGACCTGGACCCTTTAGAAACAGCGCAACTCACCACAAAGACTGGGTCCTTTCTGAATTGGTTAAAGGCAAAAACTTGCTCTTGTTCATGGAACCATACTCCAGATTCATATTACCCAGCTGTTTCCCGATGTGCATCTCTTTTTCCTCCAGTTCCAGTAAAGAATTCTAGGAAGTAAAAAAAAAAAAAAAAAAAAAAAAGTTTCTTTATTAAACTAACTATA
>NW_022900926.1:6752571-6773522 GCF_012274545.1 Fukomys damarensis
GAAAAAAAAAAAAAAAAAAAAAAAAAAAAAGTGTTTGTATTCAACCTTCACTATAGCGAAACAAATACATTTCTACCTTCATTTTACAGATAATGAACTATCTAAATGTTCAAAAAGTTGAAACCAGTGCATTCTGAAAGTGTGGAGCATCTGCCTTCCGCATCCTGACCTGAAGAATCCAGCTTCGGTGTCACTGTACTGCTGTGGAGTCACCTTTGGAAGTCCCTCTCTACTGCAAGAGCAAAAGAGGATCCTGGAGCAGTAAATCCACCAACAACTTCTGGAATTAAAATATACTGAAATGTACCCCATGTTATGCTTTGTAATAACTGGAGACTCTTTGTTCCACATGTGCGGAGTAAGTTCGTATATCGCTATAATTTTATTGTTGTGTAATAACTTTAAATTGCTTGTTTTTTATTGGAATAGTTTATGAGAATATATCCAAGATCAATCAGTTAAACCAGGGAGTGATTAAGCTTACTGTGCTGGCAATCAGTCAAGTGTGAAAACTGTAGGAAAAAGAATCTTAGAGGTAGAAAGTCCTTCCTACGCCTCTTCTTTTCGTAGCTCAAGCTATGTGTGCTTTGCTTACAGATTCACCGCTCCAGTTTGCAGTGATATTGAGCCATACGTCCTGCTCTTGGTCCCTGGGATATGCTATTCCAGAGGCTAGCAGATTTAAGTGATACAGGCTTCTTGATATTCAGATCAAGACTCTTTTCTTGACATTCTCATTGTTGTCATTTGTTCATTTAAATTTGTTAAATAAAATATCCCCAGGGTTTCTGAAAAGAAGTCAGTGTTTTGTATCTGTGCAAGCAAAAATTGAGCCATTCCAGCATTCTCTCCCGCCTACTGGGGCTCCTGAGCCGTGCCAGGAGCAACCAAATTAAATAGCTACACTGGGAACCAAATCCCAAAGATCCATTGTTTAGGCCTCTTCTGAGAAGAAAGGAACTACAAAACAAGAGCTATCTTTGTGAAAATTTCTACTTTCCTTCTCCAACCTTCTTAAGTAAGGGTTGTCACCACTGTATTCAACATGGATTGAGATATTCCTCCTTGAATTTGACTCTTTGGCCAATTCTAACAATTCTTACCTGGAATTAAATTTAATCTTATGAAAAGAAAGTCTTCAGTACTTAAAGAGGTGATTTCTGGCGAGTAATATCTGTTCTGTGCCTCCGTTTTCTGGTAGTTCCTTTAGCAATGGCTCACCAATCAAAAGTAGCCCAGATCCTTCTTGCCTTGAACAAAACATTGGGCGAGATAAGCCAAAAATGGTACCATAAAGTTTATTTAAAGCATGCAAGGTGAATGAGTATGGGAGAAACTGGCTCTGCAGATTGAACTTGGGCAGAAAAGGAGAAAAAGAAGATAAAAGCAAAAATAAATTACACGCTGTATCTGGGAAACACGATGAGGGCTACCATAGGAATTAACCATTGCAAGCTTCCCGTGGGGGCCGGTCTTGTTTTACGTTGTCCACATTTTGTGGGACCTCGCGAGAAGTTCTACATATGGGGTCCTGGCCTTGCCCTGGGATCCTGCAATTGACCGCTCACTTCCCCAGCCAGCTTTGCCACGCCATACCTCCTATATCAAGTCTCTCCAAGACTTTCAGCTCTGAGAGGACAAGGACCATTCAAACTTAGTTGCCGTCATCCTAGTGCATAGGTTTATAAAAGGGACCAAGTGTCCGATGATCTCTTCATTGCTTAGAAATTATGAATAATGGTTAAAATTCTGTCTTGAGAATTAAAAACTAGCATTTGTATTCCCAGTAATCCTTTAGTAATGTGTACCACATTATGGTCTGTTATGGTATGATAATAGTGTTTGGCCATCATACAACAATGGAAAGGACAGGATTGCCAAATCTGTGACTGTAAATATTATAGAAAATGAAAGTTTCACCAACATCTGACTTGAAACCGTTGAGTTAGAGGAAATTATATCTGCCCCAAGTCCCTGACTCAGAAACACCTGAGGGAAAAGGGGGGCTTCTCTCGTGAGTGGCACAGGTAGGGCAACTTGCTTGCTCTGTGTGTGGAATCGACATCAGAAACACCTGAGGACAATCTGTAACTCCCCATGTGGATGGTCTTTGGAAAGCAGCTTTGGATTTAATGACAATCTTCTCAACTTGTCCAACTTACCATTATGTTAACAAACAATGCTTTTTCCTGCTCACTATCTTGTCCACCTCTGCAGAACACACACGAGGACCCAGTAGAGTGAGCAAGAATGCAAAGAAAGCCTGTGGTTTGGAACTGGCCCAAGCCAAATTGACACCAAAGAGCACCATGACCCAGAGCTGGAGTGAAGGATTAGCTGGACCTTCCAGGTCCCTTCCCCATGGCTGCCAAGACCTTCCAGCAGGGCTAGGACATGTGGAGCTGAGATCTAGGACTGCAAGGCACTGAGGCTGAGCACCGGCCAACCGTTTCTTCTTGAAGCCCAGCCTTACAGAGCTAGTACAGCTTGTGGTGTGCACTCCACAGCAGCCGCGAAGAGTGAGGAGCAAGAGCGGGCAAGGAAGAGAGTTTCTGCACAACAGCCTGCCCCTCATTCTGGGTGACTGATTGAGAAAACAGACAGAGGTGTTAACTTACTCCAATTTGTTCCCAAGGGCTTTGGTTCATCCACCAAAAATCTGTGTAGGCAGGAGCCATCTACTCTTACATGTTTGATAAGCTTTTAAAAATAAATTCACTGATCACTGTACTGATTCATTCATTGACTCTCTAGGAACATGAAACTTAGCCTGATGGACCCACAAAATGAAGACTAGACAGAGAGCACGCAGGTAAACCACCTTAAGGACCAGGGCTCCAGTGTCTGTTCAGCTGTGTGAACATGAACTAAGCCCCTTTTGGGTCAGTCTCTACCTCTTCTATTTAAGGGAGATGAGGCCACGTTTCTAAGATCATTTCTGCCTCAGAATCATGATTCCCTGTCTCTAGCAATGGATCCCTATGAATGGTATTATGTAAGCTAAGAAGAAAGCAGATTCTAGGAAATTCAATAATAGTGATTTGGTCATAATAATGAGTGATGGATGTCAGTGGGAATTTGCTGCTCTTCTCTGTTCCCCTGGAGGAATTCATGAAAGAAGAGGCTGTTTCAGTGTATAGGAAAATCTGCAGAGCAGGAGGGTACAGGCGTCCTAGACAGGAGTCTGTAGCCAAGGCTACAAATAAAGCTAAAGTGTGGAGGAGAAGCTTTGAAGGAAACCGTCCCAGAAAGGAGCAAATATAGGCAGCAAGGGTGAAAGGGAGGCATAGGAAACGGAGCAGGTGGGTTTGCACTAGAATCTGAGGACCCCACCACATTCGAGCAGGGAAGACACAAGTCCACCAAAGCTTTTGGCGATTGCAGACGTGAGAGGTGCCAGTAGAGATGCACAGGGCAACAATAGCTGCAGGAATTCGCCCTAACAACTCACCATTTATCAGCCCTCAGGCTCCAGGGCCACCTGCAATGGGGTGGTGACCTGCCTGCCTCACAGCGAGACTTCTCCCTCCACCCTGTCCTGCTCCTGCCCTTTCTTCTGCACAGTCTCACCCAAGTCCACATCCTTCGCTGCGTCCTCCAGCCCGGTGGCTGCTTTGAGAGGACGCAGCTATGCCACCGCCGTCCGTACCCAATCTGTCTGACGAATCATTGGGTGGATGAAGTGGGACCAAATGGAGCACAGGGACAGATCCCTTCTGCCCCCTGAAATACGCCCAGAAGGGTGGGTGCCTGAAATGCTACCATTAGAGAAATGTATTTGGTTGTTTTACTGCGTGTGTGCCTGTAAATGTCCCTGAAGAAAATAGAAAGGTAAATTTACCAACAGTGTCGAGAAAGCACTTCCTCTGTGTCCATCGCCACCATCGCCCACCCTCAGCCCCCTCTGCGATATCCTCAAGGGTATTCTGTGCCATTCTTCTTTGCCACCTTTGCCATGTGTCCGTTATTTATTTTTTATTCATTAAACAAACATTCTATGCATATCATGTGCCAGACTCTGGAGTAAAACCATAAACAAAGTTCCATCTGTTGGAGCTTGTGTGCTGGCTGCTAATTTGGACAATAACAAGGTATTTAATATTCCCGATATCATCCACCAGCAGTGCAGGAGGTCAAACTGAGGCCCTCACACAAGATAGGCACACTCTCCAAGCCACAGCCTAGTCCCAAAGGTACTATAAAGAATGATCCGCGTGTGCACAAGTGTTTGTTCAGTTAATGCATTTACCCAAAGGAAGCAAGAAATAAGAGCCAAAAGGATAACCAAGGATATCTGTATTTTTCTCCCTGCTCAGTTCAGAAAAGCTAGGTAGGATCCAGGAGAACAGCGCAGGGGAAGTTATCTTCCATGCTCTGTCATTCAGAAACTGAACATAGTGAAGCAGAGGTCACCAAACTCAGAAGGGCAAGGTAATCACAGGGGTCACCTAAAGGGAAACGTCATCCACTGTGCTGAATTTTCACTTCAGATTTTTCCATCCCTGTACTGACAGCAGTAAAGCTCACAGTAGGCCCTTCTGTTGAGCATGATTATTACCCCATTGCTATCCCAGACAAGCACACCATATCCACGTGAAGTCCACACAGTGCCTCTCTCGTTCCTTCTCTACATCTTCTCCTTCTAGATCGCTGTTTTAAATATTCCCTTGTGCACATCCCCTTTATACTGCAAGGATTAGCAAGCTCAACCTCTCCTTTGGCAGCAGAATTGATACAGAAAAGTTTCTTCTACCCTCAAACAGCTAAGGAGTGCCAGCTTGTGCAAGACACTTTAAATCTGTGTGTGCAGCCGTCTTGGCACAGAGAAAGTTCCTGCCTTTCTTCCACCGTCTCTCACATCAGGCTGACCTTAAAATACGGAGATCACCAGGTCGTCGTACATTGGTTTCCATTCTGAAAACCCTTCAGGTATTACATATGGTGTTGTATCCGAAGTACTTGTTCTTTTTATGTTTGCAGATGGACTTGGAAGGAGGCAGGGCCACTCTAAGGACTGTCCTGGCTTTCAGGACATGGTCGGGGAAGACTCGCCGCCGTCTACATCCTCAACTTCCCATCCTCCTCCCGGAAGCCGTCCTCCACCGTGAGCACAGCATCATCACGCCCATGCCATTCTCTGTCTATCTAGTGTTTCCTTCTACCAGTGCACATCTTTGCTCTTCTGTTGGGTTGCCAAGTTTTGAAAGGGGAAAATGTTCTTTCCTAACTCTGTTCTCTGTCCTTTAACATCTCCTCCTCTCCCTCTCACCCTTCTTCTCGCCCACTCACCACATCCCCAACGCACCTCTGACCCCCACACGTCTGCACACCATTTCATCACTAACTTGGCCTGGGTCAGAGGAATGATTCATGGACCCATAAAACTCCTTGGAGGAGACCTTAAAGGTCAAAGAATTCAACCACTGGACTAAGTGGAAAAACCAGCTCTTATTTTCATTCTTTCTTCCTGGTTTTCTCAAATTCAACTGCACACTTAAGGACAATGCCTGTAGTTACTATGAAACTTCTTGTTTGGGGCATAGTTCTAACCACAGTAGGTTTTTTCTCTTTCTGAGATGGTTTAGGTGGACTTCTACCAGCAGTAGATGTTACATTAAGGCTGCAGCAAGTTTCACAAGAGAACTGATGATTCTGAAACCTGCAAATATAGAGTATATTCACGATATAGAATTGGTCACTTCAATAGGAGTTCAAAGGTGAGCATGTTTATTTCATTTATTCCATTTATTCTATGGGCAATGAGGTATTGCTCTGTTAAAATAGTATGGATGAAAATTAGAGTGATAGAATCAAAAACTAGTATACGATGAAGGTGTATTTCAAAACTCTGGGGCACATTTTGATTTAAATAGCTGGGGCAACTAATTGGCCATTAGAAAGTTAAATCTATACCTGACACCATAAGAATGGATTGTAAATGAAGTAAGTTATCTAAATATGAAAATGAAATCCTGAATGTCTAGAAGAAAGTATGAGTAAACTCCTTGTTAACTTGCATGTAGGCAAAGGCTTTCTGAGTATGATGGTGTCATTTCAAAAATAAAATAGCACGGCAAGAAAACCAAAAGACATTTTACAAATAAGATTAAGAAACAACTGAAGAATGGGAGGAAAATATTTGGAACACATATTCTTTTTATATCCATACACACCACAGGGGGTGGGGAGAGAGAGAAAGAGAGAGAGAGACATAAAGATGGCCATAAACAAGAAAATATAATCAATTCATTTACAGTAAGACAAATATTAATTAAAATTATAACGAGCTATTTATCATGTATCTCAAAGCAGAAAGTCAAAACAGTTTCTCTCACAGATCGCTGGTGGGTATGTACAAAGTTTCTATGCAGTGAGATTTTCCAACATCCAACAGGACTGCACGTGTGGCCCAGCAGTAACCACTTCAAGAAGTTTATCCTAAAATATTCTTACAACACTACAGCATATATCTATACAGGATTATTTTTTAAAAATCACGGTGGTATTGCCAGCAATTCTAAAATATTGGTGACAACCTAAAAACCTATGACCAGGAGAGTAGTCGAATAAGCTATGGTACAGCTACACAATGGAAAATTGATGAAAACACAAGAATGAGTACGACCTCTACCAACCAATGGGTAGCGATTTCTGGGATATATTGGTTTTTGGGGTTTTTTGTTTGGTTTTTTTTTTTTTTTTTGGTACCGGGGATTGAACTCGGGTCCTTGCACTTGCAAGGCAGGCCACCAAACCACTGAGCTAAATCCCCAGTCCCAATTTCTGGGATATATCGTTAAACAGAAAAGGCAAAGCCTGTCCATACTAAGCTGCTTTTATATAAGAAAGAAAAGGGATATTGAAAATATACATGTCTGCTCATTTGTGCATGAATAAAAACACAGGCAGATGGAACTGGAATGTTGGAATAAAGAAATGACGAGGAAGCCACCTCTTTTCATGTAACCCTGCCTGTGGAATGGTGCTGATGTTTCACACCCTCGAGAAAACAAGAATGAGGACCCGGTGTTATGATGCGCGCCTGCTATCCTTGCACTCTGAGAGGCTGAGACAGGAGGATTTTGAAAATGAATCCAGCCAACTTGCGCAACTTGGCAAGGCCTTGTGTGGAAATAAAAATAAAACATAAGGGCTAGGGATGTAGCTCATTGTGAAGGCCCTGAGTTCTATCCCCAGTATGGAGTAGGAAAACAGAGTGGAGGAAAAACTCAAAAGTGGAATGCAGGTAGAAGTAAAAATCTGAACCATATGACTGGGAATGGGGGAGTTAAGCCAAGGAACTTCTTAGTGCAATATTTGGACCCGTGTGTATCCCTGTGAACACACTGTTTTGGAAAGGGCCCAACTTTTCAGGCACTTGGTTTAAGCCCCTTGCGTGTCTATCCCCGCACCACACTCACTAAGGCCAAGAAGCGGCCCAAGGGGTCCTGCTGCGTCCTGGGGGAGCACAGCACTGGGACAGAGGGGCACAGCTTTCCTCCCAGTTCTCCAGGTTCTGGTCCTCTGGGGATCTACTCTTTTCTGTTAAATATTGGCTTTTTCCTCATCTGCAGAAGTGGCAAGTGAGGATTCCAGTTATAAAACCCACTGTGGCCGGGGAGGTGAGTCTTTAAATTATGCAAATGACATGCATTTTAGCCCCTGTTGTTTTCATGAGTTTACCCTGCCATTTCCATAACTCACACTAATGTCATCATCTAAATGAGAAAGAACTTGAAAATAACTGAACTCTTCCTTAGAGAAATGCATAAGAAAACATCAAAGAGAAAGGAGACCTGGTAAGTTATCATTCCCAAGGAGCACTCTCCCCAACTTGAAGGAAAGTTGCCTTTCAAAAAAATTGCAAAAGACACACAAGCTCTTTATTTACAGCAAAAAAGTGTAAGTCTCATCTCCAAGTTCCACTCCTGCGGGGAATAAACGCCAACAGCTCAGCCACGGCTATAGCCTTCTGGGCCTGGGCCCTTCACTGGTACAATGACATTTGGAAATACTAACTAAAGCATGTTTTTCCCTCTGTTTCCTTCTAGCTCTGGCCTTTCACATCCCATCAGCTCGCACCTTCCACACCACAGCTGCACAGATACATGAGCCACCGAGTGCAGTTCAGAAAGGGAGTCAACAACTTTTCGTGTCCAGGTTTTTAATTTCCAGCCCTTGCAAGAATAGAGAAGACAGAAAGATTTGCACAAATATGTGTCTTTACAAGAAGTCTTAGAGCTTTCAAGATTGAACAATAAAGAGGTTGAATTTTAGAAAGAGAGAAAGCAGGAGGAGAAGCAGGAACTGCTTCCCTCTGAAAACCCCAACTTTTGGGGGCACAATCAGGTGACTTGCTGGGTGGGTCTCTCCTGGGCCAGTGGCACATCCGGCTGACAACGCCTTAGGGCAAAGGCTGAGGGCCTCCTTCTCCAGAAGGCTTGGTCCAGCCAAGGCTCACGACCGTGGAGATTTCAGGCCTCCTTGTATGCAGACAAACTACCCAACTGCATGAAGCGTGCTTCCTGTGCGTTCTGAAGAAGTGAGATAGATCCTGGGATGTGTTTGCGATTTGAGTGAACTTGGTCGTGAGAAACAGCACTGAGGGGCCTTAGGGAGTTTGAAGGGAGAGGGGTTGTGCTTGCTGTCATGTGGGAGCACAAGACGCGCCGGTGCTGAGGGCACTATCTCACTGACCCCCTGCACAATGTCTCAGAATTTCCTACAGCCTGGCTCAATAGGATGCCTCTGCCGCCCTGGGAAGGGAGGACACAGGACTGCATGACCGGTGGGGGTGAGATCGGGCCACGGAAGGCGCTGACATCCAACAAAACCAAGAGGCACTCTCCTCACCCACTTCTGGGCCTTACGGAAGCCTCGGAACTCAAGCGTACCCATAGGAATTAAATTTCTATCCCCACAGAAAAGTAGAGTTGAAACCGAAAATGAGCTCAATACTTCCAGAAAGTTATATTTCTTGCACATCTGAGTTTGTGAACTGAGGCTCGTGCCGTATTACCATCGTAACGCGGGAAGAACTGCGCTGCCGCCTTGACAATCCATCTGAAAGGTCTTCTGTGTTTGCACCCATGAACCTGTTTCCTTTAAGAGCCCTTCCTCTCATGGCACCATCTAGCATTCTTATTCTTCTAACCTTTCTGTTCCTGATGCTTAAATTGTATTACTGCTTCATTCTTATGAGCGCTGCAGCAGTGAATACCCCTTCACTTGGCGAAGTTGTATCAGCGCAGCCTCTTTGTACCTAGATGCCAGAGACTGAGGGAGGTGCTCTTCGGTCACACACACGCAGCACCATCAGGGTCAGGTGCTGCAGGGCACGCTCCATTTCCACCTGTTAGCGCGAATGTTTTATCAGAGGAGACTGATTGCGGCGAGGCCGCGTTTTAGGGAAACGCAGTGGAGGCTGTGTGGAGAGGTGGACGTGGAGGGCCAGGTCTTCCTCCTCGCCTCGGGGCCTCACCGTTCCTCAGCCTCTGCCTGGCTGAGCCCCAAGCGCAGGCTGATAAGGAAGACGTGGGGAGAGGTGCGGGCTGGGGCTGGCCAAGGTGGTTGGCGTAGGGATGCCTTCCGGCTCCTCTCCCTCCTGCTTCTGCGGTTTAACGCCAGCTTCTGGAGGTGAGGGGCGCTCTCTTTTGTCTCTCCACATCCACAGCATGTAACTCAATTAGGGCCCTTACCTTCCTGTTCTTTCCTGGAAACGCTGTTCCAGAAGAGCAACATGGCCTTTTTGAGCTTTGAAATCTATAAAATTTACCCTTAAAACTTGCCAAATGCTAATTCCTCCACAACGATTTCTGAACGAAGGAATCAACCACATACAGAGGCATAACTTGAATATAGTAAGCACAAGCTCATCTTTAAGTATAGAGATATTTTTAAAAATACAAAAGCACGCCAGGTGTGGTGGTGCACACCTGTTGTCCCTGCACTCGGGAGGCTGAGGCAGGAGGATCGCTGTGAGTCTGAGACCAGCCTGGGCTACATAGTGAGATCCTAAAAAGAGGTGCGGATGCCTCTCTTTTGATCTCTCAGCCGTCTTTGGGCCGGTTATGTGCTGCCTTGCGTGCACCGTGTTGCTTCTTCCCTGCAGTACGTTTGCCATCCCTGCCTTGGAGCCAGCCGACTACAGACTGAAACCTCTACAGACCGTAAGCCAAACAAACCCTTTCCCGCCTAACTTCGGGTGTCGAGTATTTTGTCTCAGCAAGGACAGAAGAGTGACTAACACGCCAGGTTTGTCCACTGAAAAACTACAATGTTTTCCTCCACTGTAATAAATAAATACTTCATAAGTGCAACTTTGGGACTATGTAGAAATCCTGCTATCAACACTGTACCATAGTTTAGATACTCGCTGGGATCGGTTATCTCTAGCCAAGCCCACCGTTATTTGCTGTTTATGAGTTGGCTATGGGAGGCACACACACTGAGTTATCAGTACCCGTTCACTGAGGACTTACTTAGTGAACTGAGATTAAGCAGGGTACTACTATAATGGGCTAATTCCAAAGGCGGCCATTTTTGCTTGAGTGACTGTTAATATTACGTCCTACAAGGAGAAGAACCTGTCGAGCAGAAATTGTCTCGGCCTGAGCAAAAGGTAGATCATTGGGAAAGACATGCAAGGGCCAGGGAAACAAACAGACTCGAGATTGGGGAGAAGAAAGAAAAAGCCTGTGAAGAAAGGAGACAGCCAAATTATTTGCTGCCTAAGGAGAATGAAAAGGACTTTCACTCCATACCTCTGTCTGTGGCTGGTGTTGTTTTTCACTGGCGTGGCAGAGGTAATTAAGATGCCATGTAGCTACTCACCTCATATGCATTTCTAATCATAATTCAAACTTATGAATCTGTCCTCTCAGAGAAATGGCTGATTATAAACATAGAACAAAACCCCTTTGATCCTTCTCGTGATACAGCATAGTCACAAGAAGCAGAATACCCAGTATATCCTCAGTGTTGGACAGCTCTCCATGGAAACACCCACACGACAGAAATTACTTAAATGCACTTTTGTTAATATGATTGTTTTTCTTCTAACCTCCATTGTAATTGGGTTTTGTTTCTAATGAACAGAGCCTAAAGTATGTGACTGAGCATCAGGTATATATAAAGACAGATGAATTGATTTTGCCATATGAAAACCCATTCCATCGTGGATACCCTTAAAAATCAAAAAATGGGGCTTGGTGGAGCACAGCTGTGATCCCGGCACTCTGGGAGGCTGAGGCAGGAAGATCACCAGTTCTAGCCCAGCCTGGGCAAGTTAGTTTAAACCTTAAAATGGATGGGAGTGTAGTTCGGTCCTGGGTTCAATCCCCAGTATTAAAAATGTATTTAAAATGTATGACCCTTGGGAGTTTCTCCTAAACATCCAGCTGTTCTTCTAGTGGTTTTACATAAGTATATCTTTCTCTTCTAGTTTACGAACTTTCATGCTTTTGGAATCAGCTGTGCCTCTTTGTGACAGCAAAGCTTAGCCAAAAGATTTTGCACAGAATATAGTATTCTTTAGCCTTTACACGTAAAATCATAATAAGTTTAGGATGAGGGGGAAGAGAGACACAGAGGACAGAGGGGATACAGTTAGAGACACAGACAGATACAGATATAGATACATATCTTAAGGTGTGTTTTTTTCCCCTCTACAACCTGCTTAAACAATGAAAACTTAACAACCCGTACAGAGTGAAGTCCCCAGGTAGGGCTGCCTTTAGTGCCAGGACCGGGTCTTCTTTCCTGTTCTCTCCTCAGTTCGGACCCCTCCCAGCTCCCAAATGAGTCTCCCAGGAGGGGATGTCCACTCTGCCTACTGCCTGAGCCTGCCCTGTGCCTGCTCTGCGCCTGGATATCGCACACCTCTGCAGCGACGGCCATCACCGGCAGGATGGGGCTCCTGACGGGTCGGCACACGAGTTCAACATGGAATCAGTAGGATCCCAGCAAGCTAGCGGCGGCTGGGGGTACAGGCGGGAGCAGTTTCCAAAGACACAGTGGCTGGGGGAGAAGTCCGGGCCGGAGCACAGGCCTAGCTATGCAAGGGCCTGGATTTGGTTCCCAACACTGCACTACAACAGCATTTGAGGCTGGAAGGAAGGAGGGGAAAGGAGCGCTGGGTACTGGGAAGATAATTAAAGTCCGCTGCAGGGAAATCCGCTCCGTTATTGCCAGAGCTCTTGTTCCCCGGGAAAGTATGGCAATGTAATGTGACTTTTGCCCCCACCAAAAAAAAAGGAGCCCTCCCACTGTAAATTATATAAGAAAACTTTTACTTGTAGCAGTAACCCATGAGTTTGTCAGAAACAAGTCAGTGAGTCTAATAAGCAAAGGTTTCAGCCAAGGAAAATAGAAGTAGTGCTTCTGACTCAGAAAATATTGAGGATCCTTGTGCTACATTTTGGACACCAAAGATCTCTGTATTATTCCTCTACACTATTTCACCTGCCCCCCGAAATGCCTGGCAAGCAAGCAACAAAACAATTTGCTTCTTTTCCCATTTTAAAGATTTTTTTTTTTTTTTTCCCTATCAGAGCTAGAACTCAGGACCTTGCACTTGCAAGGCAGGTGGCGGCACCACTGAGCTAAATCCCCGGCGCTCCCATTTTAGTATATGAGCTGCCAAAGAGAGCACCCCAGCCCTCCCATTTTTAAGATTGATCAAAGGCACATAAGATGTAAAAAATCCTAAAAGATAAAAAATGACAACTCCTGAAACAATGAATCCAGTTAGCATTTTTATCAGTTTGTTCAGTCACCAGCGATACAGGTAGCTGTGTTATACACGATTGCCTAAAAGGCATCAGTAAGATTTAAATAAATAATATGCATATTATTTCCTTTAGATTTATAGAAGAAATGCCTTTTCCCCAAAATATTCATTACTACTTTTCCAAACCACTAGTTATGCAAGAGCCTCAGATCGAATTATGATCAAAATAAAATGAAATTTTAAAAATTAGACATATGCATGTAATATATATCAGCAACAGTGTCACACACATCCTTTTTTCCAGTTTTATTTTATTCACCACTTGATATAGACATCAGATTGGGCTCCATTTGGGTTTATTTCTTCATTATATAGGGCTGAACCATTCCACTCCAGGGGAGCACTGTATAAGGCATGGATAATTAATTATCAAAATCAATATCCTTAGAATCGAGGCAGCTCCTGTCACAAATAGCTGTTTGACAAACAGTCTTTATTCACTAGTAGCAAACCTAGCAGAAATGTACCCAGCGCCAGCCACACAGCCGACCGTATATCAGCAGTGAGTCCAGGCCCCACTTTTTCTAGTCCCACACGGTCCCTCCAGCACCCAAGGACGCACAGATCAGACATCTTGACTAAATGCTTCACCTCCCACAAAGCAGCATTTACATGATTCATGTTTGCAGGGTCCTATTAGAGCCGCATCTGAAAGTTGCCTTTGAAGAAGAACATGTTGTTGATGCTAACATATCCCAGACTCCTTACCTGCACCAAGACCGCTTCCAGGAGGATAAGCTCCAGTAATGATGGATGGGACCACTTCTATTCAACGCAGTCACCGGTGGCAAAACACTGTGGCAAGCATGTGTCCCTGGGCAACATCGACCACACACACAAACATGTGTCCTGTTGATCACTAAGAATGCACCAGCAGTACTGTGCGGACCACAGATAACATCAGTTCCATCTGCTTACAGTGTGCTTTGTACTGGAAGAGTTCAGGGAGCTTTGCAAGTGCCATAATTCAACAGCTCAAGAAATGACAACTACACCTAAGAAGACTGAGGCACAAGAACCCCCAGAAAATTGCTTAGCTTTGATTGTCAGGTTTAAATGGCAATTTCATTGTTCTCATTATTGCTAGCAAAAGTTACTAGTGTTTCTGCAAAGAATATGTGTTGTTAGTATAATACAGAAGTTGTTTTAAAAGATTGCACTGTGTCACCTTTCTTTACCCTGTTGTTAGGTGTCAGTAATCCCACTGGGCAGGGTCCCCATGGGCCTGTCGCACAGCTAGTGACCCAGCCAGGTGTGACTGATCCTCCTGCTGTCTGATTCCAAACTTGAGGGTCTAATCACAGACTTTCCTGTGAAGTTGGAGTAGGTCAGAAAACTAAGGTTCACCCATAAAGTTTTTATGCGAAAACACTTTGGCACGCCCAACACCACAGTAGTAAATGGTCCTTGGGAAACACATTTCTCTTTACCTGTGATGTCTACCTTTTGCCCGGGTGGTGTCTGTGCCACATGGGTGATTCCCGGAAGTAAAGTCCCAGAATGGGGAGGAGCACAGCTCAGAATCAGATTCCTGGTTTTGAACCTGACCTTTCTCCTGAAAGAAGACCCAAGAAACTTGGGTCCTCAACTTGACTGGATCTGAGTAATCACCAGTAAAATAAAAACATGTGCTATTCCCACAGCAAGGAGTTCCAGGGAGGAAAAATAAAATCACCACCATGCGTTGGGGGCTTAACAAAGTGTCAGCCATGGTAGCCGTTGTGAGCATCATTCTCTGAATCATAAAATCTTAACAAAGTGTCAGCCATGGTAGCCGTTGTGAGCATCATTCTCTGAATCATAAAATCCCCATAGGCCAGAATCACAGATTCTCTTTTGGATTCCCTGAAGTGCTCCTTCAAGAACCCAACCATCAATGGATTAAAGCTGGAAATAAAGTGATTTCTGATTAAAAGTTTTCAGGGCTGCAAATCAGCCTCTCTGATTTGACACACTGCTCCCCTGTTAACTTAAATTGGTTAATGTGAGCTTGACTTGTGTCTTCTCCACCCTGGGGTGACCCAAAGAAAGCCTTTTCAGTTTGTCTAGCACTAATCATCCACTAAGCACCATTGCTGCTCACTGAATAAATATTCAATATTTAAATGCAAGTAATTTTCATTTCAACAGGACCTTTTGGGGAGGTTGTGACATTGTGCTCTTACAAACAGTTAGAAGCCTGAGATGGAAAGACCTTGAATGTTTATGACACCCTTTAGAAAAGTAACTACAACCTTTCCTCTCTTTCAGCAAGAAAGTATCAGGAAAGAATCATGATACAGTCTTTCACTCGAAGTATAATCCAGGGATGCCTAGTGCCCCTGTGCTATGTTACTTTGAAGCCAATGAAGGAGAAAATCTCACTTTAGAAAGATCTCTTAATCATTAAGAGTATCATTGTGTTCTAACTTTAATTATGATATGATCGATCTCAAAACAAATCTGTCAATACGGATGTAGAAGTCCTGGTGTAATTATATGAGTATTCCACACAGCAGTTAGGGGACGCACTTGTCTGTTTCACCTAAATAAGATCCCATTAAATCAGCCGAACGAACCCAGTAAAACACAAGGAGCCCTGAAGGGCTGAGCCCACGGTCCAACCTGACCATTTCTTCTAGTGTTACTCAGCTTTCCCTTGCTGTAATAAATATCTGCAGTGGACAACTCAAGGGAGGGGAGGTCTGTTCTGCCTCTGGGTCCGAAGCCTCTCTGGGCCTGCCACATCTTGGGCACAAAGCACGTGCCAGGAGAGGTCTGTACACTGCGCAGTGGCTGTGGGGCAAAAACAGAGATGGGAAGGGCGAGGGCTTCACGGGTGCCCCTTGACCTGTTTCCCTCGCACCAGCCCTGCCTCCCACCCAGAGCGACCATACTGCCAACCAAGATCTCAACACAGGAACCACCGGGCAACATCCTTGAACCAAAGTGCAGCACCTTCTAATGGTGAGATGCCTTGTACTGAGAAACTAGGAATACCATCCCAGTCTCCAAGACCGATTCTCCTGGATTTTCTTCTTGGACCATCATGTTTTCAATCTGAGCTGATGACAACCGGACAAGAGACACCTGACCAGACCGCACAGGTGACTGCAACGAGTGGCCGCTCTGCACGTGGTACTTCTCACCAAAGCCTCCAGGGGCCCTCAGATGACTTCCAGAAGACGCCCAGTGCTTCCGTGGTCTGTCCACAGCCTTACTTATCTTCCCTCCACCACCCTCCCTCCACCACCTTCCTTCCAGTGTCTGCAGTGCACTGCAGATCACCCACCTGTCCCTAAGGACACCTGCACTTCCAGCCTCTGCCCGACTGCAAGTGTTGGTCCCCCTCCCAGAAAGCCGCAGCTATTCTGCCCACCAAATGCAACTATTTCCCAGAACCCCAAGATATGCCAAAGGACAGCTAAGGAATTAGCTACCCCACACACACAGTTTATAAATGTAAAGATATCCCATAAATATAATTGCCATGTGAAAATAGTGTGCTTGTTGAATAATATGTAAATGTTTTGAAATCACAACTCATTCTTTGCACCTTCTGCATTAGTACTGTGTTTCCTTAGTCTGTCTGCTAGAACCCCAAATTAAAGTGTCCTCCAGTGATTTAAAAAAAATAGTGCACTTGTTAAGTAAAGGAAGCCCACATCCAGAAATCCTAGGCCCACCACCATCCAACCAGCAAGACGACGGTCATAAAAACCATGCAGCAATGCTGGGCCTGACACTGCTGAGCTCTTTTAAAGTGAGCCTTATCTTCCTCTGTGCCCATAGCTGCTTCTCTGTTTACCTTGGCCTTGAATTTGTTCCATATAGCAGTCCACATAGCACTCCCGTATTATTTTCCCTGCTACTTTCAAAGACCAGGGTTTGGATCTCCTTCACCATCTCTTGACCACATTGCTTAGCAGGAAACACTGCTCAAAGTAGGTGCTCGATATTTTAGTGGCCTCAAAGTGAGAATGAACCAAGGAATAGAGGCATAGGCTGGAAAATCAAGTAATGATTCTGGGAAGTGAGCTGAATTCCCTTCAAGTGCACACATTGACAGCACTAATATAACCTCTCTGTAGGCCCTCTGCTTTCATTACTCCATCACCTCATCGCAATTACTTACTGTTCGCTCCCAACTATGATGTTTTCAAGTGACATTTTTTTTCCTAAGAGGAAAGTGTTTCACTGTTAAAGGGTGGACAGTCTTTTCGCAATTCACACTGCAAAAAATTAAATTTATGCCTAGGAATTTTAAATTTTGTTGAAACCTTTGTTATCCCAACCAGAATCTAAGCACACAAAAAATATAGTTAATGTGATCCTAGCACTTGGGAGGCTAACACAGGAGGATCACCATGAATTCGAGGTCAGCCTGGGCTACATAGTAAGTTCAGGGCCAGTCTGAACTACAAAGTGAGACCCTGCCTCAAAATATGTGTGTGTGTGTGTGTGCGTGTGCATGCGTGTGCATGTGTGTGTGTGTGTGTGTTGGCAATGTGTCATGGGTCCGTGGAAGGAGGACATGATTTTTCACGTGTTCCATCTGAACACCAGAGAAAACCACTTTCCAATCCTCCTTCCTAACAATCTTATTCCCATACACCAAGGGGTTCAAAACACTAAAGGCTGATTTCCTAATGGTCTACATTTTTAAAACTGCATAGAGAAACTTCTATAAAATGTAGATAATGGGAGAAACAAAAGAGAAACTTCCATGGTTTCTAAAATGAACTGAAATACAGTGAATGCAATTTTCAAAAATAAACACCCCCAAAATACATTAAATGTATAAACGGCATTTTATAAATAGTGTCTAATTATAAAATGCAGTATTTTCCTTTCTAATTTGAGCTACTGGCCCATATCCAGTATTACTGCAGTCTTTTATATACCAACAACCAAGTCATTACAATTACGAAGCCTGTCAGTCACTATTGTGTTTTTTGTGTGTACCATATGTAGGCACTTCTCTTCATAGCTGGATGGACATGCACATGTGTAGCCAGATGAACCATTTAGATTGCTTGCTCTTTTCTATTCCTATTTTGTCTTCTATTTTTAGACTTCTGAATGTCCCTGTTAAAGCTGTTACTCTAGTAAAATCCTGACTGCCAGCTTTGACCATGCTGTGAGTTTTGATTCCTAATTCAGTCACACCCTAGATTACAAGCGCTGTGGAAACCACAGTGCGTGGGGCCTTCTGATCATGCAGTACCTTTCTCCATGCCACAGCCAAGCCCGTTGTTCTTGGTTAAGTAGCATCTGTGCTAGTTCTGAACAGTGCACTGCTTTGATGATATTTCAATCCTCCACCAAACCTTTATTATCATTAAAGCATTTATGTACCAGAAATGCAAGGAACTCGAGATCGAGAGCAAAATCTATCTCTAAAACAATGTGTAGTCCAATATTCCCAATATATTATTATACCATAAAGCATTTTGCAGCTAATAGCAGTTTAAAAAAAACAAAAAAACAAAGAACTTCTGTGCTTTGCCTTTCAATCACCAGCTACTAAGAAATAGTCACCAGGGGAAAAAAACAAAACAAAATGCTATTTTTCTGCTCTTGTACAGTATGTATTTCAAAGGGCTTACAAAAGTTAAAGATCAAAAATCGCCTATTTTTCCCACAGTAAATCTAAAACAAGCAACTTCTTATTTCTAATCTACGAAGTTTGAGTTTTTGTTTTTTTGGTTTTTTTTTTTTTCAAGAAGTCACCTACAAGTTTAAAAATTAGATGAGGACACCAAGGCACACATATCTAATAAAAATATTCTAATAAAAGTGTTAAAAATATATAGATGTTCATTTGTATTCTCTAGGAAAATACTTTTAAAGTTTTCCGTAGCACTTGAAAATATCAAGCTCCTGGTTTCTTTCATTTTCATCAAGTAGTATCAACCAACCAGATTCTGGAATCTTTGATTTATTTTTTTTTCCTAAAACGGAAACAGAAACTTTCCTTTGGAGAATTCACATTTTTTGGAACACTACAGACCCAGTCCTGTTAATGTTAATTAATTAACCTTGACAGTTTAGTCAATGGCTTATTCAATTAACGGCAGATACACCATTGTCTGTATTTATGAATCATGTCAATGTTATTTTTCATGTTATAATGAATAGAGTTGGGAGAAAAAATTTGACAAAAGGAATAGTTGTTTTAAATAATCAAAATAAAGTTAAGGTTTGCAATCAAGGCAATGGCACAGTTCTTTTAAAAGTTGGTGATAGGGTAACATTTTTCTTTTTTAAAAAGCTATAAAAAGCTATATGCTTCCACTTTTCTGGCTATAAAAATTAAAACTTTCTGCCAGAAAGCTAAGGGCCCAACTATGGGCCCATTTAGTGAATGTTCTCCTGCTCACATGGAAGACTGTAGTCTCCATATTTTATGGCTTGTGATTAATGTTTGTTGATTTTTATTTTATTATTCCAATTTAAACTCTACTTATTTATTGTAGTTTATTTATTTAAACTATAAATATTTATGGAAAAGGCACCCGCTCTAGGTATCATCACTGTCACAAGCAAAGTGCTTGTGTTTTACTTTCACGCCTAAGGGAGGGGTGAAATCTGCCAACCAAACCAACCTCCCTAAGGACTTTCCTTGACAGAGAAGCCTGTCAGGGGATCCCCCAGAACAGTGTGCAGTGAGTGTGGACATCTTTGACTGCTGGCTTCCGGGATGTTCGGGGACACCAATGTCTCCTGCACAGACCTCTTCCCCAGGGTCCTTATCTTTGGGCTGCAGGAAACACTAAAAGCACCATGAACAAAGGCTCTTAAATACGTTGTCCCTTAACAACAGAGATCAATTTAAAACACTTCAACTTCCACAGAAGGGAGCCTCTGATGTAACAAGCCAGCAGCACCTCCTGCAGCAGCCGGAAATCCAATGCAGGCTATGCAGCTGGCTGGTCCCTGAGAGAGTAAAGCAAAGCCTTTCAGAGCGGGCCTCAAGGTTGGTGGGCCTAAATCTACTCTTGCCTTCAGCTTTGTTGGGCTTTACTGGCTTGCAAATTTGTGTCACACCGTGACCCTAGAGTTCCAGCAGCCACAGCCAGATGATGGGAAAGGTACTGAAATTTACAAGGCTCTTGCCCTTGGCCTCCACTCCCCAGCCCGGGCTTCTCACATTTTCCGAGGCGCTGCTCCAGCACAATAGCCTTGTAGTCAGCAGACACAGCCCAGTGAGGCTACCGGCGCTCACACGTGCTTATCACCTGCCCTGGCGACTGCAAATAGACCACCACTGGTCAGGCAGCCTGCTAGGCACTGCTTTGCAAGAGAAAGCCAAGCAGACAACTGCAACATTTACAAGGGGGCAAAATATTGAACTTCTCAATTTGAATCCTATGATTTAGGTTTCTCCACCAAATATGAAGGTCTCTAGGTAAGAGAACTGCCCTTCTTTCTCTGAGAAACTAGGTTTAAATGCTTTGTTAAATCGGTATCATGCCTGAATGACTTTCTGAGCCCACTAAACTATCCACCATCAATTAATTTTTAATTAGTTGTAAGCTGTGTCACAAAGGATCCAGAGAAGCAATACATAGCACAGCAACTGATTTTGAAAATCTCGAGGGCTCTAAAAAAAAGAAAAGAAACAGACCAAAATTTGTTAAAGGTCCCTGATTTATTCCCAAAATGCTGCAAGGGAAATTTTTAGAATTACAGCAATCACTTTCTTAGTTTGGGGGGGCTCAAATTTTGTGAAACAAGATGAGATTCTGTGTTGATCACCCGATTTACCAAATGCTTGTGAAAACTAACTTTATAACAATCACGAATAGAGTCCCTGGGGAGGAATATCAAAATTCGTTGAATCTGATTTCCAGATCTCTCCACACACACCTCATTTTCACTGCACGGAGCTAAAATCACAAAACTCCCACCAGAGGACTGGTTTCTGGAAGGCGAATGGGTCTCCCCTCCATTGCCATTAGATCTGGAGTTTTCTAATGAATTCTAGGATAGACCCCATCTACCCATCTAAGTATCTCATTGTTCAGATCTTTCAAAAAGAAAGAAAACAAAGAACTGCAGCTTTATCTGCGTGGACACCTCGGTTGTCAGTACACCAACCAACTTTTACTGAAAAGAATGGGGCAAGAGAGCAAGAGTTTAAAATCTCTCTCCTCTCTCCCTCCTCTCTCGCTCTCTC
>NW_022900926.1:6774363-6775438 GCF_012274545.1 Fukomys damarensis
GAGTAGGGGGGGGGGTCCCCGCCGCCCCCCGCCCGGCCCACGGCTGTGATTCAGAGTCAAATCCGAGCGTACCGGGGTTTCTGTGCTCGCGGTCACCGCAGGCAGCAGAGACCGAAGCTGGTGGGGACCGGGCTTTGCGCTTTCATAGGGTGCAACACGCAGGCTGCAGATCCTCGGCTTTAGCTAAGGACCGCACTCGGTCTGATCTTTTCCTTTCTCTTTCCCGCCCCACTGGTCCCGTGTGAGGAGAGACTGGAGTGGTCCGAGGGCGCGCCAGGCAGGTCCGCGGGATGACCCGGTGCGTGCGCGGTGGGGGATTGTGGGGATGGAAGGCTTTCCCACGGAGCGCGGAGCTGCCCGGGCTCCACGCGTGGGTCTCCGACTGGACCTCAGCCAGCCGGGCCCGCAGTTTCCGCTCCACTCGCGGTCTCGCTCGCCGCTGCTCTCTGCGAAGCCAAATCGGCGGCGCCTGCTGGAAATTCCCCAGGACTAGGACGGAAAAGGCAACTTAGAAACGCAGTCAGAGCGCCCCGGGAGTTTACACAACCCACGCAGTCCACGCCACTAAGGACTACTGGGCGCGAGCGGAGATTTAGGAAGCCTCCTCATGGTCCAAGCGGTCCAGTACCCTAATAACTGTGCCGCTGCTACTGCACACGGGGGGGGGGGTGTAGGGCTGGAGGAGAAGCTAAGGCACTCATTTGGACGAGGCCGGAGCAAAAAGCTGTAATTTAAAAACCTACGGACACTGCGTCCTGGGTCCTGCGCTCGCCTGCTCTACTCCTTCCCACCTCGGAGCCGACCTCAGCCCGCGGTCCGCGTGGGGCAACCCGGATCGCAGTCCAGTGCCCAAGGACCGAAGGGGACAGAGCTGCGGGTCCGCCAGCGCTCAGAACCAAGCTCCGAAGTTCCTGGCAGAACCAGAGGTGAGCCACCGAGGGCCGCGGCCGGGAATCCGGAGCCTGAGTTCAGCCCTTCACCCTCCGGCCCCGATCCCCAGCTGCAGCTGGAAGCGCGCGCTCCCGCTCGCTGCCGCCTAGCCCAGCCGGCGTTCTACTCTCTCATCCCAAGTGAG
>NW_022900926.1:6775896-6784705 GCF_012274545.1 Fukomys damarensis
TTTCACCCCAGTGGGGCGGAAAGGACAGGGGAGGCAATAAGAAGGGACAGTGCTCGAGTACCCGCGGTCACGCGTGACGCCCCCGCCGCCCGGTCTGTGCTTTGGGAGACGCTTCCAAAATAGGGAGCAAGGAAGCAAAGCGATTTGATTTTGGATTTTTAGAGAAGCTAAGAGCGGGACTTGGGTTTTGGAGAAAAGAAACAGTCTGCGGGTCGGGGCCCAGTGGTGGAGCTGGGTCCGGCTTCCCGCGAGTGGGGCGGACGTCAGGATCCGATCCAGCGCCCCTCCTGGTCCGCCGGATCGCCAGTCTGGAAGGAGATCGCCGTGGGAGCTCAGAACCGAAACTTCCACTCTCCTGTGACGGAGGAGATTACGGAGGCCTTTCGGAGCCGGGGGTCAGATGGTAATTGCTCCTAATTGGCATCCCCAGAAGCACCTTAATTATTTATCTGCAGCTGTCACTCAGAGTGCAATTCTCTCTGCCTTTGAAAAGTGGTTTTCTTTCATACCTTTATTCTAATACGAGCAAACCAAAGCCTGGAAACATCAAGAGCAAAGATACGCGAAACGTCGCTTGTGAAATATCTAATTGTTAAAATATTGTGTCGTCTTTAAGAAGAGGAAGTTGTCCGATGTCCAGTGAAAAGTGAAATCAAAAGAGAGGGTTGAGGATGGAGTGGGTAGTTAATTCGGAAATGAGATCCAGAAGCGGGAACCAGAGGTGCCAGAAACCGGCGACTGCGGCATTTCTAAAATGAAAGAGGACAAATAGTAGGAGCTGGAGAATCCGGAGACCTAGCACCGCGAAGTATGAAGAGAAAGAGGCGCAGTTATGTAACCCGGTCATCCGACTGGACTTTCGATGTAAAAATAGTTTTCTAGGGTGAGTCGCCTCTTCTAGAGGTTAAAGCTTAGTTTGAAGGCGGAGGGTTTCATTTTCAAAGCAGCGTTTACCTAACCCTAAACCTGATTTTAATTTCCCTATCCGTGGCCTGTGTAATTCAGGGTATTCTTTTAAAACATTAGTATACAAAACATCAAATACGTCGTTTTTCCTGTTGTGTGAGACATGACTGACTGAAGTTTTGAAATAGATAACTTATTTTCCAGGCTGCATGAGGGATAGCACTTTGCCCGTGTGATGGCAGGTTGAGTGGAGCTTCCTCTGCCGCTTATTTAAGGATTTTACTTGGTGGGTGACAGGAGGGAGGGGTGACTGAAAAGATTAGCTGACTCTTACGAAATATGTGAGTGCAGCCGGCAGTAGTGGTGCACGCCTGTAATCCCAGCCCTGGGGAGGCTGAGGCAGAAGGATCACTGCGAGTTTGAGACCAGCCTGGGCTACACAGTGAGTTCCAGGGCAGTATGAACTACATAGTGAGACTGACTCAAAAAGAGAAAGACAGACATGAGTGGATGTAGGAGAATATGTCCCACCTTCACTGTCCCTGATTATTTTACTGAGACTCAAAAGTTTAAGGCATTTTTGCCAATAAATTTGGCATCTGGATTATCTTTTTTTATTATTATTAAGGCATAATTCCTACCTGAAAGGGGGCATGAAGGCAGAGAACAAAGTCTGCTGAGCTTGAAGAACTAAATAAAATGATGCAGAAATGAACTCTAAAATCCTCACAAATGCTTAAGTACCCTAAGAAGCAATTGTGTTAATGCAGCACCTGACACGCTCTTTTTATTTCACAGGCAAAGTGCTAGCTCTGTGATTAGACCGAATTCTCCAACGACAACATCTCAAATTATGGCAAGAAAGAAAAGAAGAGGGGTGTGTGATTTTTTTTCTTTTTATTTTGTGTAAGCCAATTTAATGGGTAACAGTTGTGATTTTCCATTATGCGTAATTTTATCACTTCTGTATTCATAAACGTTTGTTTTGCTTCTTTTGGGATAGATTATAGAGAAAAGGCGTCGGGATCGGATAAACAACAGTTTATCTGAGTTGAGACGGCTGGTGCCAACTGCTTTTGAAAAACAAGTAAGCTACCTCCACCCCACCTCCCAAAAAAGCTGAGGAATCTGATTCTCTCCTCTGGGAATGTGGGCTCTTGTTAAAGCTCGTTAAAATAATGGTGTATATGCCTGATCGGGCCAGAGCAGCTATTTCAATAAAATGCTTTGTTGTGGCAAAACTATTAAAAACATAATCCATCATGAAGTCGAAAAAACATTTCCATTCTTCAGCTTATTTTCCCTTAAGGGTAACAGTGTTCAGGCTTTGTCCATTCTCTCTGAGAATACCAGAGTGGTTTTGTTTAAAACTCTACTATATGTAGTAGTATTCAAAAATATATGTATATATCATATTTGGAATAACATTTTTCCCTCAATTTGTAAAAAAGTACCATTTTAATTTTTTAAAAAGCCCAGGAAATAACATTTATGGTTCTGTTTCCTAAATAATAATACTAACACAATTTATTTGCTAAGACCTTTGCTTTCATTTTTAATCCCTCAGTGAATACAATGATGTATGATTTGGAGCCTATTTTGGAACTTTGATTAAAAAAAATCAAATTAGCCATAAATGCCCCTTTTCAGAGTTCAAGAATTCATTTACAAAAAAAAAAGATTTTGCACACTTAGAAAAGTAGAAAACCAAACATTTAAATCTTTCTTTGTGGCTTTAGGAAAGCCTTGTATCTCCAATTACCACAATGGCTAATGGCACCGATTTCTAAGAGCATCTTTAGGGAGCGGTGGCAGCGTGTCCTTATTGAAAATATTTTCAATTCAATTCCAAATAGGGTACAAGACGGCAGTTGTTTGTTTATTCCATTTTTTTGTTTGTTTACTTCATGAATCTGCAAACATAAAACAAGCCCTAAAGCCATTGGAGGCCATCCAGAAACTGCAGTCTTGGTTGTTTTAGTTGTTTTCATTGAAACCACTTGTACAACTTCATGGAAAAGCTGCACCCTGACAAAGGTACCAGCTGTGGTCTGCCCCGGATTGGATATATTTTAAGACAAAAAAAGATACCAAGTGGATATGCTGCTGAGACTGTTCTTGATAAGATAATGATAGTGGGAATTATGCTTTTGATTAAGGGCATTGTCAGTTACAATAGGCTGCAAATAAAAATGTTGATAATGTTTTCAGATTTCAAGTACTGAAATGCCTACCGACTGCTGAGTCAGTGCGTTTTGTGATTTTGTTTTTCTGGTTTGTTAGACTTTTTTAAATGTTGACCTAAAACAAGCCTTAAGAGCAAACCCTCAGTTGTCTGGCAGCAAGTTGCCATAAACACAAGCTCTCCCTCTGCAGAGCTTGGCTGCCCACCCTGGTGAGCTGGCCCTGCCACAGGGTGATCAGAAAAAGCTTCTGTACAGCAGCTGAATGACCCTGGCACTCTTGGCAGGAAAGGGCGCTGATAATTTGCACAAAACAACTAAAGAATCTGAAGTAAACTTTAGAATTTAAAAAAATAATAAAACATATTGGTTTAATTCTTTAGGGCCTCCAGGAAATTAGAAGCCACCCACAGCCCTGAGAAAATTTGAGGTGGCACGTTTGTATTTCAATTGGTTTCAGAAGTTGGCTTATTTAAAAAGGGGAATATTAGAGTAATTTGCCAGACAATTTTTATTAAGAACTGTTTTTAAAGACTCAAAAATTCTTAAGTATTTCTGATGCTTCTTAAAGTTATAGTTTGTTCATTTTTGTTAGATCTTGGAATTCACAGTGACACCTGCTGGTAACTATTAGGACCAAATAAAGTTTTTTGTTTTTTTAGTTTCTGCTCTCAACTGGTCTTTTATGAATTACTTTAAGGACTTAGTAGAGTGTATTGCTTTTGGATAATCTACTTTTAACAATAATTTGCCAAAATCCTAGTTTCTTATCATCTAGTATTCAACTTTTCAACTGATTTTGACTTCAGGTTTCCTGTTTATGACTGTTGAATGTCTCCTATAAAATATATTATTGACCAAAGTAGAACTTGAACATCAAGGTTAAGGGTACTTTAAAATTTGAGGGAGGTTACCAGGGATTGAATTTAGGACCTTGCTCTTGCAAGGCAGTGGTGACGCCACTGAGCTGAATCCCCAGCCCAAGTTTAAGGTTTTTGCGATCGTAGTAGTTTCCTTGGAATTGATTTTAAAGTATAATTCTCTTAATTAAAAAAATAATGTATTTTCTGTCCACAACTGTGACATAGTGATTAGTGCTTCCATGTAAAATTTGGAAACGACTAAGAGTTTTTTTAAGAAATTAAAGTTAGAATTTTCCAGAGAAAGGGAAATTTGAAGCCATGATACTAAACTCAGCGTATGATGTTCCAAGCTGGCTTCTGTCTGACTCACCAGACTGTCCTATTTGTCTCCCAAGGGGTCTGCAAAGTTAGAAAAAGCTGAAATACTGCAGATGACAGTGGATCATCTGAAGATGCTTCAGGCAACAGGGGGAAAGGGTAAGTGGGAGGCTTCAGTTTTACTTCTTTCTACCTTTTTCTTTTCATCTCTTCTTTCTAATATTGTAAGGAAGTTGTAGCTGAACAGTTCTTTAACGAGCTGAGATAGGCAGTTCCCAATTAAAGCTGGGGAATCAGTGCTAATGGCAGGATTGAACTTGTGGGAAAGAACTTCTGGAACAAAGGAAGCCCTTGACCCTGGGCTTGTGTTTGCTTTCATAATGCTGTGGGAGAAAAGCTTCATTCACAGCCGCCTGGTCAGAGATTTGTTTGGAGTTTAAGAAGCACATGCTGGAATCTGTACAGAAAGTCAAAACAAACACACAAACATCCAAACATAAACAGGAGGTTAGAAAAAACCTTTAACTCCTACTCCTTCTCCTTGTTCCTCTTCCTCTTCCTCTTTTTTCTATTAAATCAAGGCTAGGTGGCAAAATAGTTTAGCTATTCCAAAGGAAGTGACTCCACAATTATTTTTGTTGTTTCCAGGTTTTGGCTTAGTCTTGGCTTTACATCAAATAGCATTTGAAGGGCAGGTAGTGAATGTCTGGCCTAGGAACATTAACAGAGTTGACCCATTCCTGGGAAGGACGCTTAGGAGCAGGCACTGTGGCCCCAGCCTCCTCCTGACCTGTACCCCAGGGAAGGATTCCAAGGCCGGAGAGGGATCCTCCTCTCATGCCAAAAATAGACTTGAGCTACTAGAAGCTGTAACACCATCCAGATTTCCTGAACCCACTTCCCATGCATCACTAAGACACTGTAGCTTTTTCACCTTTTAAGAAAGCCTTTGATATCAGTGGAAAGGGTTATTCAGTATATTTAACAACTGAATAAGGAAAGGGTGCCAGAAGCAGTTAAGTAAGCAGGTAAGTCCTGGAGGCCTCCTGGGCTGAGTACCAGCCGTTACTACACAGCGTAGAAGTCCTAGATCAGGACAGAGTGGGGCACTGGATGGCAGTCATCTTGACAGACCTGAGTACCACAGAATATCCGCTCTGGCCCAACACTTTCACCTGCATCAGAAAGGAGGCCATCGCCATCCATATGGTTTGACTTACCTAGGAACAGCTCTGCAGGAATAAGGAATTGCATAGGTTAAGCACACATTCTTGTAGAAAAGAGAAGGAAACTGGGTGAAATCTTAGAATCCAGTGAGCCAGCCCCGCTGGGCCACTGCTGGTCTTAAACCCAAGATGGACATCACCTGCTGCTCTTTGAGAGTTATACTAGCAGGATGAGCACCAAAAACTCTAGTATCTTGATCTGTCTTTTCACTTGCTCCTTGCAGATGTTGGGAGACTAATTTGAGTTCCTTCTGGTGCAAGAAAAGTTGTGTGATGGCTCTACCTCCCTTGGTCTTGTTAGCCACCAGACTGAGGATTGTTAGGGGGCGGTTAAATATTTGGCATGAGTTATATTTCTTTCTTTCCTTTTTTTTGTACCAGGGATGGAACTTGGCACCTTGAGCTTGTGAGACAGGCGTCAGAATCACTGAGCTAAATCCCCAGCCCCAATGAGTTATATTTCTACAGAGTCACACTGCTCTTCAGTTTTATACTAAAAACTGAGTTCCGCCTTGCTTGCTATTCTGGGCTGTTTGAACAGTTGTACATTCAACCAAGAATAGTTTGTGAGTAGACATTTCCAAGCAGGCACCATCAGTCAGCTGACTAGCAGGGCACTAGAGAGGTCTCACATAGGAGTATGTATAGGTGTGACCAAGGGGGACTAGCAGCCTAGGCTCACATGGTCCGACGCCAGCTGCCTCATAGTATGGAGGGAAAGAGCACAGGCTCTGTAGCTGGGTTGCCTGATTCTGACTCCTGGCTCTGCCATTTATTAGCTTTGTGACCCAAGGTAAATTACTAACCTTCTCTGAACTCCAAATTTATCATTAGTAAGATGAAGATATTGTAAGTTAATTCACTTAAAGCTGGTAGAACCATGCGTGGCATACAGGAAGTGGTTATAGACACGTGTGCTATTGTTGGCCCACAATCCAGTCAAAAGACAGCTGTAGATCATCATTTCCCTTTGCATTCAACAACAGGATGGGAATTACATAATTTATACTCCTTAAGATGCAACAGAAGACTCGGCCATATTCAGCAACATAGCTGGCAAACCACAAATGTCACTCACACTGTGATGACTAATGAAAATGTGCAGGATTTCCCAGAGTTCAAATCCTGCTCATTCATTCTTCAGAACCTATCTTGATATTACACTCACTTCTAGAGACAATTTAGTAAAGTAAGCTTCTAAATCCCTCTGGCTCTCTGAACTCTGTCTTCTCTGATTATTACCTCCCTTCTCCCATGGAAGCCAAAAGCTTGCACAGCCCACACTGAAATGACAGGGGGCCACCTTCAGGGATGGTGTCTCCTCCAGGTGTTTAGTTTGCTAATTATGCCAAGGTTCTGGAATGATCATAAGTTTTGCTGCTAATCTTCCACATTTCATGATCTTCTCTTTGGGCAGCTTTGTGTTATTATTCTACTTTAATGGTGGATATACTTGTCCCCAAACATCCTTTAGGGATGCCCAGATTTCCACTGAAATTCCAGCCTTAGAACTTTTAAATAAATGGGACTACTGATTTCCAACATGCTTTGATTACAGAATAAGGTAATATGTGATATATATAGATATCTATATCTACATCTATATATAAGTTTGTTTTTTTGGGTTTTTTTTGTTTTGTTTTTTTTTGGTGCCAGGATCAAACTCAGGTCCTTGTGCTTTCAAGGCAGGTGGTGGAACCACTGAGCTAAATCCCTGGCCCTAAAATAGTATAATTTTTAACAGATTAAAAGAAAATCTAGCCGGGCGTGGTGGCGCACGCCTGTAATCCCAGCACTTGGGAGGCTGAGGCAGGAGGATCGCTGTGAGTTGGAGATCAGCCTGGGCTACATAGTGAGTTCCAGGGCAGTCTCAACTACATAGTGAGACCTGGTCTCAACCCCCCCAAAAAAATCTAACAAGTAACACTTTGATCTGCACAATCAAGTGAAATTATTCATTATAATTAATAATTGATAGAATTATATGAATTTCATATATTGATTTTCAAATAATTTCCTTACATGAAAAAGTAATTCCTTAGATGAAAATCACTTTACTTCAATGTGCTATTTCTCATGCATATATATATATATATATATATATACATATATATATACATACACACACACACACACACACACACACACACACACATCTGAAAAGTGAGGTGACTAAACTTTCAATTAGAAAATTACCTGCCAAGGATTTGCAACTGAGAATCTGAAAAGATATATTTGTACATACTAGAGGTCACTCATTCAAAGACAAGGTCATTTCCCAAAATAGCTATTACTGTGCCCTACACTGGCATTATAATAATAGACATCACTATTTTCTACTTTATTATTTGGGGGTTAAAAAAAAAGGACTGATCAAGGTGACCCAGGTAATAACAGTAGGTCTGGGGAGGGCTGTGCATATAGACTGTTACAGTTAATGTACTTTCTTTCTAGAGGAGATGCCAGAGAAAAGTAAACTGGCCAAGTGAAGGAGATACAGATATAGAGACGGATATATAGATATCTGAACTTCAGAAAAACTAGGAGTTACAGAAATCTCCTGTCACTAGGGCACCTTTATAATACCTGACAGGAGAGTAAGATCATCAAATTAGTAATCAAATTTTTTAAAACTCATTTGCATTTAATTTCTCTCATACAAAGAAATGGCAAGATGTTTTCCCTTTAGCAGTAAAAAGCATTATGATCTAAGAAGCACTTACGAATACACTGAGATTCTAGCACATCACTATAGAGTATCTTCAAGCTGCTAAACTGTACTTTCTTCAGTCCGTAAAATGCCCAGGCAGTAAGGATGATTCAGATAAACCCTGAGATTTCCAACTCCTGACAGAGACACAGACTTTTCCATTGGCTTCTTCCCGTGCAGACATTTCCTGGGGAAAGTCGTCTTGCCACCATCTGAAGGAGAGACGCCTTTTTCTTTCTGCAAGTGTTTGTGACAAGGATGCCCAGTGTTTTCCTACTATGATATTTAGTTCCAAGAATAACTGCCGTACCTTGTGCTGCCTCCGTTGCAAACAGGAGTTGCAAAGTCGTTTTGACCTCTGCACAAACGGAAGCCAGGGGCGGCTGGCAGGACTCGGTATTTAAACCTTCTGAAGGGCAGCATGCTCTTGGTGGGTGGTTATCCTTCGGATCGCCTCACTCTTGTCTCCCCTTCTCTGCCCGCTCTGCGCCCCTCCAGGCTACCTGGACGCCCACGCCCTCGCCGTGGACTTCCTGAGCATCGGCTTCCGCGAGTGCCTGGCGGAGGTGGCGCGCTACCTGAGCGCCGTGGAGGGCCTGGACG
>NW_022900926.1:6785332-6818000 GCF_012274545.1 Fukomys damarensis
CCCCGACGTCCACGGCCCGCTCCACCCGCAGCGCCAGTCGGTCCTGCAGCGGGGAAGAAAAGAGCCGTGGTCCCTGGAGCGGGGGAAATGCAGTTTGTTAAGTGCCTCAGCTACGAAGGCTTCCTTCTGAGGTGTCACGTTGCACAGTGAGGACGGACGGGCCCTGAAGGCGGCTGCGAGCCATGGCGGTGCAGGTTTCCTGGGCCAAGAAGAGCGACTTCTCAGCTGAGACCGCCTTCACCCCGCTCGCTGTCTGCGTACAGACTTGCCAAGGGCTGCATCCAGCAGCGGTGGGTGTAAGCAACTACTCCGTCAGTGCCTGGATTAACAGCGTTCTGCAGTGCCTGGCCCCAGGCGCTCGGGGTGGCCGGGAGCCCGGTGCTTCTTCCCAGAGCTTCCGTTTCCCCGGGGCACCGGGCGCAGCTGCCCGCCCTGCACCCACCGCAGCCTGGGTTATGCTGACACAGACACGCTCCAGTTCGCAAGAGTTTGCATTAATTTATTCAGTTTCTTTTGGATTATTCTTGCCTATTTATCCTCTTCATCCCACCCCCCATAACATGTAACAATCGTTCTTGTCACGTTTGGGGGAGAAGTGGCATTTCTGGGGGTGAAGGGACAAGGAGAGCTCATGGGGATGAGAAAAGCCACTAAACAGCTGTCCCTGGTCACCTTGGCGACTGCGTTGGATCCCAAACCAAGATGAATGTATGCAAAGGGCTGTATATAAATTATTTCTGTCCTTGGCTAGACTAGTGCTACATGACGTTTTGGTTTTGTTTTTGGATTTAATGACAAAATAATCTCGTAATGCATTGAAATTGAGCACATGAGATTTTATATTTGAAAGATAAAGACACAGCATGTATTCTTATGCACTTCATTTCTCTGCTGTGTGGGGAAAGCAATAAATATGAGAATGTTAAACATTATACAAAATTTTACTTTTAAATATTTGTCTGAAAGTGACTGTACCTAGTCTTTTGCAGTACTTTGTAACCTTTTTCTATGCAAACAAGTCTACATATGACTAATTAAATGAAGTCCTTTTTGACTATTTTTATGTGGATGAAGTTGCTTTTCACAGTGGAAACAACATGGATTTCAAGTGAGGCTCTGCTTGCTAACAGTATAAGCCGTGGTTCTCCTCATCCAAGACTCGTCTAATACAATTCACAGTTTATTGGAAAATAGCATTTATCCAAGCTCACGAATCAATCAAGCATAAGCACTAAGACATTTGGAGACAAGAAGTGAGCAGTGCCCTCCCGCTTTCATTCTTAACTGTGATGCTTAGAGAAGCACATGTGTGATCTCCACGTGAAGAAACCCAACTACGAATAGTAAGTTAGGAATGTGTCATACGCCTTATAACTCAAAATCTGGAGTACTGGGAAAGCATTTCATGCTACGTGATAGCATACACACGGTGCCCTGATGACAAACACTGTGCCCCACTGAGAGCCCCTTTTGGTTGACGTGGGAATTTTGTGGGAAGTTCCCCTTCTTCCAGAAATCCTGGAGTAAGGCATTGTCCTGAAACCATTGGGCAATCATTGTGGAAAAAAGGAGGAATGTTTTCATCTTGTGTATTGATAATGCTTGAAGGAAAAAAGAGCTTTTACATTATTTCAGTTTTGAAAAACCAAATGTTTGGGTTTTTTTTTTTCCCCCTCTTTCTGCAAATGGATTAAAAAGGAGGGGACATGATTATCTTTTTCCTCCTGTCTATAAAAACTGTGGTTCTTAAACCCTCATAGAGAATGAGAAGATGGATTTAGTAGTATTTGGAGTTTGTTTTTTTTAATAGGATTTGTGAACAACAGGCACATGAATAATTTCTATTTTAAATTCCAGAAGTTGATTCTATGCTTATTATAATGTCAACAGTACAGGGCTTTTTTTTCTTCTTCTTCTTCTTCTTTCTGTACTTGGGATTGAACCCAGGATCTTTACACCAAGTTACACTCTCCGAACTTTTTAAAATTTTATTATTTTGAGTGTTTCACTACGCTGCTAACTTGCCCAGCCAGGCTGGCCTCAAACTTGGAATTCTCCTGCTTCCATCTCCTGAGTACCAGCATCATACAGAAGGGCACCACCATGCCCAGCTGTTTTCCTTTTTTTCAAATACAAGATGTTTCAGATATCAACAACTTTAATTTTTTTTAATTATTTGCACAAAAATCTTTTTCCCTCCTTTTTCCCACTTCTTTTCCTTATATTTTTTTCTTCCTCATTGTATATGGGTTATTTTTCAACTTAGTGGATTAAAATATTTGCAAACCAACTCAGCACACAGTTAACGTGATCCTTGTCACATTTTCAGTAGTGTTCAACTTAATTTGTCCAGGATTGGCATTTCACATCATCAGCTTTTGAATTTGACCATCAGCATATGAACTTGACCTCTGAGATTCCCAACTCTGACCCAAGTCTTTTGTGAAGTGGCCAATCACCTTGAAGTGTGAAAATGTTCGTGTTTGGTACCAGGATAGGGATGGTGTTCTGCCCTCTAAAACTGTTTTAGGGAAAGAAGAATTTTTAGGGATTGATTTGTTGGTGACTTTCATTTGTATATAAGCCTTGAAATTAACTATGAGTATCCTAAATCATTCCAAGTGGTGTAGATCCACCTGGTGTGGCCTTTCCCATCAGTGGGCAGAAGGCATTTCCTGGGTACCTGCTTGTGCACCGGCTGTTAATGGTGTGTAGAGTATATGCCAGTTCGATTGCAGCCTGGTAGTGACAGGTACGGCTGCTTGCTAAGCTCTTCGCAAAGACCCTCCCTCTCCCAGGAAGGCACCAGCTGAGGGCAAAGAAAGGGGTTTCTGGGACTTCCAGGAAAGGCTTTATCCTCTTTTGGGGATTTTTTTTTTTTTTTTTTGCTAATCACCAAATAGCCTAATTATCAGAATATAAAAATGAAAAAAAAAAGCCACATTAAATTTGAGCACAATATTCTACCTGGAGATGAATACCATTTTAGAAATCCATGGCTAGAGGTGTGCGTAGATTAAAATACAACTACTTCACCTTATCTTTATACCTCACTAGGACTGGTGTCCTGGTCAAAGCACAGAACCCAGATTAACTTTGTGAGCTGAATCATCTAAAGGTAAAGGGGCTTTTTCATTTTGCTTTGCTTTGCTTTTCATGCTTTCCTTGCCCCCTGGGACTACTTCTAGTTGTTCTGCTGCATTTTACTGGATAATGGAGTTTAGCCTCCTCTTTTTTTTTGGTACCGGGGGATTGAACTCAGGACCTTATACTTCGAGGCAGGTGCTGGAACCACTGAGCTAAATCCCCAGCCCCTCTTTTAATTCTTCTCAGATCTAATGATTGAGGTTGGCATGACAGCCAAAGTGACATCGTGAATGGTGCGTCTCTTATGTTCTGAGGAGGGAGACGTCTGCAGGGGTGACACAGAAGAAGAGAAGCCCCAGAGCCCATGCAGGGATCGGGGCAGGAAGGGGAGAAAGTTCCCTAAGCACCAGCAGTGCTTTCCCCCAAAGAAAAGGAGCCCAGTCAAGTCACTGGTGGATCAGGTCCTCCACTATAATTCAGAACCAGCACTTGTGTTCTGACACACCTGAAAAAGAAAACCAGATGTGGTTCTAACGGCCAGGACTGGGTTCCGTGCTGAGCGCCTGAAATCTGACTCCTCATCCGCCTTTGAAGTCCTCAGGCAGCGTATATTATGTGTACGTATTAGGAGTGGGAAAGTCCAAGGCGATGTCCCTGCCCGCCCAGCAGGTCGCACTGACAGGGCTGCCTGACACTTCCGTCCATGCTTTCTTCCTCTAGGCCTCGGCTTTTGCTCTGCTGTCTTTTGTTCTCAGACGCATGCAGGCCCTGTGCCTCAGGTCACCTGGGACAAATGGGGACATCTGCCCGAAACCACGGCATGAACCACAGCAGCTCACATGGGGACACAGGACAGGTTGCAAAACGGGACCTCCCTGCTGGTCCCCACACCACATACAGGAGGACCGTGCTGGTGGACTTTGTCTTTCAGTTCCCTAGCGGGTGGGTGAGGACCCACCCTACCACCAGTGACTCACCTTGTGAAAAGGCCACCGAATAATATTCTACAGTGGCCCTCAAGGTAGTTGACAATGGTGAGGGGACGCAGGAGGGATTAGGACAAGGTGCTGAGCGAACTGAGTTTAAAAAGAACTGGTGTTCTCCCGCTGGATGTAAAAGATGAGTTCTCATTGTTCTTGTGGCTTGCTTGCGTAGGGGAAACACTAGGTTGTTCGGAACGTTTTTTCAATCCGGGTCCGTCACATGAGAAACAACACTGTCCACTGGGCCCATGGCTTGCTCACTAAGCCTCTCGCCCAACAACTTTCAAGATCTTTTCCCAACAGCTTTACCTGAGCCAAAGTCTTTTCCTTATCACAGTGAACAGTTAATGTGTATAATAATTTTTCAAGTCTTTCACCCGGTGTCATTTGTTGTTGCTTCTAAATTCTCAGCCTCTTATAAACGAGACATTCGGTTTCTCTGACGGCTGTGATCACCATCAGTCTGTGGGTGGAGAGATCAGCCTGCACGTAGGGGTACACCTGTGGACTGGAATGACCCTGGGCCGTGTTCAGGGCTAGAAAGAGATGAGTATCTCTGGTGGAGGACTCTGAAGTCTCTTACACTAAATTCGCATTGTAACAGTTTTGCGTTTTTATTCCAGTGAACCCAAAGTCATATTTTCTCCTGTGGAAGAGAAAGCATCTTGTAAAGAATGACTTATTCACCACATTTCACTTCTAGAAGTGCTGGGATCTGTTTAAAATCACTCATACACTCCTGGATCAACACAGTGCCTCCATGGACCTCTCCTCGCCTTTCCTGCTTTTCCGTGATCAGGCTGAATATACCTCACTGTGCTGTGAAACTCAGCTTCTGAAATCTTTCTGCACTTTTTCTTAACCTTTCTCTAACTACAGAGAAACAGAAGTCTTTTTTTTTTTTTTACCAAAAAAACACTACTCCCGAGAACTCAGTGTAGAAAAGTGAGTAGACCATGTCTTAAACAGGGAGCCGGTTTCTGCCCTGGTTTGGCCGCTCTGTCCAGCCGCATGTGTGAAATGGGCTTCAGAGGCCTGGGGAGGTGGGGAGATGGTGCAGACTGGAGCACAGAGCTCAGAGGCGTACAGCTGTGTATGACACCACCACACTGCCCTTCTCTGACACGAGCACAGGCCCCTCTCTCTACATGGGACCTAAGCCACCTTTTCTAACCACCACACAAGCAGCACTCCAAGGCCTCTTTTGCTATCTGATACCTGTCTGCCAGCACAGGAGAATGGTACAGCCAGGCATGGTGACACCAAACCCAGGGCAGCTGGGCAACCATGAGACCAAGCCAGGGCACAACGGGACAGGCGTTATCAACCATGAGCACATCTTCACTGCTAAAGCAGGGGTCCGATGGGCTGTCGTGCTGCCCAAAGGTGCCCAGGCCTAGCACATGATGTGTGAGGTCCTGGGTTCGATCCTCAGAGCTACAGACAAAGACATCCGGGACCCACGCTGCTCAGTCACTGGACAGACGTAAGCAGAAGCCGGCAGCAGCGAAGGACCTGGAAGGCCAAGCGTCTCTGGATGTCACTATCACGGGACCGGGGCCAGCAACGAAACCCCACTGCCTGGGTCTCACCCCAGAGCTGTTCTTTGATGTGATTCTCAAACCCCAAGAAGCCCAGGAGAGGAACCACAGACAGACAACGGCAGAGCAAGAACTCTGCTTCCTGAATTCGAACTCCAGCAGGCAGCCTCTCCGTCCGGGTGTGCAAGTCTAAGACAAAAGGGGATGCAGCTCCCAAACTGTCCTCAGAATGGGACACAGTGACTGGCGTGGTACAGTTATTTCTCCATGGGGTTAAAATGCTGTAAGTGTATCCTTTGCTGACACAGGAGAGACATGCTAACAGGAGAGACTGTGCTTAATAGGACAGCTTCTCAGCCATATCCAGGGTAGTGCATGTTTCATTACCTTTTTTAAAATAATTTGTGATAGAGTCAAGTTCCCCAGGCAGGATTTGCACTTAAGATCTTCCTGCCTCAGCCTCCCAAAGTGCTAGAATTATAGGTGTGCGCCACTGTGCCTGGCATGTTTAACTCATTCATGTCAGGGCTGTGACTGGCGTGTCTCACTGCCAAGTGGCTCTGACCCACTGGAGGTGCACATACAGCTGTCCCGTCAGGAGGCAGGGAACGTGCCACCCCATGGGACAGTTGTGCATGTACAACAAGTGGGTCAAGCCAGCAGGAACATGTGAATTACTTAACTCAGGGCTACTAGCCAGTTTATTCTATAAGAACTTATTAAAACTTGTGGTATTTAGTCCGCAGACCACTTGAAAAAACTAGAAATCCACATTTATAACCCTAGTGACTTTATCTCTGTTCAGGATTTGTCCTATTTTAAAATCTCAACTCTTCAAAAAGCATAATAAATAGCATGAAGACTAAAAAGGACAGATCCTGTCATCAGGTTTGGATACATCCTGACACCTCAGCATGTGACTTTGGGTGGATCACTGCGTGCATAGCTTTGTTTTTCTTCCTAGTAACAGAATTTTTAACATCTGTCTCACAGGGATTTTCTGAGGACTAAATTAGATGGTGTCCAGGAGACCAGGCACATAGTATGCTGTCAGTAAATGCTGGTGCATTTTACTCAAACTGGATATTTTGAAAATGTTGATGATCCAAAGTGAGTCTCATCTGGTCTGATTTCCACTGACATCTTTAAGGGCATGCCAAGGGGGTTCCCAACCTCTGTTCTCTTTACACTGAGTTAGTAATGTGTGTATATTGCTTTTGATAAATAAACTCCAATTCACAGAACTCCATCAATAGTCAAACACACACTGGACCAGCACTCCGTTTTGCAGATGAGAAAAACTGAGGCCCTAGTTAGATCATCTTTCCCACGGTCACATGGCTCCAGTCCCCTAATTTCCAAGATGCAGTCTCTCTGAGCCAGTGTGACCATCAAGTAAGCTCTTGCAGGCCTTTCTCATTTTAGAGGTCAGTGGCTTTTATTGCCTGTGGGTGTCCGTTAAAATTGCATACCTAAATTTCCTGTATTCAAAAGCTGGGTGTGGTGGTGTAGCTGGAATCCCAGCAGTCTGGAATCTGAGGCAGGAGCCCTGCTGAGAGTTCAAGGCCGGCCTGGGCTACACTATGAGTTCAAGGCCAGCCTGAGCTATGCAGCAAGACCCTGTCTCAAAAGCAAAACAAAACATCTAAAAACCCCCAGCTCTTAGCCCCTGGTTTCAAGGCCATGCTGGACGCGCCCCTGGTCGCTTCCCAGGCCTCTTGTCAGCCGCCTGGATTTCCTTCCTTCGGCCCCGGCGGGGACGACAAGGCCGTGTGCTCCTTCTCGGAATGTTCCTTTGCCTCCCTGTAGTCCTGTCCGCTCATCTTCACCCTTCGGTGCGCCTGAATTCTTTCTTGCCCGCGACCAGGGAGCGGCCCCAACCTCACTGTGGCGCTGTGTGAAGCGCCAGCTCCTTGGAGAACTCTGCCAGGATCCGTCTGCGACTGTGCGACCGGCGACTGTCTCCAGGGCGCCCCGAAGCCGGATCGCAGTGGCCGCGCTTTGGTCGAGCGCCGAGTCTCCCCTGCGCCCTGGAGGAGGGGTCACAACCGTGCGGACGCTGGCTGAACCTTGTTGGGCCGGCAGGCTGTGGCCTGGAATCTGCAAGGCTTCCTCCAGACTGGAATCCGGCAGCGCGGGAGGAGTGTGCGTCAAGCCAAGCACCACCGAGGGATGAGAAGAAAGTCTAGAGAGAAACGTCGTCTGCCTGCTACCCGCGTAAGAACTGCCACAGCCCACGTAAATCGATTGGGAGCCGGAAATGAGACTGAGGCGCACGAGGCCGGGCCGCCACCTTGTGGTTCATTTTCGCGTTTACCATTTTCAACCTGCCTGGAAATTTCCCAGGGAAAATCACTACAAACCAATCGGACAAAGGGAAGTGGAATTTTCGAATTATCCTCAACAGAATGCCTTTTGGGTGCCATTATCCCAGGGAGTTGGCGCGTACATTATATCCATCCCTTTTTCATTGTACCTTAAATATTAAATTGACTCATCTGAGTGTAAGGTACAATCAAGGAAAGATGAACACGTACTCACCACCCAACCCGGTGTCGCTGCTACTTCCAAAGCCTCTTCTCAGCGTCTTCCTAAATCTCTTCTCTGCCATTTCTGTTCCTTGAAAGCAACAGCCCTCTTGCTTTCAGTTGCATTTTGCCTTCTCTGTGTAAATCGGCCACCCCGAGCTCCCTTTTTACATTTTAATCCTCAGGTGAGGCTGGGGCCCTAGCTCAGCAACGGTAATGCTTGTCCACCATGTGCAAGGCCCTGGATTCAGTACCTGGGTCTGACGCCCAGCACTTCAAAAAATGAAATAAAACCTCATCTAAAATGCAGTAATATTCTACTGGCCTCACTTTTTTCCCGGTATTGGGGATCAAACTCGGGGCTTTCACCCTGAGCTACATAGAGACTTTTATTTTTCATTTTAAATTCTGAATCAGACTTTTTTTAAATCTTAAACTTTCCCAGGCTGAGCTCCAATTTGCCATCTTCCTGCCTCCACCTTCCAGCGTGATGGGATTTGAGGTGTGCACTACGATGCCTGGCTTAAATAGCTTTTTTAATTAAATCCATTTTCTGGGAACTCAGCAGAGCTGCAGTCCCTTTGCTTTTCTGCTGTCATTCCAGACCGTGCACTTCATATTCTGCCACCGCACTTCCAGCGGATCCCTAGGCCGTTTCCGGTTGGGGTCAGCTAAGGAGGAGGCTTCTGTGCTGCCTCTGCCCTGGTCTCCTGGGTGGGGTACATGACTGGGGACTTCGCCGGGGTCCACTCCTGGGAAGAAGAACATTAAGTATCAGATAGGAACAAATCCTTTCCAGGCTTATTTTATTGCACCCGTTTCCTCTCCCATCCTTCGTGTGTGAGGCTTTTGATTGTTCTCCATTCTTGTCAACAACCGAGACTGTCAGATTTTTCCATTTTTGCCAGTTTGAGGGGCACAAAGAGTATCCCTTTTGGTGGTTAGTCCACATTTCCCTGCTCAGGAAAGCAGTTGGTCCTGTTTTCAAAGGTTTGTTGGTCACTTGCTTTTTGCCTGGAGAAATTCCTTTTTTCCTCATTCTTTGATTTATCTCCTGCTTTACGCCACATATTATCACACACACGGGAACCAGAGATGTCCACAGGTACATGCTATGTAGTCCTGCACCCTGGTGAGGACCACCTGGTTTCTCTACAGTCCTGATGCCTTCAGAATCATGATAATTATGGTACTGAAAAAAAGACAGAAAAAATTTGACCACCAGTTATATGATCATTACTTTGCAATCCAGAAGTGTAAAGATGTGAACAGGGGCCTCCAGGAATATACAAAAGCAAAACTTACACTAGACAATAGCAAATGATATAAAGAACAATATCTATTATTATAGAAATTCAGGGGATTTAAAAAGCAGGAAGAAGCTAATTGATAAAGTAGGTCTATGGTTAAATTTAAATTTCATTCCTTTTATGTGACCAACATAAAAAATATTTTCCTCACTAAGGTAAGAAGATGAAAAATAACCATTTTAAATCAACAAAAGAATCAACAGAGATACAAAAATGGTATTTTAAAATAAATAAAATTATGCTAAAGAAATGAAAACACTTTTATCTAATATGTCTATCCACAAATGTATGTACTCTTATGTCTATAATTGAGCTTTATTTTTTTTCAATTAAAAGTTTTCCACATCTCTTAGTAAAATCTAGTAACTGCAGCACTCCTGATGAACCACCATATTTATTTTTGTTTTTGTTGGGGATGGAGTAGCCCAGGGCCTGCACCCTGAGTGACAGGCCCAGTGGAACAACTGAGCTAAATCCCCGCCCGCCACCAGCCCTTTTTTAAAAATGTTTTTATTTGGAAGCAGGTACTCATTCCATTGCTAAATTGCCCAGGCTGGGCCTGGACTTGAGATCCTCCTGCCTCAGTCTCCCAGAGTGCTGGGATCACAGTCATGCACTACCATGCCCAGCTAAAGCCCCTTATTTGCAATGATTGCTCCAGTGAGGACTCTGTAGTGTCACCAGACAATTTACTGTCATTAGAGAGTGTTAAAAATACAAAATTTTGTGGACCCGGGTGTGATGGCACATGCCTACAATCCCTGCAGTCTAGAGGCTGAGGCAGGATCATTGTGAATTCGAGGCCAGCCTGGACTACAAAGGGAGACCCTGCTTCAAAAAACTAAAAAAAAAAGCAAAAAACAAGATTCAGGTTTGCAAACCCTGGTTTCCACCTGTACTCATTTGACTTTAAGTAACTTACATAAGCTTTCTGTTTACTAACCCACTGACTTGATTATTATAGACCAAGCACTTCGTTCAGTGTTCAGCACCTAACAGACCTCTATCGAGGTCAGGCATTGCTCAGAAGGAATCAGCTCCACTGTATTTCCACTTGCCCTTCTCTCAGCAGAAATACAGGCGTCATTCAAAGAAAAGAGCCTGAAATGGCAACCTTTACATAGCTGTTTTCATGGAAACTCCCAGCAGCCACTTCTTGATTTAACTGATTATTTGCTTCGTTTGTTCAACACCAGCTATGTGTCCGACTCTGTGCCCCAGGGCCCTGAGAGCCCTTTCCCCTCACCTCCCACCAATGCGTACTCGCAGACACCCTTCAAACTTCCACCACACCCTGGCCCGAGTCTATTCACCCTGGAGGAGCGATGATCTTGCATTTAAAATAAAATAAGTGGGCAAGTCCAGAAAAACAGTTTTCATACACACCAGGTTCTTTTGTGCAGGTTACCTGATCCCATCCCTTTTATCTTTGAAGAATCTCTCCATTTTTGGAGTATTTCAGCAGACAGCCCTTCTGCCTGTCTTTGTTTTTCATGTGCACAAAACTGAGTGCAGTTTGAGCTTGTGTAGAAGATGTGGCCCACTGCTGTGTCTGAATGACAGTATCGCTTGGAAAAAGTCTAAATCTTTGAAGAAAAATAAAACAGTAAAACCCAAGAAGATGCTAACAAAGAAACTCAAGAGAAAGGAAGGGAAACAAAGAACCCTCCATAAGAAATTACCCAGAGTAGAAGCCCATTGTGCGCTGCTGAGGACCACACGGCCACCCCCACCTCCCACCCCAACTCCAGCTGTCCTCCACTCTCCTCCTTTGTCCTCTCCCAGACCAGGTTCAGCTGCAAACCCTGGCTCTTGTCTTTGGCTGTGCTCAATCTCTTGGCAACATTTCCACTCCCCAGACTTTAGCCCGCACCTCGGAGCTGAATCACCCCAAATTCATCATCACTCATCAGAAATGTCACCCTATGTGCCGCACAGCTTCACCCGGACGACACCCGGCCTCATGCAGATCTAAACTCACGTGGCTTCGAGGGGCACGGCATGGTTTATATCCAGCTGTCACCTGGCAAGTGGGGCTTGGGGCAGGGGGATTGGACCCCGGGGAGCCATACTCGGTGTAGTGTTGGGTTAGCCCACTGCTGAGTTTCTAGCTAAATGTGCCCTTAGAGGGTGGGCTGTGGTCAGAAGCGAGGGGGGGGGCACTTGAGGTGCGGCCTCGAAGGGTGCATCTCCTGCCCTCCTCCTCCCTTCCTCTGCTTCCTGGTCACCATGAGTCAGAAGCCTTTCCTCCTTTCCTCTGCTCTGCCTCTCTACACGCTGTCCTGCCTCGGAGCCAGTGGACTATGGACTGAATCCTCTACAAACTAGGCGTCTTCCCTGCAGTGTCAAAGACACCACATCACGTTACAGGCATAGCAATGTTCTAGAGGTAACTGGTGGGTCTTGGAAGCAGCCTACGTGTCCATCACAGATGACTAGAGAAAGAAAATGAGGCATTCACAAATAATGGAGTACACCCTACCATAAAGAATGATAAACTTGAGTCATTTGTAGGAAAATTCATGCACTTTGAGGCCATAATGTTAAGTGAAATAAATCACACAAGCGTAGATATCAAATGGATTCTCCTATAAGAAAAACCCAAATTATAAATAAAAACAAAATTAAAGCTAGATAATAGGAAGTAGGGAGACAGAGCTTTCTCAAATTGGAAGGGGACCAAGGGATAGAAGGGAGAAGAGCGAAAGAGGAGGAAAAGGAATTAAGATGTAGTATGTACATGTTATGTGCACCACACAAGGAATGTAAACATTATGTACTGTGCACATATACCAATAAAAATTGTTTTAATTGTGAGCCAAAATAAACTTTTCCTTTTTACAGTTTCGGGTATTAGGGACTGTGACTCACAATGAGAAAGGGACTAAGAAGAGCACCCTTTCCCAAATAATAGGACATGATCAATCCCTCAGTCATCTCTCCCTATCTGACAGTATAGAGTCAGTCTTGTTTATTTCATGTGACTATACCCACAGTGGTGCCTGGCATGGGGTAGAAATTCCTCATGAAGCTGCTAATTGGTGGTTGGGTGGATGGATGGGTGGATGGATGGATTGGTGGGTGGGTGAATGTAATTATGTGAAGTGTGCATGGAAACTATTAGCATTCCCTTGTGCAAACAAGGATCTAGTGGCTCAGAGAACTTGGGTCACTTACCCCAGATAACCCAGTTAATATTCATAGTCAGAGTTAATTCATTCTCCAGCTTCTCAACAAAAGGGTTTTCTTAGAATTCACAAGACATCTTTCTCTTCTCCGTATGTGTTCTCTCCCTCTACATCTAGTTCATGAGTAAGTTTGCTATCTCTTTCTTACACTAATCCAGACCCTAAGCTCTGTGAATCATGTACATAGCCTGAACTTGCACCATCAGCTTCCTTGGTCCTGAGGCTCCAGCTTTGGACTCAGCCCACCTTGTGGCATCCAGAGTCTCCACTTTTTAGATGGCCTGTGGTGGAATTCCACAGCTTCCATAATCACATGAGCCAATTCACGCAGTAAACTCGCTCTCATCTTTCAATCTACCTACCTATCATCTATCACTTATCCGTCCATTCATCCATCCAGCTATCTCCTACTGGTCCCCCTCTCCTGACTAATACTGTCATCCTAGACCCCCTGAGGTGAGAGGCCCATTCTCCACTCTGGCACGGTGAATACTACCAGCCCTCGGGTTCAGCTTGGGAACCAGTTTTCTGTACTGTTTTCATTGAATGCCCACCTCCTTCACACTTCTTTACTGCTTGTTGTGGTCACATAAAGTACCTGGCACACGGCAAATAGTCAGTGGATGGTGCCTATTCTTTCTGGCACTAGAAGTAAAAAGAACAAATGTCTTCCTGCCTTACTTCTCCAGGGATGGAAAAGTTCCTAAAGAACCAAGATCATACCCTCTATAAACCTCATGGAACCTACGGCGATGGATATTCCAGACCACTAATACCTACCCCTTCAAGTCAGCCTCAGCACTGCTAAGAGGAAAACAAAACAAAGTCACGTTGGTTGCAATAGAGCATTTCATCTTTTTTCATGTTATTTTTGAAATTTTGTATTTAAAAATGAGAAGGAAACTAAACAAATCCTCAAAAGCTCAAAAGGTGGCAACAGTTAGAAAGGTTTTGAAGTTGTAGGATTAAAATAAACAGTTAATGTCTGTGTAGCACCATTTTTTTTGTCTCAGATTCCGACATTTCTGAAAATCCCCTTGGAGGACCCCAGAGCCCTACTTCATCCTAAAGCTAAGAATGCAAAACCTACTTGGGTGCATGAAGGATGAAGGGTGACGTGATTTATGTCATAGGAATGATCACTCTCTATGTAAGAAATTTACCATATTTGTGTGAGTTTCTAAGAAAAAATTTAAAGCAGAAAAAATAATGAGATGAATTATTAAAGGAAAAGTGATCAATTACTTCATTAACAACATACAAAGTGTGACCAAAAATCCTCCTCCTCTTTCCCTTCAAACACTTATCCCATTGCTTTGGCCACTTTCTGAAACAGTTCTAGAAGAGCCCTTTATTTATTTATTTATTTATTTATTTGGTACCAGGGATCAAACTTAGGTCCTTGTGCTTGCAGGCAGGCAGCAGAACCACTGAGCTAAATCCCTGGCCCATAGAAGACCCCTTTTGTGACGGTCCTTAGTTGTGCTGTCCTGGCTGCCTCAATGCCCTGAATCAACTCAAAAACATGTGCTTTTTTTCTTTTTTTTAAGGTATCAGGGGTCACACCTGGGCCCTTGAGCTTTTGTGAGGCAGATGTCAGAACCACTGAGCCAAATCCCCGTCCCCAAAACATAGCACCAGATCCAGTGGGTGAGGTGAGGACTCATGGCAACATTTTTAGAAGCCTGCTTTTCCGTGCATGGCCCTGAGCAGCAGCATTCACTGAACTCTACATCATGTCTTGAAAGACATGAAAGGGGGGCTTGCGAGCTGCTTCAGAAAGTGCAAGAAGGGATGTGTGTTTAAAACAAGGAGGCGTAATTTGAAGGGGATTGATGGAAATGTGTTTTTTACCGTAATTTAAAAAAATATTTAACATTCACTGTATATTTCAAGCATACCTTGTCTCTCAAAAAAGCCTTCAGGGATGCATATAAGAGAATAGAGTAGGACCCGCTCCACTGCACACTAATAATATATAAACTACATGTATACAGCACAAACACACACACACACACATATATATATATAGACTCTGTATAGGTATCTATAAAATCGGTATAACATCTTTTATTTTCCGAATACACTCAAAATTAAATAAAGACTTTTTAAAAAATCTCTGCTCACGTGCACATCCAAATTATTTTTGAAAGCAGCAAGTTGCAATTTTAGAGGAGGTTGAGCAAATTTATGGACAAAAAAACACTGAAAGTATTGAGGAATCGGGGACCTTTATGTTGTTTAATTGCTTGTAAATAATATCTGTAAATAGATTTTAAATTTTAATTTAAGCAACACTTAAAAATGAATCAAGACTCTTCTTGCCGGCATTTGTTGCTTGAAAACAAAAAAAACTAAACTAAAAACCACCGCGGGCAATTCTGACCAGTAGGGGGCGTGTCGTGCTACCGAAACCCAACCACTTCTATTCGCTGTGTCTTAACCCCAGAAGCAGAAATTTTCAGCCCTCCCCAAAGTTCCCAGTATCACCTTACGGAAACCATTTTATTCTCCAAATTTAGAGAGAAGGGAACATAAAAAAGTTAAGATGTGGGCCCGGGATTTAGCTCAGTAGTTCTGCCGCCTACCGTGCAAACACAAGGACCTGAGTTCAATCCCTGATACCAAAAACAAACAAACAAAAAGTTAAGATGTGATATGCACATGTACTAACGCCCCACTATGAATGTATTTCATTACGTACTGCAAACATGTACTAATAAAAATTTTAACAATAAACAAAAGCTCCCCAGGCAATTTTAACATGCAAAAAAGAGGGGAGGAGGGGGATAAATTTAGTTCTCTTTAGTCTCCGTACTGGAAAATTCATCCTGAAATTTTCATTCTAACTACATCACTTGTAGATCTCTATGCCCAGACAAGTGCTAAACTACTATCCAGATCTCATAGTTTGCTTTATTTTCTTAACCACCTCAGCCACTTTCTCCAAATCTCTTTCACCTTATCTCTTTTTCTATCACACAGATAAGTGCTACTCAACATTTCACTCCATCGAACATAGACTGCCATCATAGGAGACGATTTCATCTGCAAGGTCAGGGTGGGACACGCAGCGGTTAAATGTAACTGGTGAGGCATGATTGTTCCTCTGCACAGTCAGATGTTCAGGCTAGGAAGCAGAGAGCCGTGGATGGCATACCTAGGGTAGAACCTGGTGGAAGAACTTCTGCGCTCTTCAGACCCACTTTTCCTTATCTTCACAGTTTGCACATGATTGATTATGATTCGGACATTTGCTTCCCCTCCTGCATTATGTGCTAGACGTGGCCAGGAAATGATGTCACTGCCCAAAGAGTTCAAGGCCCGTGCAGCCCAGCCTCAACCGGGAACCCTCGTGAAATAGGAGAGAGAACAATGGGCCATGACTCAGGTTGGAAAGTGCCAGCAGCTCCAGCTGAAGAAATTGAGCCCAAGAGACCACGCTGTGCTGCAAGATGCAACGAAGCTTCAGTGAGACGCATAAATCTGTTAGCGACAGCCGGCGCCACTGCGACCTACAGCCGTCATCTGTCACCACACAAACAGGCACTCTTTCTTCTTTTAGAAGCTCAGGCACCAGGTTTAAATCATGAGCTGGCTGATCGAAGACTATTTAGCCGTATGCAAACAAGATTCAAAGGAGTTACTAAGACTAATAAGGAAAAACCATCGCCGGGAGACGCTTCTAAACTATTGTATCTGAGGCAGAACCTCCGCCTCTTTTCTGTACCAAGAAATTCAGGAGAGCAAGAGCAGTGCGTGGGGCTCGGCTGCAGGAGAACTGGACTGAACATGAGAGTGTGTGGATTGGAACAACAAAAAAGTAAAGCAGATGTTATTTTAGCATCTTAGTTTAACAGGTTCGATTACAATATTGTAGGCGAGGTGTAAAAGAGTACCCCTAACCACTCGTTTCTTCTTCCCAGGGCAGTAATTCATGTTGGAAGTTTTCCTCTACACCCTCTCAGCAGTAATCTACTCATCTACAACAAACACCCCGCTGTCTTACCTAAGTGTTTGCTCTGGAACACACGGAGTGGACTGTAAAGTGTAAAAAGTGTAGATTAGCGATCTCACCTGTGCTGTCCATTTTGGTGGCTCTCGCAACACGTGGCTGTTGTGCATTTGAGTGTGGATGCTACTGGTTTAGACGTTGTCTCACTATTCCATGTACATATTTTAAGCCTAATTATGCAAAAAAAAGAGGAATAGGAAATAGCTCAATAGTTTTTAGATTTATTAAAATGGTACTAACTTGATTTACTAGGTTGCATAAAATATTTAAGACAATTTTATTTTCTTTTGCTGGTTCAATGTGGTTATTAGAATGTTTTAGATTATATGTGTGGCTTGCATTGCTTTTATTTTGCATTGTTTTTATTTTAACTGGGTTGCTCAATATTTTTGTGTGTTCGATTTCTCTCAATCTCTATTTCTTCCTGAGCCATTTCAGGACAGTTAGATGTCACCATACTGTACTCCTAGCTTTCCTAAGAACCAGGAATACAATAATGATGACAGAAAAAATTTAAGCTTAGCACAATATTGTCAATTATATGACCAATAATTAAATTTTCTAATTGTCTCAATCATGACTTTTGCCATGTTATCTTTTTATACAGTATCCAGTTATACATTGCATCTAGTTCTTATACGAGTCTATAGTCTCCTCTTTAACATCAGAAACAGCTCCCTCCATTTATTTTTATAAGTTTTTGTCAGTGCCTATGATTACGTTCGTCCTGTTCCCCTCCCCTTTTTCCTGGCTGCATTTTTTCCTTCCCCTCTCTCCCCTTCACTCCGTGACTTTTTTTCCCCCATCTTCTATCTTTTATTTTGCTCTTTACTTATACTTTGGGTTTCTCGTATAAGAGAAACCACATGATCACTAAGCTTCTATGTCAGGAGTGTTTTCCTCAACACGGTGGTCTGAAGTCGCATTGGTTTTCCTAAGTATGACTCAGGTGTGTCCCTCAGCAGCCCTTGTGTGTAAATACCATATTCTCTTTATCCATTCATCTTTGATGGACAGGTTGGTTCAAAGATTTAGCTATTATGAATTGTGCGGCTGCTATAAACATGGGAATGCATGAATCGCTGTAATATGATGTCCTTTATCCCTTTATGGAGGGGAATAGCTGGATCAAAGGGAATTTCTTGCTTTTGTTTTTTGAGGAATCTCCTTACTGATCTCTGTAAGGGCTGTACTAGTTTATATTCCCAAATAATGGAGAAGGGTTACTTTTCCCCACAGCCTCACCCGCATTTCTTGTCACCAGATTTCTTCATGTAACCATTCTCTCTGGGAAAAGGTGGAATTTACATCTCCCTGAATGCAAGTTAAATACATTTTTACATGCATTTAAATACCCTTAAATATATTTTTCCATGTACTTATCAGCCATTTGTATTTCTTCTGAGGAGTGTGCGCATTACAGTTGCCCTTTTTTGTGATTCGGTCTTTCGTTAGGGGGTACCTTTTCTGTGTGTTCTGTGTGTATTCTGCATGTTAGCCCTCTATCAGAGGAGTAGCTGGCGAAACACTTCTGTCCAATCTGTAGGTTGTCTCTTCACCCTGTTGGCTGCTCTGTTGGCTTTTAAATTTGATGCGGTTCCATCTGTTCATTCCTGGTGTTCTCTCTCCTGCAGAAAGTCCTTGTCCATGCCTCTGTATTCAAGAGTTTTACCTACTGTATCTTCTGGCAGATTAAGTATGTCTGGTTTTTTTTGTTTGTTTGTGTTTATTTTTTTGAGACAGGGTCTCACTATATAGTTGAGACTGACCTGGAACTCACTATGTAGTCCAGGCTGGTCTCGAACTCACAGCAATCCTCCTGCCTCAGCCTCCCGAGTGCTGGGATTACAGGTGTGCACCACCACACCAGACATATCTGTTTTAATATTTCGATCTTTGATCCACTTTGGCTTTAGTTTGTGCATGATGAGAGATGTGGGTCTAGATTCAGTCTTCTGCATGTGGACAGCCAGTTTCCCAACCCCATGTGTTAGACAGACGGTCCCTTTCCTCCTTCACGAGTTTTTGGTTCCTTTAACAAAGATCAAAGATTCCTCCTGCTTTGCTCTTGCTGCCCCAGGTTGCCTTTGCTATTCTGGGTCTCTTGCACTTCCATATGAATTTCAGGACTGTGTTCTGTGGTTTGTGAGGAATCCAATGTCCTTTGCAATCTCCTTTTTCAGAGTACCATAGTTTTTGTTGTAGAAGCCTTTCACTTCCTGGGTTTGGCTAATTCCTAGGTATTTCCTTTGTATTGATGCTATTGTAAACAGTGATGTTTTCCTAATTTCCTTTTCAGTGAGTTTATTGTTGGTTTTCAGGAACCACTATTGATTTTTGCATGTTGATTTTATATCCTGCTGTATCACTGATTCTTTATTACTTCTTCAATCTGCTGCATTGCCTGCTATTAGATTTTTTTTGTCTTCCTGTTTCAGCTTTGGTATTTCATATGCATCTAGGAACCTGTTCATTTCTTCTGAATTCTCCATTTTATTTGAGTACAGGTTCTCAAAGTAGTTACTAGTAATTTTCTGGATTTTGGCAGAGTTCATTGTGATTTTGCCTTCTTCACTCTAACTGTATAGATTTGGGCTTTTCCTTTTTTGATAAGACTGCCTTGATGTTTGTCTATTTGTTTATTCCTTCAAAGCTCTTTGATTCATTGTTCTTTTAGTCCCAATTTTATTAATTTCTGATCTGATCGTTATCATTTTCTTTCCTGTACTAGCTTTGAATTTGGATCGTTCTTGTTTTTCCAAGACCTTGAGATGCATCATTAGGTTAAGTATTTGGGCTCTCTCCCTTTTCATGATGTGGGCACTCACAGCTGTAAACTTCCCTCTTAGGGTCACTTTCATTGTGTCCCGTAGGTTCTGGTATGTTGTACTGGCTTTATCGTTTGACTATAAGAACCAATTTCTTCTGCAACCCATTGATTATGCCATGTATTTGCATAATTTCTGTGGTTTCTTTTGCCACTACTTTCTAGTTTCATTGCACTACAATCTGATAATAGGCACGGAATAATTTCAATTCTTTTGCACCACATAAGTAAGCTTTATGGGCTAGCATGTGGTCTGTCTTGGAGAAAGTCTCATGCTGCTGAGAAGAATATATATTGTGTTGCTATTGTGTGGAACACTGTATATATCTATGACGTCCATTTGGTTCATCTGTGGTATTTCTTTGTTGATATTTTTGCCTAGTTGATCTGTGGCAGTGGGAGGCTGGGGTTCCCCCCTCATACTTGTCTTGGTGTTTATCTCATTTTTTTTATCTCCAGTAGTGTTTGTTTTATGAGTTTGGGCATGCCAGAGTTTGATGCACATATGGGTTTGTTATCTCTTCCCATTGAATCATTCCCTTATCCAGTGTATAGCGATCATCTTTGCCTCTTCTGGTCAGTTTGGCTTGAAATCTATGTTGTCTAAAAATAGGACAGCAACTCCTGTTTTTTTCTGGGTTCCCATGCATGATATATTGTTTTCCATAATGTGCTTCTTGTATGCCATATATATTTTGGGTTTTTTCCTTGATCCATTCTGCCCAATCTGTGTCTTTGTGTGGGGAACTAAAACCGATCACATTGAATGTTACTAATGAAAGAAAGGTATCGACTTATTCCTATCATTGCATTCTTTTCCTGTTGCTGAGCCCCTTCCCCACTTCCGATTAATTGTTCACCCTACCTTACCTGGTATGTTATTCTGTTAGACTTATTTTGCATTTTTTACTTTCATTGTCTCTTTATAGGATATCTTTGAGAATTTTTTGCAGTGATGATTCAGAGGTCATGAATTTCTTGAGGTGCTCTTTGTTGTGGAAATACCTCATTTCTCCTGCAATTTTACAAGACTATTTTGCAGGGTATATAAGTCTGGGTTGGACATTGTTATCTTTTAGGGCTTGAAATACTTTGCTCCAAACTCTTCTAGCCTTCAAGGTTTGTGCTGAGAAGTCTGCTGTAATTCTAATAGATTTACTTACAAGTTATTCTTTGCTTTTCTCTACAGCTTTTCATATTTTGCCCCTGTGTTGGATTCTGTGGAAAGGTTCTTTTCTGATCATGGCTATTTTTCTCTCACTTACTTGTATATTAAATTATTTTCCCATGTTTGGAAATTTTCCTGCTATTATTTCTGTAAACAGGTGTTTTATGCCTTTTTGGTTGTTTTCTGATTTTTCACTTATTCCAATTAATCTCAGATTAGTCTTATTTGCATCCTCTACCAAGTGTTGAATCCATTTTTCATGTTCTCTTGTTATTTCTAAGTCACTGGCCCTAGAAGGCATCCCTGTCTTCTGATGCTGACAGTCTGTCCTCACCCTGATCACTACACTTAATATAATTTTTGATCTTCTGGATTTCTGTTTGAAACATTTTCTGGACTCTAGTCCTTTGTAAACTGGTCAGTCATGTTTTGTATCATTTTGTTTAGCCCCACTACTTTGTGTTAGGGTCCCTGTAAATTCCCGGATTGTTTCTGACCTTCATTATCTGGTTAGTTATATTTTCTGTGAGCCCATCAGCCACCTCATTGATCTGTTTTTTAATCCCCTCTGTTATCCTTTTGAATAATTCAATGGTGTGAGTTTTACTCTCCTCCTCCTCGATGCCTCACAGGTTGGCTTTGAGGGAGCTGGTAGTTTGGGGAGGCATTTTGTCGCCTTGTCTTCTCGTGTTCTATTGCTTTTTGTCTTGTGCTTAGGTATGTGGTCGGTTATAGTGGACAGACTTTGCTGCCAGCATGGAGATCTCCAGTTAGTCTGCTTTTCAGCAGTGCATTCGGAGTGTGACTAATGTAGTTCTTTGCTTGTGTCCCCAGATCCGATCACTCCTGTTAGTATGGGAAGAAGGTTGCGGTAGAACTAGGCCAGCACTCGGTTCTCTAGGAATCAAATGCAGTATTGTTAAGGTCACAAAGGTAACCTGGTTCTCGGAATACAGGGTGAACCTGTTAATAGCAACAACTATGCAACCCTGACAATATGGAGTAAATCAACAGCAACATCGCCCAAGACAAACTGAATACTGACAGCCGGTAAGAGTCAATAATGTAGGGGCCGGTGGGTTAGCTCAGTGGCACCACGCCTGCCTTGCAAATACAAGGTCCTGAGTTCAATCCCCAGTACCAAAAAAGAGAATCAGTGATGTACCTCCCTTAACCTTAGAAAAGAACTCCACAGTTACAGTATAAAACCTAAGACAAACCAAATATTGACCCAGAGCAAATATCTATTAAATACGATGATACCTCCAGTAATGATAGAAAAGAATTCAACAGTTGTAACATAGAGTTAACTATCTAGAGCTTAATAAAGTTCTATGGTTATATTATTAAAGATATAGCAGGTTGGGAATGGAGGAATGCAAAAAAAAAAACAAACCCCATTTTTTAACAATAGGAGGTAAGGAAGAGAGAAAAATGAGACAAAGGATCCTATTACAGAGTGGAGGGATATTTATAAATGAGATAAAGGCAACAGAAAAAATCAAGACATAGAAGATAAAAGAAAAATGGGGAAAAACAAATATTATGGAGAAAAAAAGTAAGAAAAGGGAGTTTAAAAAGGAAAATAAGGAAAGACAGAGGGGGAAGCAAATTTTTGAGTGAGTTGTTTCCTTCCAGGATCCGCAGTTTGGGAGTCCAGCAAGCCCGGCTTTCTCTGACTCCAGGTGCAGGACTCACCCCAGCCTGTGGGAGTGCTGTGTGGAGACCCGCGCGTCCCAGCTCTCCTGCTGGACAGGGAAGGCAGTCGGACCTCAGACTGGGCTGTGTGTAGGCATCGGGGCCTGGGCTCGAGGTCGTCACGCAGGCAGGCACCTCCAGACCAGAGTTTCTGAGCTCGGCCTCTCCCAGTGACCTCGCTCTGCTCTCCCCACCCACGCCTGCCTCCCTGGCTGTCTCTGCCCCGGTCAGTAGAAGGGTAACACTGGAGCCTGAAGTCAAGTTGCTTTTCAGTTCTTCTGAGCCTCAGACTTGAATAACCAACCCCTTCCTGAATCGGCCTCGGGATCCGGGCCCGCACTCAGCTCCCTCTCAGGCATTGCCTGCTATGGGGAAGGAGCCAGGCGCCCGCTGCTCTCAGTTCACGAAGCAGGCTGTGGGCTCCGCTGCCGTCCTCCGGTCGCTTACCTTACTTCCGGGGAGTCCAAGACAGCCAGGGAGGGCCGGGGATTTAGCTCAGTGGTTCGGTGGCCTGCCTTGCAAGAGCAAAGACGGGGGTTCAATCCCCGGTACCAAAAAAAAACAAAAAACAAAAAAAAAAACACCAAGACAGCCAGGGAGAGAGAGTCCAAATTTTCTCCTGCTTTTCTCTGAAATGTGTAAACTGTCTTTCCAACTTCTCTGTAGCTTCCAGTTTTTCCTCAGTTCTTTCCCGATTCCTGGCAGTCTGACTTCTTCCACAAGTCCTTATTTCCCAATGTCTAGATTCTGAATCTACGGGAGACTGGATTTTGCTGATGATACCTCCCTGCCTGCCATTTTCTTTTTCTCCCCAGACACCGTTGATTCAAGTTTCCCATCCAGTGCTCTGCCCAACTGTCTGTATCGGCAAACCTTTTGTTTTGTTTTCCTTTTGCTACATGGACTTTTTTGAATAGTGAAGTTTAGTTGTTTGAAAAAGTCTTTCCAGGGCCAGGGATTTAGCTCAGTGGTTCTGCAAGCACCTGGACCCCAGTTCACTCCCCAGTACCAAAATAAAAAAAAAAAATAGTCTTTCCACTTAGTTGAATATTTCTTTGGACAGGAAAGCAGTCCTAAGTGATATACACTCTTCAGTACACTATATCAGAATATGCATAATGCCAGTATATCTAATTATCTTTAACGTTATAAAGGCAGAATAACGGTTCCTCACAGGGTCCTAGAACATGTCCCCTCACATGGCAAAAGGAGCACTGCAGATGTAATTAAATTAAGGATCTTGAGATGGAGAATATTGTAGATTATCTGGGCAGGCTCAAAATCATCACAAAGAGTAGTAAATAAGGAGGGGAGGGGGTTAAAAGGAGGGGAAAAGATTGGGAGAAAAAGAAGTTAAGATATACCATGTACAGGTACAAATTCTTTGATGAATGAGATCATTATGTACCAAAAAAATTAATTTTTAAAAGAGCAATTAGGTGAATTAGGCAATGTCGCCTTAATGAAAATTATTCAGATATTAAAATAAGCAGCTGTGAAATCGATATGGAAGTGTGAAAATTATGTTCTCAAAGTATCATAAAACAGCAGATTACACATTTGTTTGCAAATGGGATTATAGTTACACAACATATTTTACGTTATACAAAGGCATGAATGAAATGTGCAAAAGTGGGAAGATTGCATGTGGTGGTATTGCAGAAAGCTAAGTAGATTAGATGTCTTGTAGGCAGCTAGTCAGGGCCGATCCTCCAGGAATAAATATGAAAGGCAGCCCAGATCCATTGGCTGAAGGTCAGCAATAAAAAGAGAAAAAGTGCTTCCTGAGATGAGCATCAGTGATCGGTGTTCTAAAGCAGTATCAACCTCCTTGGACAGGGACCAAAACCACCCTACCCATTCCTTCCATGTACACTTGCTACTGGATTTGCTTCCCCATTTGATTGCCATCTAATCAATATTACCTCAGAGACTATACTTGTAAATTTTTTTTTTTTTTTGGTACTTGGAATCAAACTCAGGACCTCACACTTGCTGGGGAGGTGCTGTACCGCTGAGCTACATCCCTGGCCCTATACTTGTCATCTTACTAATTGACTGTAGCTTTGTCCCACCTCAAACCTACCTCAGCTTGTGGCTTTGCTCCATAAAACACCTTTGAGAAGCAGGGTGGTGGCGAACCCACTGTCCAGTCCCCCATCTGCCTCTCTTAGACAGAAGCTGTCTTTCTCTCCATAAATTTTTCCTACTCTTGGTCTCCATTGTTCCTAGAATTCATTCTTCAACTTTAGAGAACATGACTTTGTGTTTCAGATATGTAGCAGGTTGGGAGTTATAATATTTCCCTTGTTCGGATTATTTCACCTATTTGGATTACTTGGTGCCCTATATCAGTGGCTAAAAAATTTATTTCTTTTTCTTAAAGATTTCCTTGATGTTAAAAAAAATTTAGAGGAAAGAATGACAGTACAGCCATGAAATATTAACCCCCTTTGCTCTGTCTTCTGAGTTTTAATAAAACAAAACTTGTCAAGATATTTGATCGCAGATCTACCATTTCCTCCTTGTGATAGATTTTTATTGGCCTATCTATTCATGTGACTGTGTGGGTCTGAAAATTTTCAACTAACACTATGCAGACATGACCATGATTACTTTGTATCCTGGGGTCAACACTCCATCTTAGCACCATGCCAGCAGTTGTTTTTCAAAAGATAGCTATGAGCTGGGCGTGGTGGCGCACTCCTGTAATCCCAGCACTCAGAAGGCTGAGGCAGGAGGATTGCTGTGAGTTGGAGACCAGCCTGGGCTACATAGTGAGTTCCAGGTCAGACTCAAGTACATAGTGAGACCCTGTCTCAAAAACAAACAAACAACAACAACAACAAAAAAAATCAAAAGATAGTTACAGGTAGAATGGAATTGCTCAAAACTCCTAGTAGTTTTGTTTTGTTTTGTTCTTGTTTTTTGTTTTTGTTTTTGTTTTGCCATGCAATCTTCTCCCACCATGCTATGTCTTCATTTGGGCCATCAATGGACCATAACTTCTGAAACTGTGAGCAAAACGAACCTCTCCTCAAAAAAAAAAAAAATCAGAAGTATCCTTAGAAGTGAAAGAGGAAGTCAGAAGAGCGAGTGTCAGAGTGACTTCGTGGGCCAAAGACTCAACTAGCCATTGCTGGCTTTCAAAGAGCAGGAAGGGAAACCAAGGAACGTGAGCAGTTTTGAAAATCTGGAAAGGACGGCAGACAGCCTCTCTCCAGAAAGAAAGCCACCTCGTAACATTTTGATCCCGGCCCAGGAAGACCTGTGCTTCATTCCTGAATTATAGAACTGTAAGATAATAAACTTGTGCTTTCAGCTGCTAATGTTTTGATAATTTTTAAAGAAACAATGAAGAACTAAGATGGTAAGTTTGATCCTGTGGGAAAGGAATCTGCCATATTTCTCCATTGCAGAGATGCCGTTTACATTTTTAATGAATACTGGAGAAAGCAAAGCCATAGAAGAAACACACCAAGATTGACTGATGGATCTGCTCCTTAGCAAACCTTCCACTGCTGAGCCGTGTCTGAATAATCATCACTGCTGTGTTTGCCAGGTGGTGATATTTTATCATGTCTTTGTAAAGAGGAACTCTCCTTCCTCTTTTTACTTATTTCATTTTCATGTATCACTTTGAACTCACTTTTCTGCTTTGTGAATTCTTACTCAAAGCATTATAACCTATTGTGGCCATTATTCATTTAATACTTAAATTGCCCATATTCGGCCAGAAGTCCCTCCGAGCTGGCTCCTGTGTGTTTTTGGCAGGTCCTATAGGTTTTTTGATTACTTCTTCTTTCCTGGCACAATGTGGTTCAAGTACATTCTGTACTTCATAAAACAATTTAGGGAGAATTAACATACTTACGCGTATATTTATTCTTTTCCAATTTTCTTTTTAAATCAGTTGTACACAAGTAGTAGCATATTGTACTTACTTTTCCCTAAGGGTTTTAAAATCAGTATCCTTTGAAAGATGTGTTCATTGACAACATTTTCTCATTATTTTTGACAGCTTCTGGGTATTCTGTTGCACAGATGTGAAAGCCATCCCATACCACTGGGCACATAGATTGGTTCCAATCTTTTGCTGTTTTCAAAGTATAACAACAGATACCCCTGGACCAACATAATCAAGCACTTAATTGTGTTGGTTCTCTCCTCGGTGATTCACCTTACAGAGTGCCAATTTCGGATTTGAAAAATACGGTTACGTCATCGAAGAAAAATCATGGCACCCAGTTTGACTTCCATCCAGAAGTTCATTTTTTAATTTTTTTCAACATGACTGAGCTACTCTTCTGCGTATCAATTTGTTCACGCACCCAACAATTGTTGAGTGAATCTAACACATGCCAGTTGTTAGACACCAAGCAAACAAAGGTAAACAAAATAGGATCTTTGGCTATGAAACTTAATCTGGGGAGATTACATAACCAAGCAATTACAGCATAGTAAAATAAATATATTTCTTAGATTTTAGTAAATGTATTTAAGAGACTGAAATTCCACCCTTCATCACGTATACCGTTAGAAATATGAACTGTTACAGCCATCCTGGAAAATGGTTTTGGCAATTTCTCATAAAACCAAACGAGTCACTTACCATACAACCCAGTGAATGTACTCTTTGGCTCATATCCTGGAGAAAAGAAAACTTACTGTTGAGCCTTTCTACATAAATTTTTTGGGGAAAATCTTTTCATCATTAAAATTCAACTAACAACTGTGTAAGGCTCCGTGTCACCCTGCCCAGAAGCTGGCTACGGCAGGCTGAAACAACTCCATCTGCTTTCGGTCACAGCTGAGGCCTCAAAGTTTCCACGAGGCTGTGGTGCTCACCAGCAAGATGGCATCCGCTGAAGACTTTGTGGTTCTTTGAGAACTGAGTAGTAAAGCAAAAGAGAAAGGCTTGACCTGGTGAGGAGCTAATTCCTTGTCAAATGTACCCCATCCCACCCACCCCTGTAAGAATGTTCTCACACAGTCTTGCTCAGCAGAAGAAACTTGTGATTTAAAATCTTCATCAAATCCTCACCGTGCTTTGACTGCTGCCCGCTTTCTAGGCAGCCAGAGGATTGACCGTCCTCCTATATCACACAAAACCTGAATATGGATGTTCACAGCAGTAACTTTATTCACAATAGCCCCAAACTGGAAACAATTACAATGTCCTTCGGTGGGCTAATTCTTAAACAGTGGTACAGCCACACCGTGAAATGTTTGCCAGTAGAAGGAAGGAACTATTGATACGCATCAAAATTTGGATGGCTGTTAAAGGAATTATGCCAAGTGGGAAAAAAGCCAGTCTGAAAGGTTACGCAATGTAGGATTCCTTTTATACCCAGCGTTCTTGAAATCATAAGGATAGAACCACAGTAATGGCCAGGAGTTAAGGACATGTTCAAAGGGGACTGGCGTGAAATAAAGGGAGTCCTCCAGTGGGAGAGCAGTCCAATGTCTATCTTACTGGTTGTGGCACAAGGTCCTGTACACAGGATAAAATTGTACAGAAAATGCACATGCTCACAGGAGTGTGTACAACTGGTAAAATCTGAAGAAGCTCTCAGGATGTAGATGTTAACTTTCTGGTTTTGATATTGTAATGTGCTTCTGCAAGGCGTTTCTACTGGGGAATAATTTGAAAAGTGGTTGAAAGGTGAGATTTCTACTGTGTTTTCTGCATCTTTTTTGTGAATTTATAATTATTTTTTTAAAAAAACTCTTTTTAGAAAAAGAAGTATGAATGGCCAATAAGTATATGAAAAAGTGCTTAGCACCTTTGGCTCTTCGAGAAGTGCAAACGAAAACAACACTGAGATTCCATCTTACTTCAGTAAGAATGGCTATCAAAGACTCCCTGATAGAGTTCTCTGCTAGATAAAATGGCACTAACTCCACATCCTAAATGGCTCTTCTAGGCAGATAATAAATCACTCCAGGGAAACAATGACCCAACTTTCCCACCACAAAGCTCTCCCACTCCTAGTCCTTCCCACTGGGAAACTCAAACTGGCCAATGGATTTAAACCTCACCTCTGGCTGCAGCCAAACATCTACCTCCACTATGCACCCCCTTAAGACCCCTTACCCATATAAAACCTCACCCAGACAGTCCCTCCCCCTGCTCTCGCCATTGTAGAAGACAGACCAGCACCCAGTCCTCTACACCCCATTCCCCTAGTAAAAGCCTAGTTTCAGGTGTTCATGCCTCCAGCTTAATTCCCATCCTCTCACTCACAAAAACAACAAACGCTGGCAAGCCTGTGGGGAGAAAAGGAAGCCTTCTGTATTGCCAGTGACAGCCACTGTGGAAATCGGTATGGAGATCCCTCAAAAACTTGAAAACAGAAATTCCATTTGAACAAGGTATTCCTCAAGGTGGGACAAAACTATAGTCAACTAGTAAGATTGCAAGTACAGTCACTTAGATAGTATTGGTTCAGTGAGAAATCACAAGATGGACATGAGGCGGGACAAAACTATGACCAACCAATAAGATTATAAGTATAGTCGTGTAGGTCATATTAATTAAGGGGGGATCCAATGGGGAAGCAAGTCATGTAGCAAGGTATAAGGACCGGAAAAAGGATTTCTGGTAGGGGTGGGTCAGGATCTTTCCTGGAAGGGGTGGGTTAAGATCTTGGTCCTCCACCCAGGTGATGGATACCTACTTAGAATATCAATTACTGACACTCATGCTTAGGAGAAGCATGGGATGTGGTAGTTTCTCTTCTTTTACAAGGCTGGCCTACAGTGAATGTGTCTTGATTGTCCTTCAGGTTGGCTCATGGAGGGCTGGCTCTAATTGCCTACAAGATATATAATGTGGACCAGGAATTTGGCTCAGTGGCACCACGCCTGCCTTGCAAGCACAAGGTGCGGAGCTTGATCCCGGGTACAAAAAAAAAAAAGATATGTAATTAACTTTCTTATCTCCAATAAGACCAAGGCAAACGTCATTCATAAAAGGTTAAATATTGCACGGTTTCTCTACATGAGAGATCAAAATACAGTAAGTTAAAGAGCGGAATAAAAGAACTGTGTTAAGGAACAGAGAGGAAGACTGCAGAGGTGGGAAAGGGACACGAGGAAAGGGAGACGGGGAGGTGGGGAGAGAGGGGATTAAAGGGACCGAGATGTGACATGCATATGCACTAGATCCCCATCAATTTCCTTCACCCGCTACACCCAAACAACTACCATTTTCAGTATCACTTTCTCTGGATGTGCTTTTCAGATAATATAAGAATGTGTGTGTGTGTGTGTGTGTGTAATGGAACAAAGTATATAAGTACACAATATCAGATAATCTAAGAGTGAAAAAATATACATATATATCTCGAATTTGAAGGATATAGAACAGACTGTTTTCAGCAAAAATAAGAGGAAACTGCCCAAAAGCGGGCATTTAAAATTTCCTGTGAATAGAAGGAAAGGGAAGATTTATTAGCCTGTCCTAGATAGTCATCAGTTTGACACTCTGCCCAGCACTCCCACAGCCACCACATCTCCAAGCAGCTTTGGAATTCTGCAGAGTCCTTCCGCGCGACAAGGGGATGCCCAGTAAGTCAAGAACAGCTCCAGGAGATCTGTTGCCCTAAGGTCCTCTTAGCTTCCTCTCAAACTCAGGGTGGTGTCCTGTTAAGCTGATGGACCTAGAGCTCCTGTTTTGAAAATGAGCACCTGCTGCGGTATTAAATCCAGGGCCTCCCCTGCCGGTCGGACCCAGGATGGCTTCCCCGCGAGGCTCTGCGGGGTCCTGGGCCTTCAGGGATCACTGGCTGGGGTGCGCTGGGTTGGGACAGGTGCTGGACAAGGAGGAAAGGTGCAACAGCTGAGGAGGGCATTTCTTGCAGGCAGGATGCAGGGCAGACTCTGCTTCCAGGGCACAAATCTCCACTCAAGCACCTTCTGCCTTGAACGCTTCCACTGGCTGTGCTCTGGTTTATATCTAGGCCCCCTGAGCCGCCGGGGACCCAGGTGGAATCTGGGAGGGGGACTGGATCTTGGGGCTCATGGATGAGCTGCAGTTAGGAGGTGCAGAGCCCGGAAGGTTACATTTGTCCTGCTTCTCCCTCGTCGCCTCGGTGTGAGCACTGCTCTCCCGCCTCGCCCTGTCCCCCTTTCCGTGCTGCCCTGCCGCAGAGCCAGCTGACTACAGGTCCGTCGAAGGCTCTGCAGACCAGGAGCCAAAATTCACCTGTCCTCCTTTACCTCATCGGTGTGTCAGGTGTTGTGTCGCAGTGAGAAGGACAGTAAAGGAAGACAGGTTGCAAGCTGATCGCCTATCCAGAGAGCCTTCTGTTCTGGTCAAAGCACTGAGCAATATTCACCAGTCTTCTAGGAATTCCAGGTCCATGGGTGTCACCAGGGTCACGTCAATTTCATTTTAGATGTTGAGAGATATAGAGAGAGACAGAATATTGCGCTATAATCCACGCTGGCCCTGTGTAGCCCTGCCTGGCCTTGCATTTAAGAGCCTCCTGCCTCAGCCTCTCAAGTGTTGGGATTACAGACGTGCAGTCACACCCAGCTCAGTGTGATACTTTAAACAGAAATGTGAGCTATACTTCTTCAGCACAGAATTATCTTTCAATAGGTAGGAAAAATAATCTTTGCATGCTTGGTATTGTTTAGCTGCCTCCCACTGGTTTAGAGCCTGCCAGGGAGCAGGGGTTCCCAGGGCAAGCGAACTGAGGCTGTCTGGAGTTTGGATAAGAATGAAAAACCCTCTTTCTCCTTTAAGACCTGAAAAGATCTGCTTCTCTGCATCTTTCCTCAAATCTTATATATGAGGCTGTTACTCCCAGAAGACGATGATTCCACCATCCCGTCCTTCTGTGGCTTCTACTACAAAGGGTGCCACGATTTTAAGAAGCACATTTTTCTAATGAGGTTTGTTCTACAGAGCGCTAAGACTTCCCAGGTTGATCTGTAATATGCTATTTACCAATTAAAATTTGACCCTCTATTCCAAAAGGACTTTCTGTAATAGTGAAAATGCTTTGCTCCGTACTCTTCGGAAGGGTAGTCATGGGCTTTCTGTGGCTCCATAGAACTTAAAATACGGCAAGTGCACTGAAGAACTACAGTTGCATTCAAATGAAATTTAAAGGGCCACGTATGGCTACTGGCACAATACTGGATAACAGATTTAGAAGACACTGAGGTGGTTTTATTTCCCTGACCTCTCTATAAAGACAACGCTAAGGTGAAGTAATAAATGTTCAGTTGGTGAAAAAGGAGTGAAAAATCTTGAAGAAGGAGCCCCCGCCCATGCAGGGGCGCAGAATTCTTAGGATATCAGGGCTTTCACTGTGATAAAATGTTACACTGACGTGACACAGCATGTAAGCCTGGAGGAAGCGGGTGAAGAGGGCGACAAAGATTGGCAGTGCTTTTGAAAGGCTGATAAACATTTTTTAAGTGAAGGTCACTACCTTGAAACTGCATACCTGGTTCCATTTGTTTGCCTTTAAAAAAAATCACTAGTTTGCTTCCTCAGAAAACACGAGGCCCACAGAGAGAAGAAAAAAGGGTGCTTTTGATACTGAAAGGATGGAAAGCAGGGAAAAACTGAAGCTCAGTGGATGGTGAGCTTCCTGTCGTTTCCGCGGAAGTTACATCAAAATTTATAAAGTGTTGGGCTGAGGATGGGGCTCGCTGTGGCCGCTGCCTGCCTCACAAGCTCAAGGCGCAGAGTTCGATCCAAGGTACCAGAAAAAAAAATTATAATGTGTTGAAAGACTGAACAACCGCCAACGCTGTTCCTCCCGGGTGTCCTCCTGCGCTCCTCTTTCATCGCTGGGTGTTATACATCTCTATCTATAATCAAGTCATTCTGAATTGGGAGCAGCCACTATGAGAATGATGGTGCCTCTGGAAGCGGGGGAGCGGGGTTCGGGACCAGATTCTTGGGGTGCAGAAACAGGGGGCCCAGGAGGGCCCACACCGCTCCACACTCAGCTTTAAGAGGACTGGGCTCCAGAATCTTACTGTCACCGCTTGGATTTGACACAGAGCACGGTGGCTTTTTGACTGTTTTATTAAACTCAGATTTCAAAATCATAAAAGCCCTCATCGAAGAACCGTGGGAGTGGCTCCTCTCCGCCCGAGATTTCCAGCCTTGTTTTCTGATGCAATGAAATCAGCCTCTTCATATTTCAGAAGCCTGATGGTCTCTTGCTAAAGGTTACATAATTTCCCCAAAAATGCCTAAAAGGAAAAAAAAAAAAAATCCCCCTTCTTCCCGGGTGTCCCGGGCAGGCTCGCGGGTCCGGGGGTGCAGGCCTGGGCAGGCCCGAGCAGGGCGAC
>NW_022900926.1:6819054-6834940 GCF_012274545.1 Fukomys damarensis
CCCGGCCGGCAGCGTTTCAGGGTTTTAGGGCTTTAGGGCCCTTCCAGAAGCCGGGCCGCCGGCGGTGGGTGACGCCGGGCGCTGTTATGCCGCCCGCCTGGGCTCGGCCCCCTGCTCCAGGGCGGGGACGATGTAGGGGTGGCGCGTGGGGCACAGGTGTCGGACTTGGGGCTCCGCCGAGGTGCTCCGGTCCGCCGGCAGAGGCAGCCTTGCGCCCAGCTAACTTAGCTCCCGTGGGGTCTGCATTTCTCAGAAACGGGCTAGGAATTATTTTCCTCCTCTCAGTGTCAAAAGTTCGCGTGGTAGAGCACTTTGTAAGATTCTCTTCCAAGTGTAGGTCTTTAAATTTTATATTGAGCCGGGAGTTTTACGGTTTTTGGAAAATGCATCTTCGTAAGTTCCGACTTTATAGTCACACATTTAGCTTTAAGGATTTGGAGAACTGAATCAGTAGAAGCCCCCGAGATGATAGGGTCTTCACTGCTCTGCTCTTTTTCCCACTTCTGTAATCCTCTGCTAATAAGTGATCTTAGTTATTTGTTGACTAAACGACCTGTGCTTCTAGCTTCCTCTAAAAACAATGTGGAATTGCGGTATATTTGTTGTGTGGCCTGTGAGATTTAACTGGATTTTTGAAAAACTGCCCCTTTGTATAAATAGGCAACGTGGTTATTTTAATATTTATATTTGCATTCTGACAGTTAGAGCTCCTTGAGCTTTGCATGGTATCCCTCTTGTAATGTTTATTAACTTGGGTAATTGTTCCTTGACCCAGTTAGGCTCATTTCAGGTGCCAGTCTCGGGAATATAAAACCTGTTTCAATTAAACTCTGCAGCACAATTTGCAAAGTCGCATTCATATGCTAAAGAAAATTCCAAGTTGCCCCAAAAGGGAAGAGACTTGGTTAAATAAGTGACGTATCAACTTGTTTTAAACTTGTGGTTTGGTTGGTTTAACTATAATGTATTTATGTAAGACATTTTCATGTGGCTGTGATTCCTAAATTAAAATATATGATACAGATACTTTTTATTGTTTCTGCCGTGCTGGAGATGGACAGGGCCCTAGGATTCAGGCCAGTGTGCTAGCTCTGCTGCACCTCCTCTCCAGATGCAGATTTTTAACTGTTTTTTATTCAGTAGAAAGCATATCAGTTTCCAGGTTTGACAGCCAGGTGATTGTGAATTAGGGGTTTGAAAGATCCAGTGCTTTTCTGCTTTGAAATGTCCTTTAAAGAAGAAGAAGAAGAATTGCTCTATTTTTGCAGCCTGATGTATTTCCTGTTTTGATTTTGTGCTCTTCTGTCACATGAGTTTTAATGAGTCATTATTTTCAGCCTTTGCTTAACAAAATAGTCTGGAAGTGGCCTTGTCATTTTCTTTTTGTCATTTTAATACATCAGCACCATTCTCCCCCCGAAACTTACTTTTTCTGTAATAAGGTAAACCATGGTTCATCGGTATTTCTTCTCTCACTTTGTTGGGTTCTTCCTAGTTTGGTTGAGGAAATAACACTTTCATGTAAAAGGTGCTAAGATGGAGGGAACCAACAGGAAGAGGGAATCTGATTTGTTAGGGTTACTACAAGAAGCAGACTTCTGTTGCAATGAGATAATGACATTTTACACACCTCCAGGTGTAATCCGGCATATGGAGCACTTACTTCACAGTGATTCTTCCTTGCTGGCTTTACATGCTCAGAAGGGCCTTCCCCTCTGGTGACACTAAACTTTTTATGTTGTTATTTAGACACACTTCCTTGTTCATTTGGTAGATAGAAGTCCAACCCTTTACAGTGTGCTGTAACCCCGGGCCTTGGAGTCAGATGAGGGCTGATTCCTGCTTGCAGAGGGAGGGAAGAGGCCTCGGTCAGGGCTGCGAGAGGGGTGACTCACTTCTTGGGTCCAGGCTCTGACCCCTGCACCTTGCCTTCACAGGCTCCTCTGGATGCTTGCCTGAGACCTGGATTGAGTCTATCCTGTCCTTTGGTATCTTCCTCAAGCTTTGTAGTTTTGTTTTGTTTTGCCTTGTTTTTTAGTAGCGGGGGTGGAACTCAGGACCCTCAGCTTTCGAGGCAGGCGGGACCTGGGCTCAGTGCCACTGAGCTAAATCCTGGCCTCCTCAAGCTTTGGTTGTGCAAGGCTTTCTCCTTTCCTTGGTGAAGCTCACTTTCTATCCTTTTAATATCTCAGCCCATAATGTTTTCTTTTTGTTTATGTTAAACGGAATTTACTCAATTCTTATACACCAGATCAAAGTTATGTTTGTGGAAGAAAAGTGTACAAAAGTAAATCCGTGTAGCCTTGGGTTTGTAGTAATAGGGAATATGTGGCTGAATAATCACAAAATGCCTTTGTTCTGCACAAGCCAGAGAGCCAGTGGTTGGAATTAGATTAGGAGTGTAATTGAAAAAAATGATGTTTACAGGGGTTTGGCTGAACAGGAAGGCGGGTCATCTACTCATTTCCGTCTAATGACAGCCGTTAGACCAGGCGTCTCAGAAACCCTGTGCTTTGTTCACCTTCTTTTGCATCTTGACACCCCTCCTTTGAGCACCTTCAGGGCTTCTCTTAATAAGGAGCAACAAGGGGCCAGGGATTTGGCTCCGTGGTGCAGCCACCTGCCTTGCAAACATAAGGTCCCGAGTTTGATCCCTGAGCTTGTGTTCCCAGGTAGATGTGTTTAAGAACAAGGCTCCTCCACGAGCCCATGCAAGAAATTCCATTTAGCTCTGGATGCCAAAGAAAAGCTCGGGCGCCTGTGAACAATTAATGCAAGTGTCTTCCTTTTCTCATCATGCGAATGACAATTAGTAACTGATTATATTTATCCTAACTTGAGTACTAGGGAATGAAGAGCCAAACTTGCAGCCCAATTATTTTGTTTTATTATCTTATTTCTGTTGTGCTGGGGATTGAATTTAGGGTCTCACGCGTGCTAGGCACTCTACCACTGAGGTACATCCCCACCTCGCTCACGCTCTCTCCCCCGCCCCCGCCTCTTGAGCCAAGGTCTTACTAAGTTGCCTGGGCTGACTTTGAACTTCTGATCATCTTGCCTTAGCCTCCTGAGTAACTGGGATTACAAGCGTGTGCCACCCTGCCTGTCTCCCTCATCTGGCTTGAAAGGAGCAGATGGAGATACAGTGAAAGAGTTCCCTCTTATTCCCATCCCCTGCTCTCTCCTGGCCACACGTAATGGTGGTAGCAGTCGAGACTATTCCAGCCACTTTCCATGCTCCAGATGTGTCTGCAGTCTGTTTTGCTCTGTGTTTCTGCCACTGCTCCCTCTCAGTGTTCCTCTCCAGTGCTCTGAGGCATCCGCATCACACATTCACCTTGGACTTTGGGCCCTGAAGACTGCATCTCCTCCCTGCCGTGCATATGATGCAGCCCTGCTTACCAAGTCCCCTTCTGTCATGTCACGAACCTTTGAACAAATCTGATGGACGTTCAAGGCGATTGTCCCTCCCACTCATACACATTTCTCCTTGCTCTTCCCACTCCTTGGAACACCGTCCCCCAGCTTTTATTAACAAGCCACACTCTGTTCGCCCTCAGAAGTCTCCGGGGATCTTTCTTAATTGAGAGTCAGTGAACACGTGGAGCCTTCTGCTGTATGTGATGTCCCACGCAGGCTTCCGTACACAGGCATTGCTCATAAGTAGCGCATTGCTTTTCTCATCCGAGGTAACTGTGATCTTGGTTAGCGTGTATATTGAAGCTTTCGTTGAACTCTCCATGCTTCTTTGCTCACCACACTACCCTCACTTCACTCTTAATACCTGTCCATATCATTGTTTTTAGCAGACTCGACTGAATTTACTAATTCTCAAACATTATATTGAAAAATGGCTTTTGTGTTTATTTGCCTCTTGTTTGAGAGAGCCTTTTTATGCCTCTGATTCTGGGTTTTCCTCTGTAGTTGGCACTTAAAGGGGCTAAAGCTTCCACTTAGGGTGTCCCTGATATTTAGGGATCCAATGTGATAAAAGATTATTTTTAATTGAAAATACTGAACAGTGGTCCTTGGGGGTGACTTGTGCCACCCTGAGAGAATGCCCTACCCAGTGCATGACTGACACTGACAACTCTAGCCCAGGTGATCCGGGGTGCCCTGGGTGCTGGGTTTTACTGCATAATGCCCTGCAGGGGGTAATTTGCTTTTGATAACTAATTAGCATAGGCTTCAGAGAGTAAGAATTTAATAGTGTTTGTTCAACCCTGCTCAGGTGCAGGTTCTTGCTTACCACTAATCAGGTATGCCTTGTCCAATAGGAACAATTCGTGAGACAGTTGGGCAGGTGTATGATTCCTTACCATCTTTCTTTTTCCGTTTGTAGTTCTGACCTTGCTGCGCAAACATCAGATTTACTGATTTGTTTTTCCACACGTGTTGATACCAGAACTTCTGAGTGGGTGAGCAGCGGCGGTCAACATCCCACACTGGACAGAGTGCAGCTGCTTCGACAGGGTGGAGACGGCAGTCTCAGACCGTTTCTTAATGTGTTGGGGTGGCCAGCTCACCCGGGTGCTCTCAGGTGTTTGTAGCTGAGTCCTCAGCATGCCTTTCTGGTGATTTCCCCAGGGAAATCCTAGGAACAAGCAACAGTCTGCTATTTTACAGAGCTTTCCAAAGTCATTTCAGTTTAACACTCAGTGTAACTTTTTGAAAAGCATTGTGGTGAGGGGTAGGAATTGAAAATTCGCAAAGCAGGAATTGAAGATAGACATAAAAAAATTAATTGTATGAAGTAAACAGATTATTTTAAGAAGGTTTATAAAGTCACAGGGGTGGCAGGTGTGCGGTTCTCTGCTACTAGCTCGGAGGTTCTGAGGGTACATTGCTGCACATGTGATGGAGGGCTTTGGCTCGGAATCCCATGGCACCAGGGCTTCTACTCTGAATTTCCCAAAGAAGCCACCTGTCCGAGGCCGGTGTTCAGGGCTGTGCCCGCTGTCCCTACCAGGCAGGTATGCAGCACGGTTGAGAGGGCTGGAGCCCCGTTATGTGGCTCGGAATTTACCACCTCTGTGAATGTAGACAAGTTAATTTCTCTCGGCCTTGATTGTTCTCATCTGTCAAAGGAAGGTAATAATAGTATCCGCCTCTGCCTCACACAGGGAATTGGGTAAGTTGACTTATGTAAAGTATTTGGAGCCCTTCCTGGCACAGGATAAGCAATTCTATAAGTATTAACTGTCATCAAGAGTATTATTGGGGAAATTTGAGAAGAATCCAACAGCAGAGCCATTTTTACAATGCTAGTGCACCATATATATAAAACAGAATACTTAGCCATTAAAATAATGGTTTTGAACCACACAACCACATGGGAGACATTCATAATTGAATCGGACTTCAAATTGTGTGTTCAGAAGATCCAAATTAGATCCAAATTGGATTTATAGACGATAAAGAGAGAATGTTAAAGCTTTTTTCCCATGGATGGGATCATGGATTAATTACATTTTTTTACATTTCTATTTGGTAGCCACATGTATTACAATAATCATTGTTAAAAATTATTACAAGTATAGAATTTTTGTCTTCTTGACCTTTCTTTATCCGATACATACTCATTTTGATACATTTTATAGCCCCTTCTTCTTTTCAAGGCTGTTAATATTTCACTTCCATGGTATCTTTGCCCACACATCATCTGCTTGGTATTGTCTTGTATTCGGTTTGCTTGCTTAGTGTATGGATCACTCTAGGTTTGTCTCTTTTCTGCTTTGCTCGTTGCTGGGGATCGAACTTAGGGCCTTGTGAGTGCTGGGCACACACTCTGCCACTAAGCTGTGAGCACCCCAACTCTCTTGAAGAATAAGAAGACCAAGTGGAACTCTCAGTGGCAGTCGTAGCAAACCCATGGCCCATGTGCTATTTGTTTTTCTTTTAAGACAAAAGATGTTAATGTATGACTTGTTTCTTACCTAAGCTAAAACCTCAGTCTTCGGGTTTAATTGCATTGTTGGCACTGGGCGATAAATAAGTGGGTTTGGGCTGCACTTTTTACCCTCATGTCTCAGAGATTCCCCGTTCCTGCTCTAGGAGATCCTAGTGCTGTTGGCTCTCTCCTGGCAGTTGAAGCCAGAAACTCCTGCTTAGGTGATCATGAGAACCTTACCCTCTCTACGTTTCCCACGTTCCACCTTAGCCCGCTCTCACCCTGCTTGAGCATGGCACTTAAGTGGGCTCAGGATCCTTACCAGGAGAGTAATTATTCCTGCCCCAGTCCTTCTGAGGCTCTCCCTGCCTGACTTCCCTTCCATTTCTTCCCTCAGGATCTGTCTTCCACACCAGGTGGAGACTGAATTTCAGAAACAGTGTCTCAGCCGTCAGTTCTGCCTGGATTTCAGTGCTTCTGACTCTTAGATACTGTTGGTACTACCAGTGTGCTGAGTACTGACCTGCCTTCTTGCTCGGTTTTCTCATGGGAGACGTATAGGGTTGTGTTCTAATTGCTCTGTGCCCTTTGGTTTTCTAGCAGAGTGTTATCCACATGCGTGCACCGGAACACGGAAAAGCTGGATGTTATTGTGTTGCAGACATCCATAAGTGAGTGATGGCTCTTTGGTTCTATCTTCTCCTTTGCAGTCTTTCTTTCCCCTGTGCATTCTTTTCTTTTTCTTATTTTCAAATCAGAATGTTAACATTGCTTGAGTCTTTCAGCTGTGGAGATATCTTCCTGAAGATCTGATAATGATTTTTCTTCCTAAAATCTGAAAACAAATGGGTTCTATTACAGGAGCACCAATTCTCCAACGCATTTATAATAGCATATATAAGTATTTCTATATACCATTTATATAAGTAATATACAAATCAATCTTAATTCTATCATCTCTAAACTGTTATTTCTTTGATCTAAGACAATTTCATGAGTCTGTCAGAGAATGTACTTAAAACTCCTAAGTGTATTAGAATTCTTCATGGATCGTCCATTTCCTGGAAGGAACCAAATCCCAGGAAGTGTTTTCACATATCTGCTGTCACAGTCTAACCAGTGGTTTCCAAAGAGGGATTCATGTACTCCATGCAGGCCCATGAGAGAAATTGTTAGAAAGTGTATAGATTGGTGCAGAAGACGTATTTTGATATGTTTAAAGATCAGTACTTTGGGGCTGTAATTTAGCTCAGTGGCAATATGCCTGCTTTGCAAGCACAAGTTCCTGAGTTCAATCTCTGATACTAGTACCAGGAAAAAAAATTAATATTTTATGCCCAGATAATTTTATTGATGGAGAGTTTTTCTTTTTTAAGTGAAGATGGGTAAGCTGAAGACAGTTTGTCATGTCACCATAAGAAGTCGAAAATCAGTTTGTAATAGCTAAAACTTGGAAACAGCCCATCAGTTGGAGACTACATAAAGAAGATACGGTTTTTCTATAAAATGGAGTACTACTCGACCATAGAGAATGAAAAACTAGAGACATTCATAGGAAAAGGGATGCATACTCTTAAATAAATTAAAGAAGACACTCATGTGTATGTGAATACCGAATAGTTTCTCTGGTGTGAAAAACAAAGTGTAAATAAGATCCATTGTATAACTTAAGTCGAAAATCAGTTTGTAATAGCTAAAACTTGGAAACAGCCCATCAGTTGGAGACTACATAAAGAAGATACGGTTTTTCTATAAAATGGAGTACTACTCGACCATAGAGAATGAAAAACTAGAGACATTCATAGGAAAAGGGATGCATACTCTTAAATAAATTAAAGAAGACACTCATGTGTATGTGAATACCGAATAGTTTCTCTGGTGTGAAAAACAAAGTGTAAATAAGATCCAAATTGTATAACTGATAATGTGAAATAGGAAATAAAAGGCTAAAGGTGTAAGGGAAGTGGGAAGGGTAGGGGAAAGGAAATAAGGGATAAGAAAAAATATGAGAAAAGTAAAAAATGGAAATAAAGCCTTTGTAAATAGGGGAGGGTAGAGGGGGTGAAAGGAGGACAGGGGTGTGGGAAAAAAATGAGAACCAAGACCTGTCGTGTAAAGGTACAAGATCCCAATGATGAATGTGACTGTAATGTATACCTAAAAAGTACCAATAAACCCACTAAAAGAAAAACAAGTCGAGAATCATCTGAACCCTAAGTTGTGCATGTGACTTATGTGTGCACCTTGTGTGTACAGACGGCCTGCACATGCCGGCCCTCAGCCTGTCGGTCTGATTGGAAGGAATGTGGTAGCACGAGGTAGCGTGAGTGTGTGCTGAGAATCCTAGCGTGGTCAGTGTGAGTCTAAAATGGTAAGGAAAGTGCGATACAGGTGGCATAATTCATGTTACAACTGCCTTCTCAGAATATTTCAAAACTCCTTTTATCTTGAAACATTTCCTTAGCAATTGGGTCAATATTTAGTCGTCATCTTCGTCGTCGTCGTCCTCCTCCTCCTCCTTTTCCTCCTCCAATAAACTGTGCTTCGATTGTGTCCTGGATAGAAATATTAGCTGAAAGAACTTTATGCTCCAATATTCTAAATAATTTTTACTGGTTGGAGGGCAAGCAATCCTCCGACGGCTTAGAAAGGGGGACAGCAAGGACTAAAGAAAAAAGACAGACCTGCGTGATTTCAGAGTATATGGGAGGCCACGCGGTCAGTGCCTCCCAGCAGGCCAAGACAAGGACTCCCCAGGCTGGCCATCGTTTACGGGGTGCGCACAGTAACTGGAGGGAGCATCAGGTGACTTCAGGGGTGGCGGTCAAAGCAGTGAGCAGCTGATGAAGGTCTTCTGCACAGGGGAACTGTGCGAAAGCACCCCTACAGTGGTGGGTGGGACTAAGTCTAAGGAGTAAGGATCTAGTCTCTCCCCAGGTGAAGCCTTTTTCCTTTTGTATCACTACTCACTCTCAAAGAACCGGGAAGCTTCAGCTGTCACAATCTTCCTCTTGAGCACTGCAAGGTCACAGGACCCTTGAGGCCTCAGCTGTTCCCGGAGGCAACTAGAGTTACATTTCCCCAAGCCATAGCCCGCTTAGGGGCAGGGTGACTTTGAGTCCTACCCAGCTGTAGTTGTACTTTAATTATGAAATGCTTTCCCCCTGAAATTTCTGTAGAAATGCTCCCGACATTTACCGGTTCTTTTGTTGACATGCCCATTTCCCTTAAATCACAAGAAAAAAGAAAAATGGCAGAACAGACCTGGTGGAAAGGTAGCTAAGTTTCTGGAGCAGTGTCCTTTGGGAGCATTTGTGGTCAGCACTCCACTCCCGCTGGCTCCAAACAGAAGACGCTTAACTTTGTTACAGTGCTGGAGACGGTGTCCAAAGTCAAGTTGTCACGGGCCATCCTTCCTCTGAAAGCCACAGCGGAGACCCTCTCCCGCACTTCCTGACGTCTGGTGTTTGTTGGGCATCGTGACCTGCAGCTGTGACCCTCCTAGCTCTGCCTATGCCTTGCTGGCTTCTCCCTGTGTGTGTCTCTAAGTGGCACCTTCCAAGAATGCCACACATCTGCAGTGACCCAATTTCCAATTATTCTGGGGTGCTATGCATTATGACTTCATGATGATGATTATCTTCCTTGATGTGGCCCTATTCAAGCATAGTCACAAGTGATAGCAGAGCCTGGAGCTGAATATGAGAACGGTGTGTACAGTGTCTGTGGTCCCTTCTCTCTGTAGCCATGCGGATTGGATGTAGGGTGAGTGACACCTGGAAGGCAGGGAAGCTTCCTCAGCTCTTGTGTCAGTTGTGGGCTGAGTTGGCTCTGGGCTTGGGCAGCCGGGTGGAGATACTCCTTCAGGATTATGCCGTGATCTGCCTGTTAAAACTCCATGAAGTGACTTGTGGATCAAGTTGTTTCTTAGGATCTGTTTTTGGGTTTTAGTTTCAATGCTGCTGCTTCACAGCCTCCAAACCTCAGTGGCTTAGACCTACAGGTATTTATCTCATGTGCGTACCTCTGGGCTGGATCTGTTTTTGGGTTTTAGTTTCAATGCTGCTGCTTCACAGCCTCCAAACCTCAGTGGCTTAGACCTACAGGTATTTATCTCATGTGCGTGGACCTGCAGGCTGACTGCGGCTTGGCTGCTCTTGGCTGGCTTGGCAGTGCCGTACTTGGCAGGGCAGAGTTGGACTTCAGAGTTGTGCTGAAGTCCAGGCCTGTCCTGTGTGTCTTTGTCCTGAGACCCAAGCTGAAGAAGGAGCAACAGCATGTTCTTCGGGTAGAGAGCAGGAACTTGACAGCTCCCTTGGTGCCTCATGTCATAAGTACCATTACTCCTCTCCATCGTCTGTGGAGCAGCACGGGTCACCTGGCAAATCGGACAGGAGTGCACACAGGCTCTGCCAAGTGCAAAGCACAAAAGCCGCAGCAGATTGTCTTCGTCACTTGTTTCATCACTGAAACACAATATCCAACTTAAAGCAAAGTTTTTTTTAGCTCACATTTCAGAAGCTTTCCTCTGTGGCCTGCAGGCTCCAGGGCAGAAACCGAGGCATGGTGGAAGGGCAGCTTCTCGTCGTGGTGGTCCAGAAGCGTAATACAAAGCAGGCAGCCAGCGAGGGAGATGAACCCTTCCAGGTCAACAGCGGAACCCTCACGATCAGCTACCCTGTTCACACACGAGCTAACCGGGAAACATTCCAGGTCCAAAGCATGGCACAAAGGATGTGGGTGTCTAACTGTAATTCTCTTACTGGGGTGAGGGGGATGCATAACTGGGAACAACGATGCAATCTACAAAGAGCCATTTTTCTTTTGAATTCAGGAACCTGTACAGGAAATAGGCATTAGATGGTCCCTGGTAAGTGTTACTGATGAAGAGAATGACTCATAAGGAATGGTACAAAGTGCTACTTCACAGCAAGTGTGAACGATTTAGTGTCACTGAAATGCTGTGCGTAAACAGGTACACTGAAAGAAAGGAAACACTTTAAAAAGAGTAACTTTCAAAAATCTTTTTTACAAATGTGAGGGTATGCCGTTTTATATTGAGCATGTGTTTTATTGGCGATCTCACCCGGTCGTGGCCTATCCTTAGTGAAGTGACAATCTACATGCACGTGTGTCTCCTACTGATAAAGTTTCAGAAGCCGCTCATAACTGATTTTTGAAGACTAGTGGTTGTGAGCCATATTCTGTGTGGCTTAGGGGAAAGTGTTTCATTTCTTTTCAAACAAATTTTATTGGGTTGGTTTTCATCAGTTAACCCTTAATGCAGATCCACCAGATCCCCCCAATAATGCTAATGGTCATTAGTAATCCTCATGGTAACTGCTGCTCACACCTCTTCCTCTGCTGGCTTGAAGGATCGTGCTGGCTGCGAGCCCGGCACCCATGTGGCCCTGATGACACTCGATGAGCACAGGATGTTGGCGCCGTGACTCAGGTTGGTGCCTGTGTCCTTCGAGGCTTTGGAGAATGAGGCTGAGTTTTACACATTTGAGGACAGGATCAGAAAATGTAAAAGTTGAGTGGGCTGGAGACCCTGTAGTTCTAGGGTGGGTTTGTCTGACAGCGCTCGGTGGATCTCAGATGTATCGAGAACACACTCTTCTTCCTGGGTCACCTGCTTCCTGACTGATAATGCTTGAAGCCTTTGGACTGGTCTGTAGAGCGTGATAGAAGAATCTATTCTGGTGCTGAGGCAGCGGGGCGGGGGTCTCCAAAAGCCTCACAGGGGTGCAGGTCCTCAGTTTCCCAGCTCCTGTGAGACACAGTCCCGGGCACGCAGCAAAGTAGCAATCACTGGTGAGGAGGAGAGTGCTTTCCCCAGGGGTGGAGACCAGATGGGAGAAGTAAATTGTCCTGCTGGGCTCCACAGATGCAGATGAGTCTCTCTGTTCCACCTGTGTGTGCAGACAGAAGGTGCTCACAAGTGACTTCTTATATCCCAGTTTTAGTCATTCGAAAAAAAACTGACACTATGGATTTAAAACAAGTAAAGAAATTTTTAGGCCGGGCATGGTGACACCTGTAATCCCAGCACTGGGAAGGCTGAGGCAGGAGGATCGCTGTGAATTTGAGACCAGCCTGGGCTACATAGTGAGTTCCAGGTCAGTCTCATAGTGAGACCCTGTCAAAAAAAAAAAAGAAAATTTTAGGAAAAGATAAGAATTCCAACTCTTCTTTTAATTTGCCAATCCCATTTTCTGTTGGGGAAACAGAGTGGCAAAAGATTGCATTTTAAAACAACAAACTGAGAATGGCTAACTGCTACGAGAACTCTTTCTGGCTTAACCTTTTCATTACTTCTGTTCTTAAAACTTAAAGGGTAACACACTTAATTTAGTGAATTACGAGAATGGGCTTTCGGGTTAGCTCCTTAAATAGTAATCAGAACAGTAAATGTTTGTGGACTCCAAAGACATGCTCCCTGCGGTGCATTCAGTAGTGTAGAGTAGTGGCTGACGGGCATTCACTGCCCCGTGGACAATTGGCCAGAAAGGCGGTGTTCAGCTTCTTACTCCTTTTAGTTATAATCCAGGCCAAATCCAGGAGGCAGCAGGAAGCTGAGGTGAAATTTCTGTATGGTAACAGCCTAGCATTTGAGGCCGATATTAGTGGCTCTTTCTTTGGGATCAGATAAGAGCTGATCATTCCAGGTCTAACACTTACAGCTCTTTGACCTTGAATAAATTAATCTTTCTAACCTTCAGATGCTATCTGAAAAGGATTAAGAGCATTAAGTCTCTTCTACAGTCATAGGGATTAAATGAAATAGTATATATTGGCATTAAATTTTTAAAAATTGGTCATATTAATGTTCTAAACTTGTATTTTCTTTTCTTTTCTTTCTTTTTTTTTTATATACTCTTTTTTGGGAACTGGGTATCAAGCTCAGGACCTTACACTTGTGAGGCACTTGGTGGAACCACTGAGCTCAATCCCCAGTCCTTGTAAGGTTTTTCTATTTGAGGAAGGTTTGAATCTAGCTCCAGGCATTGACAGTAATAATTTCACGAACACTTGAAAGTTTGGATTCACTAAAATGAACGAAGCAGTGGGTTGAATTATCTGTTCTACGGGGAGCAGGTGGTATGGACACCTTGTAGATGTTTAATCCCTATAACAGCTGTCACTCAAAGGGGTTTGAGAAATTGGTAACTCACCCAAGACTACATGCTTTGTAGCTGCTAGAATCTGGATTCTAATTATGTCTGTGTTGCTTTCGAGTATTTCTCTGCCTGCATAAGCACGTGTAGTTCAGTATTACTTGGAAGTAGCAGCATCATACAACAGAGAACTTGGTGTGTGGTGTCCTCAGTGGACGAAGGATCTCCCTCCCCAGTGGCATTTTGGTTGGCATGGTTACATAGGGCACTACTGGCATTCAGTTGGGGGAAGTAGAGGTGCCAAATGACCTACAAGGAATGGGAAAGTCCAAGGAAATGCAGAACTGTGCCTATATACTCGAGAATTTCGCATCTTCTGTATAACTTGGTTAAATATTTATTGGGACACTCTAAAGAAAAGAAAGAGGTTAGTTCCGGGTTACCACGTTGGAAAAAATTCATAGGTGTAGTTTTTATTGCAGCGTTCCACGCTGTCTTTGTCACTCTTCTTGGCACTGAGATGCAGTACCCAACACCCACAACTTTAAGGCAGAGAGGTTGATTTGGCTCTCGGTTTGTAGAGGTTTCAGTCCGCAGCGGCCGGCTCTGTGGCAGGCAGCATGGCAGAGGGGCCTGATGGAGGAGTAAGTGAAGGAAAAGCTGCTCACAGCATGGCATCCAAGAAGCAGAGGGTCCCAGAGCAGGAGTGAGGGAGGTGTTGAGCCTTTCCTCCAGCCCCTGCGTCCTGAGCAGTCAGCCAGCAGCCCCCACGTCCGGTCGCCTTGCCTGGTCTCACCTGTAGGTAGAAAATACAGCGGATGCCGACGGTCCCCATCACGTCGCCTCCTTGTATGTGGAGAAGAGGTTTCTGATCTTATTTCTCCTCTATCTAAACTTGTATAAGTATTCATCGGAGTGTTATGTTGTTCTGAAAATTTTCTTACTGCGAGGCCTGTCATTCATTGGTTGCTTTTTTTCAATATTGATTTTATAAAATTGTGTGCAAGTGGGCTGTATTATCTGAATTCCATTTCAGTATTGTAAAGGACGTACAGTAAAGTATTTATTTAGGGTGTTGGATTCGATCACTTTTCGTGGATGTCAAGCATTTTGTCCCAGCAATGGGAAAATGACGAATACACTGGCCAGTTCCTTGACTGAAATTCTTACAGTTTAGTTTTGTGTCATTTAACCATCTAGATACTCGTGTCAACTCTATTTCCTGAATAGTGGGGGACGATAGCTGCATGGAGTAATCCTGGTATATTTGACTCCCTTCTGCCTACAGCTGAGTGCTTTCTGAAGTCTGATGCTATTCTTATCCAGGATGTTCTTTATTCCCACCAAGAAGCCCCATGAGGACGCCCTCATATTTTCATCTAAGTGGGTGATAAATCTGTTGGCCGGGATGGGTGGAGCCTAAGATAAAACGCTGCGTCTTACTGTGCGCGTCCTCCCTGCAGGCTGAAGATCAAGGTCAGCTTCAGCTCTGAGTTGGTGTTAGTCAATCAACACACACCTTTGATTCAGTGATTTTCTTCTCATCTAATCATGGTGCCATATACCATCCTGTCCACCCCACATTTTTCCTTCTTGCCCCAAAGCAGATAAAGAGGAATGGATCAAGCACCTTTTAAATACAGTTATGCTGTGATTGCTCCATTTCCTGACCTCCTGGAACAGTAGCTGTGTGAGAGAGGGAACCCAGGTCCCTGCAGTGTCCTGCACAAGCCCTGTGCACTGTCCCTGCCAGACCCCTTTGCAGACACTGTAGGTTCCCACTTGTAGGCCCGGCAGCTTCCTTCCTGAGGCCCCCAAGGCCCCCGCCTTCCTCATCCGGAGCCCTGACCTTCCTCCCGGGATGGATGTCCGTGACGTGTGTCCCTGGCACTCCTCCTTTCCACGCATTCGCCCCCCGACGCTGTGGTTCCTTGTATCTGAGCACCCCACTTCTCATGGGTTGCAGTTGTGGGTTCTTTCTGAGCTTCCTGGCTGATGTGCGGTGGACCGTGGATGAAAGGAACCTACTTTGTTGTTCTCCTGATTGATTTTCTGGGAATATTCTGGATCTCAGGGTTTACTGGTGTTTATTCCGTGTCTTTAACAGCTTGCATTTTTTCATCATTTCTCAGGCTTCCTGGGATGTATGTGATATCCTGCAGTACACAGTTGTATACTCTCTTTTCTGACTCTTTTGAAAATTAAAGTGCTTTTACCCATTTTCACATTTATGCTATTTCCCACATCACTGACGATTCCTGATTCCTGAGCTCTGCTTGATAGAAATCTCATTTGCAGATCTGCTTCTTAGAACTTGAGAAATCGTCTCTCTGGCCCAGAGAAAGGCTTTCACTTAGTGAAGGTAGGACTTTGGTGAGATTTCTTCACTCCTCTTAGGGTAAGAAAGCCCTGACACACCCGTTTGTTTAATTCTTTTTAGGTCAGATTTAAGTTCCAGAGGCAGAAAAAAAGGGACAGGAGTTGGGAAGTTCTCTGCTCATTTTTTCATCCAAAAACTGTCCCACTTTTCCAAGTAGCAGATTAACAGTCCTTCCCTGAAGATCACTTTACTTCGGGCATAGCTTTTTGTCTTTTTGCTGCTGTGAAATTTTACTTTGGTCTTTACTTTGTCTTTTGTGATACATGTTTGTTTGGTTGGGACATTGATTTCTCTTGGCGTCCTTACAGGTTTTATGGCAAACATTTGTACCTGGCTCCCTGTCTGTCTTTTAGGTTTCTTGTTAAAGAAAGTATTTAAATTCCTGACCTCGGTTAACACTGAAATCTGAATAGCCTTTCTTTGTTTAGATGACAGTGTGAGTTTTTGTTTTGGTGTTTTTTTTTGTTGTTGTTGTTTTTTTTTTTTTTTTTTTTT
>NW_022900926.1:6835026-6862620 GCF_012274545.1 Fukomys damarensis
GTTGTGTTTTTTTTTTTGGGTTTTTTTTTTTTTTTTTTTTTTTTTTTTTTTTTTTTTTTTCCCTGTACTGGGGATCGAACTCAGGCCCTTGGGCTGGTGAGGCAAGCGGCAGAACCACTGAGCCAAATCCCCCGCCCAATGACAGTGTGAGTTGGAAAGGGACTGAGCGCCTGTCATGTTTCCGTATAAATATAAGTATTTTCTCTGAGGAAAGACCTGCACAGGAAGGTACATTTTGGCCCGTTCCATAAGTGCCAAACCCAGTGTGACCAAGCCTGTTCCCCACATGGTTTCATCTGTGTATTAGAAAACATGGTGTTGGGCAAACGGTGAACAAGTAGTTTAGTCCTGACTAGTTCAAGGAGCTACAGTGTGCTCATGTGAGTCCAGAAAACCACATTGTGCTGTGGAGTCCACATTGGCTTGATGTAGTCAAGAAGTCTGCTGGTTTTCTTCTTAAATTCTCTTTAAATGGCACTATGTTCTCACATAGGGAACTCTGCACTAGTAACACAAAAAGATACTTTGTCTTTTTCTTTAACAAGAGTTTTATGAGGTGAGAACTTTTCGTGCCATTGTTTTGAAGAGTAAACTGCATCTGGGTTTAAATTGCCTATCCTGGTTTAGGATTGCAAAAAGAAATACTTGAATAGAAGATACATCTTGTACTTCCTCATAAAATTCTGGTCTGCAGTACAGGGTAAATGCAGGAGGCTCTTGAAATCAGTGTTTGGATTTATCTAATGTGTATTGATGTGTGGAAAAGTCCACATTAAATGAATGAAGGGCTTTTAAGAAGCCCATTATAACCACTTATAATGGGAAATGTAGTTCCCATTAGAGCGTGATTTAAGGAGCTTTGGTTCTTCACTGAAGCATGAAGGCTGCTGTGTGGTTGTCTTAGTTACATTTCTCTCGTTGCTGAGACAAAATAACTGACACCCAAAGTTAAAGGAGGAAAGGTATATTTGGCTTACAGTTTGTAGAGTTTTCAGTCCATAATCAGCTGGCTCCAAGGCAGGGTGGCTTGGCAGACAGGCAACATAAAGGAGAAACAGTTCATGGTGGGCAGAAGGTAGCAAAGCAAGCAAGAGACAAGCCAAGCTACTTTCTTTTCCTTATAGTGTATCCAGGCTACTGGGGTTAGGACAGTGCCAAACCAATCGGTGGAATCACCCACCCTTAATCCTAGCATTGCACCATGAATTAATCACACTCTAAATTCAGCCACCTCTGAAAAGCACCACCTATGACTGCCTGAGACTTTGGAGGGACATCTAGACATGAGCTATAACAGTAGTGTTCTATGTAGATCATGTTTATAGCATCATCGCCTACCTCATTCTGGTTATTCTGCTAGTATGTTAAGAGCTGAAAGCCCTGCATCTTTCTTATTTATGAAATTTTTAAAAATTCACAGAAATTTAGAAGACATCAATAATTAGGATATTTTAAATTTTTCTACTAGCATATTGAGAAATAATAGTCTTTCTAGTTCTAAACAGACATAGCAGCTCCAGATGTCGTCAGTTCTTGGATCATTTAATCCTTTCTCTTTTGCTTATTTTCCTCAGTATTTGGAATCAGATATTAGCTTCTGGCTCAGCTGGCAATATAAAAATTTTCCAATTAGATTGCTCTGACTTCATTTTATTCATGAAGAGAAACTTAATAAGCAGGGATCATTACATATCTGTGGCATGTAGGAGAGGAATTTTAAAATAAACTACCTGGCTGTGGCAGAGCTAGAGCCTGGAATCCTAACCCTTCCAGACTCTGTGCCTGCCAGTATGAGCCTAGATCCCTGTACTTCAGGTAATTCTTAATGTGGGAGGAATCTTGGATTTACACTGGTATGCAGTGTAATTTACTTTATCCCAATTCTGGATTAGTTTAGCTCCTTTGCTTAGCATTTGTGTGCATTTTCTACATATTGTGGTTCCAGTAGTCAGGGAAGTGTGGGGAAAGGTGAGTCCGGTGTTTGATATGAAGGCAACTTAAGGTTTGGAGCCGGGCAGGCCAAGCTAGGTGTCCTTGTCACCAGAGTGTAATCAGGTGCCTTGCAGTATTTGAGAGATGACCTGTTAGCTAAGTTCCAGAAAGGAGGGAAAAGGACCCCCAACTGATTGGGAAAGATAGAAGGCACAATCAGACCTTTCACCAGGTCTTGTCTGGAGGAGAACAAAGCTTGGGAAGAGGTAAGGTAAGGCACAGAGCTGAGCAGGAGCCCATTGGGTTCACACCACAGTGTGAGTCTGGGCTCCTGAGAGTTGGCCACTCGGCCACCATCTTTCCTTTTCCTTCTTTCGTCACCCAAACACTCGAATGAGTGTGAACTACCTCAGCTCATCGTAGCATGACTTCCATTCCCTACTCTACCGACACAGTCCTATTGGAGGCTCTCGATGACTCCTCTCCTAGGTTCCATTTGTCTACACCTGCAGGATCGGCGGGGTTCTGGAGTAATGTTATGTAGTTCATCTCTAATTGCTTTCTGGTTCCAAAGGTTGTTAAGACACCTCAGTGCACGCCACACTGGGTTTAAATCCCTGCTCCACCAGGGCAGGTGCTGTTGAACTAGGGAAATTGTCTCAGTCATTTTGTTGTTGCAAGGATTCAGAAAGACAGTGGCTGTGTGGTAGGCAAAGGTCCAGGTTCACTCCTTTTCCCAGGTGGTAGCCATTCTGTCTCTTGCTCAAATGTGTCTCGCTCTTTTCACCTCCATCCCTGATCAAAAGCTTATCCTTGTATTCCTTCCTTCTGGAATTCCATATTTCACTTCTTTACCTGTGGAAATCCTAACCTCCCTGAAAGATTCATTGGCACAGTCAGAATTGAGCTTTGCATGGTGAAGATGCCTAATATTATTCGCTGGCCTGCTCCATGTCCCTCCCCTCCACTTGAGTTCTGTGCCTGTGTCCAAATTCCCCATCTGTGATGAACTCCACAGCGTGGAGACACAGGGCAACCCAGTGGGAGCTGGGACTGTGTCTCCATTGTTTCTACACAAGGCCTTGAGCGTAGTTGTCAAGCTTCCAGAGTGACCTCATTGTACTTTTTCCCCTTTTCCTTACTCGTAACTACAACCATATGCTGGAAACTTCAGGTTCTTTTTGCATAGCCCTGACAGCTGGAATGTCTCTGCTGATCACCCTCAGGCACCTTGAAGGCAGAATGTCCAGAATGGACATCTCCTGTCCTCCTCCCTCCCCTCCAGTCTGTGTATTATGTCACATCTTTGTTGCCGTAGTTCACCTTGTTGCCTAAGCAGAAGTTTAGAGGGCCTCTGTCCTGGGTTCCTGTTGTCCATATTGAACGAGTCATCAAATCGCAACTCATGGCCTTGAAGCAGTTCCTGAGTTCACGTCCCTTTCTCTGTCTACTACCGTGACTAGGTTTGGACCCTGCCTGCTTCACCAATTTTGCTGTAATTTCTTTCCCATGAGTGTTCACCCTCTTCATCCTGTAGAGCCCATCCTCTCCCTCTGTGCTTTGGCTGTGCCACCCTCTCGCGACTTCCTGCTTTGACAGTAGCTGCTGCAAGTGTTGCCGTTGGTCTGATGGGGTTACCTGGTGGTGGCAGGTGGGGTGAACCAGAGCCCCAGCGTGTGGCTGGGGATCAGAAGGGCTTTTCTGACCCTGGTCCTCCCGCAGTCTCCACTTGTGCTCCCTGTCCTGGGGCTCCCCGCTGCACGCGGGCAGCAGGGAACCCCGTGTCTCCTTCCTCTTGTTTGGGATGGGTGTGTGTCCCCTGGCTCACCTTGGAATCCCACACTCACAGCTCAGGGTGTGTGTGGAAGGCTAACTTTTTAAAGAAATTTATGTTTTTAAAATAGTGCATGGCCGGGGATTCAGCTCAGTGGTTCCGCCGCCTGCCTTGAAAGCGCAAGGTCCCAAGTTTGATCCCCAGTACCCCCACAAAAAAAGTTGTGTGTGTTTATCACACACAACAAGATATTCTGAAATACGGGCATTGTGGAATGGCTAAGTCGGTGTCCTATGCCTTCTTGGTGTAATACACATCTCTCTCTTTTGAAATCCTGTTTCCCTTGCCAGACACTGAATTCCATTGGAGCAAATCACCTGTCTCCTTTCCCCTCAGACCCTGGGACTTACACCTTACCTTCCACAGACTGTTGCGGGTTCAGTTGTTTATGAAATGAATAAGTAAATAATTTTGATTAATGAAGCTACTTTGCCTTTTTTTAAGATTGAAATGTGATTGGTGAACTTACTTTTGCTCTGAGGTAAAAGGACAGAGTAAGGAGTGTTAATGTTTTGCAGAAAATTGAGTTTGGCATGGCAGGCATTGTAGACACTGGAATTTTTGAGCAAGGGGAACAGCGTGGTGAAAGTGGTATTTAAGGAAGATTGATCTGAAGACAACCTTTTATTATAGGTTTTAACTGCCAGAGCCGGCCAGGGCAGGTGAGGGTGTTAGAGTGGGGCGAGGGAGTGCGAGAGCAGCCCTGGGAAGCCATTCTGTCTTCCTGCTTTCATTCCCACAGTTACACTAGTGGGATGGACTTGCCGGCATGGTGCTGAGAATAACATGGAACGCCAAGGTTGTTTTTATTAAGTGAGAACATTCTTGTAAGACACCTAAGTGAGCCATTTGCATAACTGTCTGCAAGACATATTCGTCACGAATTATGTGGAAAGAGTGATTTTTGAGTTCAGGGTTTTTAAAAAATAATTTGCTCCTGCAGAAAGAGCCTATGGTCTTCCAAAGTCAGTGAAAATTTTCATTTTGGCACGTTTTGAAATAGCTGTTAATTATGAGGCAAGACCTCCGGTGTGGTCTCTGGTTAGCATTCTGCCTCCAGGCTCACTTAACATCCCCGTTTTAATTGTAGTTTTGCGGTTTGCTCTCTCATTCTGTGGGCATTTGCATTTTGTGTTTGGCTCCTATGGCTGTTTCCTGGTTAAAGTTTATCTTCATTTGTTTGGGGCCTGGTACCTCAGAGCTGGTTTACTTTCCGTATTGGTCTTGTAAGCCTCTTAATTTACAGTTGCTTTGTCCTTTTTCTTTTCATTACAGGGCTATGACTCATTGATTACACAGGACTTTTCCAAATATTTTGCACTTTTGGGTATATATTATGGATACCAAGGAAGAGAAGAAGGAACGGAAACAAAGTTACTTTGCTAGGTAAGCATTCATTTTGTAAAATTGTATCAGTGCTTTAAAAAAAATGGGAGGGGACTTTGTCCTCTAGGTTCACTTGGCATTTTGTGTTGGTAGCTATTCATAAACAGAGCTGGTAACCGAGAGAAGCTAAATCTATTTATTTTTGTCCTTTTAAAAATTAATATCAGAGGAGCAGCATTCCTTTTGCTACCTGTAACAGTTCCCCCCTGGTGCTTAGAGAATCTAGCTTACTGCAATCTTTCTTACTGTGATTCGGAGTGTAGCAACTTTACCTTGAATTTTAAATCCTGGGTGCTTAGCTGCTGTAACTTAATTGCAAGAGCGATGAGCTTCAGTTATCACCCTGTGAGGGTTCATTAATAAAAAGGGTTTCGTGGGTACAGTAAGTGACGTCACTGGAATCAGTGTCACTTTTAAGCCTTGAGTTCACCTGACATATCTATGTGTCTTGTTATCTGAGCAGAGGTGATCCAGGATACGCTTGGATACTGTTTGCAGATTTAAACAGCTGTGGCAGGTGCCACCCCCACATCAAAATAAAATGAATGCTGTGTTTAACACTTAGAAATCACTTTGATGGCCAGAATGCTTTCATACTCAGGGTACTGGCCGAATGGGATCACTATGGTCTCCTTAAGTGAAATTCTTCAGATGTGAATTCAGCCCGATTCTATACCCAACCCACATTCTGTGCTCATTAAAGATGTATTTCCGGTTTCCTAAATATGAGCCTTGGAACAACAACTGAAGGGTATGGTTTTTTTGTTTTTTTGCGGGGAGGGTCAATGTATCCTTCCTGAAGTGAAGCTGGACTTCAGGTTGTTGATAGGAAAAGGAAGGGAGTGATTTGAGGATTTACTGGGTATATGTACTTTGTTGTTATTTAATCTATTTTCAAAGTAAATCTGTGACACAAGTTACTTTGTCCCCATCTTCCCAGCTAGGGAGCCGAGACTCAAAGTATTTTATCCACTTTATGCAGCATGAGAGTCAGCATTTGAACTCAGGTCAGTCAGCCAAGAGTGCCCTCCTGGTGATCAGGTTAGGAGGGGTAAACTGTCGATTGTTTTGGGAATACAACAGTTAAGCTACTTAGGGTTGTGAAATGTTTCCCGTTCTTAGGCCTATGGAGAGTAAGGAGGTTGGGGAAGGAAGAAGCCAGGCCTATGGTTGGTGAGACACTAGAAAGATAGGACATTTCGAATAAATAGGAGCCGTATAATGTTTTGAGATAATTGTAGCTCCCTAGTTGTAAAGAATATTACTTACCCCAGTGATAAAATCTTGCAGTGCTGTAGTTCTGTACCACACCTGCGAGACTGAGGCTGCAGTCACACGTGCTAGTCTCGTCTTGCCAGGGCCACAGCACTCCCTGTGCGTGTGCCTGCACCGGTTAGTGTCAGGCGCTTGTGTCACGTGTGTACGTTTGTAGGGCCGCTGTCGCGGTTAAGACCCGGAGGGTCCCATAAAAGGATCCCGTGTCACTGCCCTCTTGGCACTGTGCTCAGCTGTCAGCCTTTCACTCCTGACCACTTGTAGTATGTTCTCCATCTCTTAATTCCTCAGCTCAAGAAATAAAGCGAAATCGTACCGCATGGAACTTGTAGCCCCTAGGTTTTCATACGCTGTGATTTCCTTGATGTCCATCCAAGCTCTTGCAGGAATCCACAGCTCATTCCTATGGGTTGCTCAACAATATTTTGTGTATGGATCTTTGAGAGCTGTATTCTTCTTCTGTGGAAGAATGTTAGGGTCGTTTCCAGTCTGGGCTGTTGAAAAACAAACTGCTTAGGATCATCATTGTGCAAGTCTTTGTGGGAACACAAATTTTCACTCCTGCAGGATGGATGCCCAAGAGCGCAGTTGCTGGGGCCCCTGGTAAGTTTCATTTTGTAAAGAACTGCTGTCCTCCTGCCCAGAATGGTTGTACCATTTAATCTCTCTGTCAGTGAGCTTCGAAAGATCCATCTGCTCTGCTTTCTCACCAGTGTTTTGATATTACCCTTCTGTTAAGAGTGTGGTGATAACCTTAGTGTGGTTCTAATTTGAATTAACAGCTAATGAAATTACACTTGTTTTCATGTGTTTGCTAGCAGTCCCTTAATGCATGTTGCCCTTTTTCCAATTGCATTGTTTTCTTGTGGTAGATTTTTTTTTTTTAGTACCAGGGATCCAACTCAGGACCTTGCGCTTGTGAGGCAGACACAGCACCACTGAGCCGATCCCCGGTCCTCTTATGGTTGAATTTTGAGAGTTAATTATAAATCTAGATATTAGTCCTTAGATATGTGGTCTGTAAGTATTTGCTCCCAGTTTGTAGCCTGGTATTTTATCCCCTTTACAGGGTCTTTTGCAGTTTTTTAATTTTGATGTGGTTCAATATATCAGTTCCTCCTTTCATAAATTTTGCTTTTAGTGTCAAGTAGAACATTATTTTGCCTAGCCCTGGGTTCCGAAACACCCTTCCCTGCTTTGTTTTCTATATGTTTAAGTCTGTGGTCCATTTTGGGTTCACTTTTTGTGTAAGATGTGAATTTAGGTCAAGGTCAAGGTTCTTTGTTTTTGTTTTTGCCATGGTGGAGATTGAACCCGGGAATGCTCTGCCACTAAGCTATGGCATAGCCGCAGCTCTGTTTTTATTTTGAGATGGGGTCTTCCTAGGCGGTGCAGGCTAGATTTGAACTTGTGATAGCTGTGAAGACAGGTAGACTCCGCCGAACTGGTGGAGGTCTCTCCTTCTCTCTCCTTCTCCCTGCCTTTCCCCTCCATCTCTCCTTTTCCTTCTCTTTCTTTCTTCCCTCCCTCCCTCTGTCTGTCTCCTTCTCCGCCCCCCTTTCTTCTTTCCTGCCTGTAGATGCCCTACCCAGGGATATTTTTTAAAACAACAGTGCCTTTTCAGTCTGAATCTAAAGTGATTTCGGGATCCTAGTCCTGAGAGTAACCTTTGAGTCATGAACAACTTTCTCCCTGCTAACCTTTCTTGTCCCTAAAATGCAGAGTAAGTGGTGTGTGTGTGTGTGTTTGTAACCTTTAAACTATGAATATAAACCAAAACTGTTCTGGAAAAACAACATAACGTTTTTCTTTCAGCTCAGAAATGTTTTCTGAAAAGTATTCTGATGATGAAAGGAAAAATGCTTAAGTGTAACATTAGGAGTGTAAGGACAGAGGGACAAGGACAGAAGTCAGTGGTGTGTTATTAAAATAGTCACTACCAAATGAGAGAGAGAAAGAGAAACAGACCTGTAGTTTTAGAAATGGTTAAACTCTTTAAAGCAAATGTCTACTTAAAAAAAAAAAAAAGGAAGAAACAACTAAAAAAACTCATAATCAGAAAAGGTCTAACCACAGTTACGAAGCTTTACAGACCCCTTCTGATGATGGTGGAACCATCCTCAGGGTGTAGCAGTGGGACTTAGCCAGGGGCCAGTTTCTGAAAATGTCAGGCAGGATTTTCTGGAGCGCTGAGCCTCAGGCAGCCCCGGCAGGATCTCTGGAAGGAATGTGACGTCAGGCCAGGGTGAGGCCAGAGTGATGCAGTTAGTGTCCCCTAAAGTACACTGCACCCCGTTATGCACATCTGCCAGCGTTCAGAGGAATCGGAAGGGAAAGTTGACCCTGGTGGTCTGCGTGCTACCGCAATTGTGTGTTTGAAGTCATACAATTGCTTTTAAGCTCTCTCTCTCCTTCCTTTTCTCCTTTTGAATCAATGTTCAACATTTTCTTTGCTAGCCACCTTATCATAGGGTTCCATAAACAGCGTAAGACTGTTTGCTCAACAGTCTTTTCCCAAACAAGTGGTTTATTACCCCCCCACCCCCCTCAATTTAACCATGAAACACAGCATTAAGTTTAAAAGATCCTGCATTCGTAGTTTGGAATTGGAGTTAGTGATCCGAGGGTCTCCTAGTCTTCGTTTTGTAGAGTACCTTGGAATGAGTCCGTGTGGCTGTGTGACTCTCAGCAGAAGGTAGATCAGTGTCACTGCTGGAGAGTCTTGGATAAGTCTAGAGTTTTCAGACTCTTCTGACCCAGGCCCACCTGGTTTTGAGGAGCTGCGGGCTGGTTTTGTTGTCCGTGCTTGTTGCACGTTGAATGATTCACATAACTTCTTCCCACTGTTCCGCAGACAATGTGTGTGTGTGAGACTTAGCGTACAGTGCCTGTGTGTGTTAGACCCTTGACCCTTGGCACATCTTGAAAACCACATAAAAAACTAAATTATTAAAGCAAATTACACTCTTTGTATTATTTGTGCTGTGTAGAAATTACATTATCCTGAGGGACAATCATCTAGTGCCCTCTTTTCCCGTTATAGTTAGAATGCAGGTGTTTTCATTAGCGTCAGCCAGGGCTTGTTTGATGTTATTTGTGATCTTTGTGGAGGCCCATCTCTGCCGTGTGTGTGTGGGTGGTGCTGGGGACTGGACCCAGGGCCACACACATGCTAAGCACAGTCCCACCGCTGCACTACAGCCCCAGCCCTGCACGTGGATTGGAAAGCTCTTTAGAAGCATATGTTTCCGGGTCAAGATCCACTGTGTGTGTAGTTGAGACGCGGTCGAGTCCTGTGGAAGGTCTACTTTTCGCTTCTGCTGAGGTCTGGGAAGGCTGCGAGCAGAGGGAGAGATAAGGGCTCCACCTGATCGTCTGTCAGTCTCCCCTCCTAGACCCCTCCTAGACCCCTCCTAGACCCGCCAGGCGCAGCCTCCCTGCCCTTGCTTGTTAGGAAAGGCAGAACTTCCCCTCCCACGTGCTCCCTTCCCTGGCCCAGCCCTCCAGAGCCAGCAGTGTGATTCCTGCCACCTCGTCACTGCCCTGAGTGACAGGACGCGGGGTGTAGGACACGTGAGCGCCCGTGCCTGCTTCTCGGATGCCCCCACTCCCACCCCGGCCTGCGCTCTGGGTTCTTCAGCTTTGAACCTCCACCCGCAAGCAAACTCCTGGGAGGTAAGGGCTACCCCGCTGTGTAACGGGGCAGTCCGCATTTCCTCCACCGCATCTCTTCAGTAGCTAAAGGTGACAGCATGGCCCACTCCCACGGCGGCTTTGCAGACGGAAGTGTCCCAGCCGGCACGGGGGAGAGGAAGCCCCAGAGAACACAGCGAGGAGGACCCCAGCTCGACCTCTGTCCCTTGTTCAGGGAGGAGAACCTGGAGCCTGGTACCTGAACTCACTTTTTATTAAGCATCCACAGCAAACGCTGTGACTTTCTCACTCAAACAGCAAAACCAAGATGGCTGTGGCCACGGAGGCCTGGCACGCTGCTTTAGTACCAGCGCACCCTGCTCCAACGTCCGTGGCTACCTGCACTTCTGTCCTCACCCTGTCCTCATCGTGACTCCCAGCTGCCATCCCACGAGCTGCCTCTGTTTGGATCAGAGAGGAAAGAGCAATTACAAGAATGAAAATCGAAATCATTCAGTGTCTCGGTGACACCTTGTTCTGAGCAGGGTGAGGCACTAGAATATATCCTGAAGTGGAAACGTATAATGCAGAGGCATTGAGAAGCCTAAGGCGCCCATGTACCTCCCAGTGGGACCCTGAGCTTGTGCGGAGAAAGTGTCAGTGACAAGCGGCCCCACAGCCAGGCAGTCACAGCCTTCCCCCGCGTCGCTGGTACCCTGTACCATATTGGACAGTCGCACCTCAGCGGGCCGGCCAAAATTAGGATGGCAGGACCCTGGCGGTCACCACAGGCTGTGAGATCTTACCTGAGGGCCAGGTTGCCCTCTGTGAGATTCTTCATGCCAGAGTTCGGTCCCCGAATAGGATTGGACTTACGTGGACAGCCAGACTCACAGAGCGTAACTTCCCTGGGGTTGGCAGAGCAGGATGGGAGCCGGCTCTGTCCCCCAGCCCAGAGTCCCTGTTCCTGTGTGTTCTCTGACAGGCGGCATAGACAGGACCTCTGGGCAGTCCTGAGCATCAGGCCCATGCTCACCGTCTGAGGGGTGGGGGGTGGGAGGTCCTGGGTTCTGGAGATCTGACTCACACGACCTTTTCAAAAGCAGCTTGTTGATAACCTGAAGATGTCGCCCATTACAAGTCTTGTGAACTTTACCTGCGCACGGCAGTGTTAGTGTCCAGAGCGATGACCTTGTGGGGTAAGGGAGCTCAGTCTGCTCCACGCGTGTGAGTCAGCGCTTCCCATTTTGGGGTGCACTTTTCTCCACGATCAACTCTTGCTGCAGTGAGCGTCTCGCTGCCTGTAAAGGAAATGCGTCCAAGGGTGCTTGGCCAGTCTGCATTTCCTGTCCTGGTGATGCCGAGCCTGCGTTTGGGCGACGGTGTCACTGGACCACCCGCTGGCTGCACCAGCACTGCAGCGTGGGGACCGTGGGTGCCTGCGCCGTTGTGTCCTGTCGGTCTCACCGGGCTTGCTCTCGCTGACAGAAGGTAACCCCAGTGCCGGCCATCGCTGGTGTCACCGCCAGCAGGTTTGAGTGCAGATGCCCGAGTGCCCTGTCCCAGGCACTCGGCCTTGAGTCACGACCTGTCCCCTGCGTCTGTCTCTCGCTTTTGTTCAGTCTTTACCGTCGCAGGTCATGTGGTGTTTCTTTTTCCCTTGTCCGGGAAGGTGATGTTAGAGTGTGATGTTAGCATGTAAGGTGGTAAACAGCTGTTCATGGATCTGAAGCGGAGCGTTCGGTCGTCTGCATTCGAAACCATGTTGCATTTCAGTGTGGTTTCCGGCACCTGTCAGCAATCATCATGGTCTCCAGAGCTCTCGTTTGTTTAATATTGACGCTCAACTTCCTCCCAACGGCCATCTGGCAGCCGGGGACTGGCAGGCGCAGCGCTCTCTCAGTGCCCCTGTGCAGTCACGGTTGGCAAAGGACAGGTGTTCACTCTTGGGCAAGCAAAGGAGACAGAACGTTTAAAATATTTTCTTTTTTGTTTGTTTTGGTTTTGTTTTTGTTTTTGTCTTTGTTTTTTTTCTTTTGAGACAGGGTCTCACTATGTAGTTGAGACTGACCTAGAACTCACTATGTAGCCCAGGCTGGTCTCAAACTCACAGCCATCCTCCTGCCTCAGCCTCCCGAGTGCTGGGATTACAGGCGTGCGCCGCCATGCCCAGCTAAAATATTTTCTTTAATATGGGTTATGAATGGTATGTGAGTCTTGATTTTTATTATTGCAAATCTTTCAGTTCTCAGCACTTTCATTCATCTTAAAATCTTTCAGGCTCTTTTAAAACTATTTCATATGAGAAAAGTGTTAGTGCTTTATTGGCCAGCGTGACTAATTTTCAGTCCAGCTCTTGTGTGGTCTGTAGTGTGTTCAAGCTTCTGCTTCCTGTTTTCTTGGCTGAGTTCAGACCAGCCAGCTCTTAGGAGAACATTTAGGCATTACTTGTCATTCGTGACTGGCCAGTCTACTCTGCTAATGTTTCCAGGAAATCATTCTAGAGATTAAATAAGGGCAGAAGAGGGCTGGGCTTTAGCTTATCGGTTCCACCACCGCCTGCCTCACAAGCGCAAGGTCCCAAGTTCAATCCTCCGTACCAAAAAAGGCGGAGCGGGGGTTGCTGAAAACACTTACCCCTTAATGTTAGACTTCAGATTTTTGCCTTATTTTCAGGCAGAGCTACCTGATTTAATTCCACATTGAATGCAACTTTTAAAAGTTTAAGTCACAGCTCATGTGGATGGTCATGAAATCAGTTCGGTAAATAGAGCCAGCATCAATTTATTTTTGAAAAAATTTTTTTATTTTTAATGTAATACAGGTAGATATTTAAAAAGAAAATATAAAAAATAAGATTTCATAACAAAATAATAGAATAACAATGGGTAATATATATCAGATCTTATAAGAATGCCCAAAGTATTACTCAAAGTACAAGTCATAAACAGAGTAAGATTCTCTCTAACAAAGAAGAAACACACAAATAAAAAGGCAAAACCTCCCTTTCTTTCTTTTTTTGGGGGGCACTGGGGCTCGAACTCAGGACCTTCCACAGGCGGCAGTGCCACTGAGCTAAAAACCTCCTTTTTAATGCACAAAAGAAACTAGTTGTATAAATGAAACAATATTTATCGTAAAATATTTTTGAAACAACAGAATAATTTGGAGAGCTATTTGAACTTCTCCCTACCTCCTATGTATATATTTTCTTTTTTGTCTTTATCTAGCTTTCTGTTTTTTGTTTGTTTTTATCGGGCCAGGAATTCAGCTCAGTGATTCCACTGCCTGCCTCACAAACACAAGGTCCTGAGTTTGATCCCTGGTACAAAAAAAATTTTCTTTTTTACTTTTTCATACAAGAGAAACCATGCAATATTTAAGCTTATTTCACTTAACAGTATGTTCTCAAATTGCATTCATTTGCCTATAAATGCTTGAAGTTCTCCTTTATGGTGAAGTAGTGCTACTGAATTTTCTTTTATCAATCCGTTGATGGACATCGGCACTAAGATTGTGCTGCTGTGAACGTGGGTGTACGTGGAGCCCTGTAATAGGATGACTTCACCTCTTGGGAAGACGCCTAGAAAACGGGTAGCTGAATCAAATGGGGTTTCTCTTTTTCAATTTTTGAGGACTTGCCCCGCTGACCGTTTTAAAGATGCTTGACAAATCTGCTTTCTCATTAAAAATAAAATTTCAAGCATTTAAAAAATGAATTCTTTTGCTTCTATTGTTTTTTAATAAATTTTATTTTACTTCATCCCATTCCCCCCTCAGGCCCCCTCCCCTCCCTGTGTACAAAAGCTTTGCTTGCATTTTTTCCTTCTACTTTCAGTTTTTTTCTTGTCCATCCCTTTCTCTCTCCCTCCCTCCTCCCCTGTTCCCCTTCCCAGTTGAACACTTTCTTCCTATTTCCCAGCATCCATTATACATCTCAGTCGTTATTTCCACATTCAGTTTCTCACACCAAAGAAACGGTGCAGTATTTAAACATATGTGTCCAGTTTATTTCACTTAAGAGTGTGGTCTCAAGGTCCATCCATTCTGCTATAAATGCCTGAAGCTCATCCTTCTTTATGGCAGAGTAGTACTTCAGTGTATGAAAAAACATCTTTTTTTTTTTACCCCACATCTTCTTTTTCACATCTTCCTCCCATCAGTCGATGGGCATTTGGGCTGTTTCCAAGATTTAGGTATTACCAACTGTGCCGCTACCAATATGGCTGTGTGTATATCACTGTGGTATGTTGTTTTTAATTCTTTGGGGAAGATACCAAGAAGAGGTAGGAATAGCTGGGTCAAAAGGAACCTCTAGTTCTAGTTCTTTGAGGAATCTCCACACTGACTTCCACAGTGATTGCCCCAGTCTGCACTCCCACCGGCAGTGGAGAAAGGTTCTTTCTCCTCACGTCCCGCCAACATTTGTTATTGGTTGATTTCTTGATTAGCAGCCATTCTTTCTGGGGTGAGGTAGAATCTCAGCATTGTTTTCATCTGCATCTCTCTAATGAACGCTGATGTTGAACATTTTTTCATATATTTATTTGCCCTTTCTGATTCTTTGTCTGAGAAATGTCTTTTTAATTTGAGGTACCCATTTTTGCATTCGGTCTTTAAATTGGGGGAGGGTGATTTTTTTTTTTTAGTTCTTTACATATTCTAGATAGTAGTCCTTTATCTGCATAGTGGGTAAAAATTTTTCCCCTCCCTACTGATTTCTATAGTGGTTGTAGTCATTAACATTCCCTCTAACAACATAGAAGGGTTCTTTTTCTGTATCCTCACCAGCGTTTGTTGCTATTTGATTTTTTGTGATGATGGCCATTCTTTTGGGGGTAAGATGGTATCTCATTGTAGTTTTAATTTTCATTTCTCTCGTGACCAGCGAAGTTGAACATTTTTTCATGTGTTTATTGGCTCTTTGGAATCAGTATTTTTAAAATATTTTAACAGCTGCTTAATAATTGTGCATATTTGTGGGGCACTGAGTGATGTTTCAGTACATGTATGTAAGGACCAAGTCAGGGTCGTAGGCATATCTGTCACTTAAAACGTGTGTTATTTTTTTGTTCGTGCCGGGACGTTTAAAATCTCTCTTCAGGATACTTTGGGGGGCACCGTTTCTTATCGTCGCCGCGGTTTTCCTCCTGCAGCACACAGCATGGGAAATGATTCCTCCTCCCCAGCCGCACCTCTGCTCCCACCAGCCTTCTCTTGTCCTCACACCACGCGCCCAGCCCCAGCCACCCCTCCTGTTCTCCTCCTCTGTGCCATTGGCTCTGTTAGCCTCCTCTGTGAGAACACTCCATATTTGTCTTTCTTTGCCTGTCTTATTTCACTTACTATCAGAATCCTCTAGACACATCCATGTCACTGCAAATAAGATTCCCTTCATTTTTAGAGCTAATTAGTCCTCTGTTGTGTATGTGTACATTTCCTGTTTCCGTTCCACTATCAATGAACACCTTGGTCGATTCTTTATCTTAGCTGTTGTGAATGTTGAGCGTAATCAGCATACAGGTGCTGGTATTTCTTTCTTCTTTTCTTTTCTTTCTCTCTTTTTCATTTGTTTGTTTTTTGGTACTGGGATCGAACTCAGTTCCTTGTGCTTGCCAGGCAGGCGACAGAACACTGAGCTAAATCCCCAGCCCCAGTTTTTGTTTGTTTTTTGAGTCAGAGACTCACTATGTCATTCAGACTTGCCTTGAACCCTGTACCCCAGGCTGACCTCAAACTCACAGCAATCCTCCTGCCTCAGCCTCCTAGGTGTTGGGATCACAAGTGTGTGTACCACACCCAGCCTGGTATTTCAGATGTATCTCTTGCATAGATATGCGGTGGTGAGATAGCTGGAGAGTGTGGTAGTTCTACACCCAGAGTTTTGAGAAACTTCTGTTGTCTTTTCCATAGTGGCTGTGCTACCTCATGTTCCCCCAGAAGTGCTGGAAATACCCCCTCTCCCCACGTGTTCGCTCACACTTGTTATTTTTTGTCTGTTTTGTAATAGTCACTATCTCATTTTATTTGCATTTCCATGATGATGAATAATGTCAAGGAGTTTTTCATAGTACTTGTTGGCCATTTGTGTGTCTTCTTTTGAGATATGTCTATTCAGATCATTTTTATAATACTGATCTTTTTTTATAATCAGTAATGGAATAGAACAGGACAGTTTACACAGGTTAGAAAGACCAAAGCAGGAAATGTCACTGTATTATATGTAGTCAAAATAAATCATGGTTCATGAAAATTTTTCCTGTTGAATCTCAATTTTAAATTACTTTTATTGTGTACAGTAATCAAGAATGATTTATTGCTTAAGAGAATTCTTTGGTGGTTAGCATCCTAGGAGTGAGGTGATTTTTCATTATTGAAAGCATTTTTTGGAAAAGTTTTCATCTCACACACATTAGGCAATTGTTCAAAGGCAGCCATGGCAAAAAAAAAAAAAGGCTGATTTGTGAATTTACTTTTCTATAGTACAGTGTCACGGGTCCCTATGAAACTAATTTCAAGCCTTGGTGACAAGTTCGCTTCTGTTTAAAATCTGAAATCTGAGATTCATCTGAAACTTCTTAAATGAAACCAATGAAGTCACCTCACAAACCCTCCTCGTAGAACTATTTTCATGAAATGGTGCATTTAGACCTCCCGCAGGTTTCTTCCCTGTGGGACTATTTCTGTTTCTGGCACTGTAGACTAGTTAATGGTTCAGCCAGCCTAAGCTACTCGGTTCCATTTCATGAAGCCCATTAAAAATAGAAACATGATAAGGAGCCTTGGGTTTGGGTCATTCTCTGTCTCTCTCGAATGGGTATACTAACAGTACGTCATCTATCGGGTGTCTCTAGTTACCCTTGTGGCTGCTTCAGTGTCCTGAGTTGAGGCAAAACGTTTACCTTTCATAGTTGTTTTGACTTCAAGGAAGAGCCAGAGGTTGAATGTGTTTTTAACCCGCCTCGCCGTTGGAGGGCCCTGGGCAGCAGCATTCACTGTATTTCCACATACAGATGTGAAAAAAAACTTCCACAGCTGCTTCGGAAGGTGGCAGGAGCACTGGGATAAGTGTGTTCAAAGCGTGGAGGAGTATTTTGAGGGGGTGAATGGCGACAGGTCTTTTACCCTATAAATTTTCTAAGTTTAATCTTTCACCATATATTTTGGTCACCACTTGCACAGTTCTAGATGTAGATACATAGATAAAAGACACCCCTGACTGAAACTTGTCTAGAGACATGAGCTAGTCACAGCCTTCGGTGAAGGACCCAGGACAAAAAGACACAGTGCCCAAGGATCCAAAGTATTTTAAAGTATTCTCGGTCCCACAACTCGCCTCGTGGAAAATGTTTCTGACAGCAGAAGACTGCAGCCAAACGCTCTGTTCGGACTTAAACGTGGGCAGGGAGTGGGAAATAGCCCATGTCACGTTGCTGTCGTGTTGCTGAGCATTTGGGTCCTCCCGTTTCATTCTGCATTCTGCATGTGATGGTGTAGAGCCTTTGGGAGGTGAGTAGATAAGAAGGATGGTGCCCCTGTGATAGGATCAGTGCCCTTCTTTTTTTTTTTGGTACCAGGGATTGAATTCGGGTCCTTGCACTTGAGAGGCAGGCAGCGGAACCACTGAGCTAAATCCCTGGCCCTTAGGGTTGGTGCCCTTCTAAGAAGAGACACATGGCTGGGAGACCTTGCCCCTTCCAGCCTTTGAATGTTTGAGCCATGTGGTTTATGGCATTTTTGTTATAACAATGCAGTGACTAACTAAGACATACATGCATTTGATATCTTTCACTGTTGCCAGCACAGTGGCACTTCAGCAAGGGAAAACTGAGCTCTGGACCAGAAAGCACATTGTGCTCCCAGCTCTGAAGCTTCATAACACCCATGTGGAGTTCACTTGGCAAGTTTAATAAAACTTTTCCTTTCTGGGCCAAGGATTTAGCTCAGTGGTGCCACGACCTGCCTTGCAAGTGAAGGCCCTGAGTTTAATCCCTGGTCCCAAAAAACAAAACAAAACAAAACAAAAAAGTTTTTCTTTCTTTTGCCCCAAAACTTGCACCTGGGAATTCCAGTAAACAACCTGCACCCTCTGTATCTTCATGAGGCAAACCCTAATTGCACACCCTCCCACAGGGTGGGATGAGCATTTCCAGAGGAGCATTTCTTGGGCAGAGCACAGATAAGTCACTTGGGTGTCCCTGCTTCTCTGGCATCTGAGGCCTGGCACATCTGTCTCATTCCTACCCCTCTGCTTTTATCTCCCACTCAGATTTTTCTGTACACATCTTACCCTTTTCCGTCTACTTACAAAGAGCCCCCGCTCGGCAGTTGTGCTGGAATCACTGTGCGAAACCCACCTGGTCTGTGGCGCTGTCCCGGTGAGGTTGCACAGTGTCATTTCTGTGCCCCCCACAGCTGCAGGGGCTTCCCCTTGTCCCTCCTTCTCCTGGGTCCCTGAACACATCCTGCCTTGGGATACACCCAGGGGCACTCTCTTAGTCTCTGCCTTATCTGTCTGTTGTTATTTACTGTTGGTCTTTTTTCATTTTTCTGTGCCTTACGGAGTCTGGCTCCATCTCCTGCATGGGCCAGTCAGGGTCATGTGCTGTGAATAATATTTCCCATTTGTTGGGCTGTTTACCATGCAAGAGAGCTGTGCATTCTCATATAATTACCCTTGCAGTGTTTCCTGTTGTCATCCTGATTACTGACAAAGATGCCAAGCCTTGTAGGCATTGTGTAAGTCTCCCAGGGCCACATAGCTCTGTAGTGGCAGCTCCCCAGCTGCACGCGAGTAGGTGTGCCGGACCTCACAGCCCACACCCTTGCTCAGCAAGCCGCATCCTCCATCGTGCCTTGCTGAATTGAACTTCAGAGACGCCTAGCATTTATCAGTACAAGGGTAAATGGGAATCACTGATCTCAATAATGAAATGATGAAATGTATTTAAGTACTAACTGTATTTATTTTTATTTATTTTTATATTTTTGGTACTGGGGATTGAACTCAGCTCCTTCTGCTTGCAAGGCAGGCGGTAGAACCACTGAGCTAAATCCCCAGCCTAAGTTTAGTTCTTAGCACAGAGATAGCCATTCTTAGGAACTTTCGACCAGCCTGGGAAATCTGTGGTCTACCAGGGAGACTTTGGAAATTTCTTCGAATCAGCGACAAAGTCAGCAGTCACCTGACCTTTTTGTTTGGAATATGGAGTGAATTCCCCTCGTGTTTCCTAATTTTGTCTCAAGATTAAAGATTGCACGCCCTCACTAGTGACACGCACACAGCTTGCGAAAGTGGCGATCAGTGTCGAGCCGGGCATCTGGTCACAGTCTTACTTCCCTTTTCCTTTGTTTACCATTTCAGGTACAGTTGGGGGTTCGGACTCTTTCCTGCCCTCCTTATTGTGCCGTGCTGTACCGGGGAGTGCGCAGGAGCCTTCCCTCCTTGTTTCCCATTTTCCTGCTCACATCCATGAGAGCAGGAATGACCTGGGCAGCAGGCCAGGTTCTAGGAGGCCTCGCAAGACACAGCGGGGCCTGCGGTTTGCAGATGCGCCCTGGCACCAGGCAGAGGGTGCGTCAAGATGAGGTCAGGCACGCTCCTGACTGTTCTAGGCACGAGGAAGCTGGACTGGGGACCCCGCCGGGGCAGGAGGGGGCAGAGACCAGGAATGGGTCTTTACTCCCCACGCAGCTGGTGTCATCCGAAGAAGAGCTGGAGAGCTGCGATGTCACACTGACAGGAGACGTGTGGCCTGACGGCTGGGAGGAGGGGGTTCTGGGGAATTGTGGGCGTGAGGCGCATTTAAATTTTCTAGCACCAGAGAACAAGAACATGAATTACACCAATACATTCTTTTGTTTTGTTTTTCTTTTGATTTTTTGAGACAGGGTCTCACTATGTAATTGAGACTGACCTGGAACTCACTACGTAGCCCAGGCTGGTCTCGAACTCACAGTGATCCTCCTGCCTCAGCCTCCTGAGTGCTGGGATTATAGGGGTGTGCCACCATGCTGGTCGCACCAATACATTCTTGAAATGGATTTTATTAGCATATTTGGGAAATAAGATGCGATGGCCAAAATGTGATCATTTGAACTTATAAAGCAGTTAGAGGCCAGTTATTCATACTTGAAATACTCTTTCCTAAACCAAAAATAAAAACACTCATTAATTGTAAATCACTCTGTGGCTTTTAAAATGCAATTTAGACATATTTTCAAGGACACATCTGTTGGTACAGAGTGGAATAGACTCAAAATCGATTGATCTCCTAGGGAATCCTTGTAGAGATTTTAAGCAGTTGTGGGTGGTTTGAGCAAGTCATTAATCAGCCCATTAATTCTTCCTATGTACATTGCTTCTGGCACCTGTGGTGCAGGTACCGTCTAATTTAGAGCTAAGAGGAGTTTGCTTTAGAAGTTGTATACTGTCTCATCTGAACGGACACATTTTCATATTTCTGATTAATTTTGTTAGCGGAGCACAGAGTTGAGCAGTAACTTGGTTATTTCATTTTCAGAAGGTAATTGCAGCAGATGCTGGTGAGGTCATGGAGACAGCAATCTCTGTTTCAATGGCTCCATCTTTTTTAAAGGGAAGAGTATTTCCTTTTATTGTGCTAAGTCAACTGTTTTAACGAGACAAGAGGAAATTAACTTTTAAACCTCAACTTGAAGCATAATCTGGGTATTTTTCTAAGAGTAGATCTGTTTTATTATTTATTTATTATTTTTATTGAATTTATTGGTACAATACAGTTACAGTCATCATTGGGATCTTGTACCTCTATTATGACTTTTATCAGGTTCTTATTATTCCCCATTCCCCAGCCCTCCCCTCAGCCCCTCCACCCTCCCGTTTACAAAGTCATTGTTTCCGTGTTTCTCCTTTTCACAAACTTTTTTTTTGGTTTTTTGGTTTTTTTGAGACATGGTCTCACTATGTTGAAACTGACCTGTAACTCACTGCTTAGTCCATGCTGGTCTTGAACTCACAGCAATCCTCCTGCCTCAGCCTCCTGAGTGCTGGGATTATAGGCCTGCACCACCACACCCGGCCTTTGTCATTGGTTGATTTCTTAAAATGCAGCCATTCTTACTGGGGGGAGGTGGAATCTCAGTTTTGTTTTCATCTGCATCTCTCAAATGACCATTGATGTTGAACATTTTATATATGATTATTTGCTGCTTTTACTTCTTTGAGAAATGTCCATTTCAGATGCACATTTTTGAACTGGATTTTTATATGTGGGGGGTTTTTTTTTTTTTTTTTTTTTTTTTTAGTTCTTTATATATTCTAGATAGTAGGCCTTTGTCTGAGGAACAGCTGGCAAAAATTTTTTCCCACATTGTGGGGTGTCTTTTAGCTCTGCTTATGATTTCTCTGGCAGTGCAGAAGCTTTTTTAAAACGATGAGGTACCAGTTGTTGATTCTTTGTGCTAGTTCCTGTGCTACTGAGGATTTGTTCAAAGTCTTTTCCTATGCCAGTGTCTTTGAGAGTTCTGCCTAATTTATCTTCCAGCAAGTTTAGTATTTCTGTTTTAATATTTATATCTTTAATCCATTTGGATTTTAGTTTAATGCATGGTGAAAGATACAGGTCTAGTTTTAATCTTTGACAAGTTGAAATTGTTTTTACAACGCCACATATTAAAGGAGCTATCTTTCTTCCAGAGAGGGTGTTTGAGTCCTTTATCAAAGATGAGGTAGTTGAGAATGTCAGGCAATGTTTCTGCATCTTCTAATCTATTCCACTGATCCTCAGGTCTGTTTCTTTGTCAGTACCATGCTGTTTTTATCACAGTGGCTTTGTAGCACAGTTTGCAGTTGGGGATTGTGATACCACCTGCCATGGCTCTGTTGCCTAGAATTGCTTTTGCTATTCTAGGTCTCTTCTAGTTCCAAATGAGTTTTTGGATTGTTTTCTCTAGTTTTATGAAATAAACTGTTGACATTTCAATAGGGATTGCATTGAATCTCTACAGCAGTTTTGGAAATATGGCCATTTTCCCTATAATGATTCTTCTTACCCAGGAACAAGGGATGTTTTTCCATTTTCTTATATCTTCAATCTCTCTCTCTCTCTCTCTCTCTCTCTGTCTTTCTCTCTCTCTCTTTTAGAGTGCTGTAGTTTTCAGTGTAGAGGTCTTTTTGTCTCCTTTGTTAGATTTATTCCTAGATATTTCATTTTTTTTGGATGCTATTGTGAAAGGGATTATTTCCCTAATTTGGCTCTTAGTGAGACATGGGACAGGAACCCGGAAAAAAGCAGGGAAAGCTATTTTATTTGCATACAAAGTAAATTTCAAACCAAAACTAATTAAGAGAGACAAAGAAGTTCACTGTATCGTTGTAAAGGGAAGAGTCCAACAGGAAAAAATGACAATCATAAATATATATGCACCAAACACTAATACCCCCAACTATACAAAACAAATATCAAGGGACATGAAAAACCAAATAAGCACTAATACAATTGTAGTGGGGGACCTCAGTACCCCATTGTCACAAATAAACAGATCATCTAGACAAAAAATCAACAATGAAATACTAGAACTGAACCAAATGGACCTAATAGACATCTGCAGAGTGTTCCACCCCACAAAAATCAGAATATACATTCTTTTCGGCTGCACATGAGCATTCTCCAAAATTGACCACACGCTAGCTCATAGAACATGTTTAAGTAAATGCAAAGGAATTGAAGCTATCCCATGTATATTATCAGACATGGTGTAATTAAACTGGAGATTGATAGCATTAGAAACCACAAGAACTTCACAAACACATGGATATTGAACAGCACTCTCCTGAACAACCAATGGGTGACAGAGGAAATTAAAGAAGAAATTAAACAGTTTTTACAATGTAATGACCAGCCAGTACAACATACAGCAATCTATGGGATACAATGAAAGCAGTTTTACATGGGAAATTCATAGCAGTGAATGCCCACGCTAGGAAAACAGAGTGAGATCAAATAAACAATGTAATGGTGAATCTTAAGCTCCTAGAAAGAGAAGAGCAAGAGAAACCCAAAGCTCATTCATATGAAGGAGGAAATTATAAAGATTAGAGCAGAAATCAATGCAGTAGAGACTACAAAAAATCAACAAATTAAAGAATTGGGTTTTTTTTTTGAAGAATAAATAAAATTGATAAACCCTTAGCCAACTTTATCAAAAAAAGGAAAGAAAAGGCTCAAATTCATGCAATTAGGAATGAAAATGGTGAAGTCACAACAGGTCCAGCAGAAATCCAGAGGATCATCCATACTTACTCTGAAAACCTGTACTCTAATAAAATGCAGAACACAGAAAAAATGGACAGATTTCTAGATAATATGAATTACCAAAGTTGAACAAAGAAGATATAAAAATTCTAAATACCTCAATTATAATCAGTGAAATTGAAAATGTAATTAAAATTTTACCAACAAAGAAAAGCCCAGGTCCTGATGGCTGAATCCTACAAGACAGTTAGAGATCTACTGCCACTACTCTTTACACTTTTCAGTGAAATTGAAAGGTAAACAATACTTCCAAATTCATTGCTGGCAGCAAGTATTACTTTGAGTCTAAAACAAGGGAAAGACCCAACCAAAAAAGAGAATTACAGGCCAATCTCCCTAATGAACACAGATGCAAAAATCCTCAATAAACTACTGGCAAACAGAATACAGAGGGTCATCGAGATCATACACCCTGACCAAGTGTGATTTATCCCAGGGAGGCAAGGATGGTTCAACATATGTAAATCAGTAAATGTAATACACTATATTAACAGAATCAAGGACAAAAACCATGTCCACTGCATAGATGCAGAAAAAGCATCCGACAAAATTCAACACCCGTTCATGATATAAACCCTACAGAAAATTTGAATAGATAGTCTTTATCTCAACTTGATAAAGGCTATATATGAAAAGCCAACAGCCAACATCATACTAAATGGTCAAAAACTGCAAACGTTCATGCTGAAATCAGGAATAAGACAAGGATGTCCACTATCATCACTCCTGTTCAATATAGTTTTGGAAACATTAGCCGCAGAAATTAGAGAAGAGAAATAAATAAAAGCAATATAGATAGGAAAGGAAGAAGTAAAACTGTCATTATTTGTTGATGATACGATCCTCTGCATAGAAGGCCCAAAGAACTCTGCCAAAAGACTTCTAGACTTGATTGACAGATTCAGTAGAGTAGCTGGATACAAGGTAAATACTCAGGAATCAGTAGATCTGTTTTTTAGATGTAAAAATGAGTCATGTGCATAAATATATACAAATAAATATTTTTGTAAGAGTATATGAAGTTTAAGTATAAAATTAGTTGGAAATGCATTTATATTTTATAGTGCAATTTAGAATTGGACTGTGGAATAAATGACTGTTTTGGGTTTTGTATTACCTGATGAAACCAGTTACTTAAAACTATTCCCAGTTTTCTGACTCAGCCACAGAGTATATATAGTGCTTGTGTTTGTGTTTGAAATTTGGTATTTGCATTACGGGAAGGAAGGGGAGCATTGTTTGGATCTCAGACAGTGTGACTGCACCTGTTGTGTCTACAGAGTAAACAGCAACATGGAAAGGTTTTTTCTTGGAGATATTAAACGAGAGAAAACAAATACATAAGCCTTTGAAATCGCAGTGCTTGCAGTGGGGAGAGGGGAGCCCAAGTTATCATGGAAGGGAAACACGGGGGCAAGGGTTACCTTCCAGGAAGACCTCTGGAGAAAAACTGTCTTTAAATGTCATGTGGTACCGTAACCAGGGTCTTCAGTGGCGTTATGTTAGTGACCCTGGATATGAGAAGGTCTCCAGGTAACCATTGTGTTTAGGAGAAGTGTTGGAGAAAGAAGGGGACTGTTCTATGTAAGGGAAACACAGATGGAAAGTCCTTACAGTGACAAAAATCCTGACGGTTTCCTGGACGGAAAGGAGGAAGTTGGCCAGGACGAGCCCTGCAGGCCTTGGAGACTGTGTAGGAGTCGGAATTGATGCCTAGATGGATGCAGGTGCCAGGAACTGACAGGAAAAACTAAAAAAATAACTATTTTGAGAGAGAATCGCAAGAGCCTCAGTTCAGATGTGTTCGATTGAGATGCTGGCGGCCCATCCCAGTGGAGGTGCCAAAGGCGCAATCGTGTATGTGAATCTGCAGTGAAAACGATGGATCCGGGCTGAGATGGAAATTGAAGAGTTGTTGGCCCCAGTCCTGGGGGAGGTATTATACCTCAGGGCGCATAAAGCAAAAAGGGAATAGCCTGAGTGGGCTCCGGGGCTGCTGGGGAGACAAGGTGGGTGGCGCAGCTCTTGGGGGCGGTGATCTTCCGTGGCCCGGCTTGTGCCCTGCAGGATCGTGGCTTTTGCTGGCCCTTGTTTGTCCTGAGTTTCCACAACTTCTCCCCCACCCGCCACGCCGAGAGACTTCGCCTGCAGCTCTGCTGCGCCCAGAGTGCCCGTCTAGAATTGGCATCTTTTTTTTCTCCTGGGATTGTCATCCCTGCCTGTGGGTTCCCTGCTCTTCTCGGTCCTGTGGACGTGAAAAAGTGGGGAGCCTGTGGCCTTGGGCTGGCAGGCAGTGCTGTCATTTTTCTTATCATTCGAATTTGTTTTGCCCCATGTATTTGGAAGAAGAGATTATTTTAGCTGGGAGGAGAATAAGATTTTATTCTGATTGAAAGCATTGAGTTACTTAGAGTTTGTACTACCTGGCTATACCTGCACATGTCCCATTTTATGATGGAATTTAACACGCTGAGATTTTACATACCTTTATAGCATGATAATTTTAAATAAGATCTCATAAGTAAAAGAAATAGATTTTTATTTCCAGAAATAGATCTCTTCATTTCCTCAAGTTGAGTCGTTACTTGCTTGGCCGTTCACATAGTCATTATGTTTCAGAAATCACATTCGGACCGCTGGCCCCTTGAGCAGGGCATTAACGTATTTCCCCAAGGGAAGGGGAGGGTGGCGGGAAACTCTCAGGGCCCAAAGCCGGAGTTGGCCCCTCTGCGTGCTGTAGTGCTTGCTTCTCAAAACTGTGGTCCATAACCCAGGGCATTGACATCACCTAGGGACGGAGTAGAAATGCAGAAGCTGCCTCACCCCAGCCCCCACGCGTGTTTGTGGGGTGATCACCAAAGGGTGAATCATATGCACATTGCGGTTTGAGAAGCCTTGTCACTGAGGAATTTTGACGGAGGGGAGGGAAGGGAAGGGACAGAATTGGGAAACTAAAATTCGGTGATAAAGAACAGAGAGAGAAATAGAGCGAAACCTAGAAAAGGAGTTAGAGCAACCTAGAGGAGGGAGCATTTCAAGGCGAATGTTGAGCAGGACTGAACTCAGCCAGAAGGTCAGTGGAGCTGCTGAGGGAGGGTTGCAGAGTAGCTCAGGGGAGCAGCACCTGCCATATCATGTGTCTAGCCCTGGGTTGAAAACCCAGTACCACCAGCAGAGGGAAGGGAGGAAGGAGGATTGAAAAGTGTCCATGAAGATTGGCCACTTGGGGGCCAGGATTTAGCTCTGTGGTGCTGCCACCTGCCTCGCAAGCGCAAGGTCCTGAGTGTGATCCTCTGTGCCCCCCACAAAAAAGATTGGCCATGTGGAAGTCAAAATAACTGATCAAATAGAAGCAGTTTCAGTGTGCTGGTGGGAGAAGCCGGTCTGATGTGAATGGGATCAAAGTAAGCGAGTAAAACTCAAATTCTACACAATTCCTTTTGAATCGCGTGAAAGAGAAGCCAGGAGTACAGGCCGTGGCACAAGGAAGATGGGAGAGTCGGGCGGCAGAGAAGGAGGTGTGAGCGTGCTCCTTGGAGGATGGAGACGTTCCTTCCCTGGGAGGCGGCCCGGCGAGGTCAGCTGCACGTCAGACCCTGGGTGATGCTCCAAGGATGTTAGCGAGCCACAGCGCAGGAGATGAGCCTCAGTGCCTGCCCGGAGCTGGGGTAGGAGTCCGCTCGTGTGTCTTGGCACCCCAGGGGTCTCTGCCGCCTGTGTGCGCTGTGCCTGGAGCTTCACAGGGACGACCGCCCCACCTGTGTCCTCAGAGCGGCCTACTCACGAGCTCATTGCTGTTGCTGTCCTTGTTTCCGTGGGCTGGGAGATGGGTCAGAGTGCGGAGTCGGTTCCCGCCTCTCACAGCTAGCGAGCAAGGAAGGAAACCAAGGTTGCTTCCCCTGTGTCCAGCTCCACATCTCTATCCTTAACTCCTCCCTCCAAACGTGTAAAATAGACTAATTCTGTTCCATACGGGAAATTCCAATTAGAGAAACTTCAGACTTACCAATTCTAAATTTAAAAATCAAGACTAAAATTTTCATTCTTAAAAAGAAAATTTATTTTTCCGCAGAATTTTAATAACCATTAGTCTGAAGGCTGGACGGAAGCACCATGGAGGAGCCATATCCGTGTGGTTCATCCCTAGAATCACAAAGGCCCTAGGGAGTCACTTCCGGTTTCTTCCAGTGGGGACCAGTCTCGGACCACACATCTGACAAAGTCCTCTGAACAGATGGT
>NW_022900926.1:6862716-6892574 GCF_012274545.1 Fukomys damarensis
TTTTTTTTTTTTTTGTACTGGGAATCATCTCAGGACCTGGTAGGCATGGTGCCACTGAGCTAAGTCCCCGGCCCAAAGAGATGATTTTGATCATTTTCAGAAAACTCTCCACCCCTTAATCGTTTTTGTATGCTAAACCTAACCCTCCCAAGTCAAATTTCACTGGCTTTCATCCCCCTGACGGGGAACTAGAAGCACTTTTCCTAGTTTAGGGATCCACAAAACAAGCTCTGAATGTGTTTATTACTTGGCAGGCAGGGGGATACACAGCAATGCTTTGGTTGCGCTGCAAAGGGTGGAGCTTGTTACCCCCACGGGGTGAGTCCAGGGCCAGGAAGCACTGGCATTTATCTGTCGGGAAGTAACTTCCGTTAGGGTGGACAGGGCCTGCATAGACAGTGCCCTAGGGTGACAGGTCTGCGTCTCACTTCACGCTCACCAAGAGGAAGAGGCGCTCAGCCCCGAGCCCACACCTTGGGGAACTGCTGCTCTGAGTGGGGAGCTCTTTGCCAGGTTCAAGGAGGACAGCTGAGGTCGCACCTGTCCCAGTCTTCCCTTGCCTGGGCTGGTCTGATCTTCAGGTCTGCGGTGTCCCCGCTTGTTGGAGCCCAGTGTTGCTTGTCCCGGCCCTTCTCTCTCCTCTGCCGCGCGTCCTCCTCACCACAGCTCTTCCGGTGGCTTCAGTGTTTCTCTGGAACTTCAGAATAATTTTCCTACTTGTATCTTACCTACCTAAATTATTTTCCAACTTGGAAGAGTGGTGCTTAACCAAAGTTTGTTTTTTTAAATTCCAAAATAAAGTGGAAACCAAGAAAGGCAAATACGCTTCTAATGAAATCACAGGCATGCACCGGAAACATTTATGTGAGTAGGCAGCTAAATTCAGAAGAAATCCGTGCATCTGTTTTGTTTCCATCAGGTGGAGGCAAGAGGTGCTCGGGGAACTGTGGCCCCAGGTCCATCCCCCTGCCACCCAAGGGACCTGCAACTCTAACAGATGGAGTCACCTGCTAGGCAGATGTGGCTTGGAGACCTGTCCCTAGGTCTCCCTTCTTACTGTAGACAAATTAGAAAGTCCATCTTCCCTTTGTCCCTTCCTTTGGGGGGTTGTACAATTCTGTTTCCTCTAGAAATAATAATAGACCCCTTTAAAAAACTATCATGCTAAACTGTAAAGCTCTTTATTATTGTTTAAAAATCATAATGCTGCTGGGGATTAGCTCAGTGGTGCCACCCCCGCCTCACAAGTGCAAGGTTCGGAGTTTAACCCCCAGAACAGGAAAAAAACCAGTAATACATGTAGAAATACCTAGTAGGATTATCAAGAAATTATAAAAATCTTTAAAAATGAGGTGTGCTTTGATACACAGTAGGGGAGAGTATTAAAAGAAATGTGTAGGTGGCTTACTTTTCTTTCTTTTTTAAATAAGCCAACTGTTTGGTTTTAACCATGGAGATGAGAAACTTGTCTTTGTATCTGAAATCATTAGGAAAAAACACTAAAGTGATTTACAGATATTTATGAAGTGCATGTGGATGTAATATAGTTTATTCTCTGCCTCCATAAGGAAATTCTCGGGGTTGAAGGTGTAGCTCTGTGGTAGAGTGCTGACCTAGTATGTATGAGGCCCTGGGTTCCATCCTCAGTTATGAAAAAAAAGGGGACATTTTTTAAATTAAATAGTTTGACATGTAGAATTCAGAAAACTGAATTCAGTTTTTAACACACCTCCCCTAAAATCGTATCTGAAAATAGACTATTTCAGATATGCAGAATAACCTGACCTACAGGACACCTTTCATATGTGTAGTGGTAAAGTGTGCTGTGCCGGCTGTGACTGGTAATAAAGCTGGTTTTGCCTTGGGTGCAGTGTGTTAGGTATAAAGGGGTTCATAAAAGGAAATTCGAGTTTCACTTTATTTGGAGGAAATGGGCAGGGGTCCCCACGGTAGGAACCCCTCAGTATCAGGGGGAGCTTCCCCTCCAAATGCTTGGGTGGATGCTGGGTAGACTTTGATTTCTGTCATTGTGAGGTGTAGGGCAACTTCCCTTTGGATCTTTATTGCTCCCTTTTACTCTGTGTGGCCTGGTCAGTTTCAAGGACTGTATCCATTCATTAAATTTTTTTTGTTTTGTTTTGTTTTGTTGGTTTTTTGAGACAGGGTCTCACTATGTAGTTGATACTGCCTAGAACTTATTATGTAGCCCAGGCTGGACTCAAACTCACAGTGATCCTCCTGCCTCAGCCTCCCGAGTGCTGGGATTACAGAAGTGTGCCACCACACCCGGCTTCCATTCATTAATTTGACAGAAGTAACTTTGGTTAGATCCGCTGTTTTCCTCCCAGGACTGAGGTCTGTTCATTTTCTTCGTCTTCATTCATTCATGCCCTACCTTTAAGCATCCTGAGAAAATTCGGCATATGCAACTTATATAATATACTACCAGCTTTGTTTTGGTCCAGTCTCAGCACTGTCAGGATCAAAGAAATAAGTATAGGGGAGCAAATAGTTGAAAACAATTCAAATCTTATCTCTCCAAAAAGCCTGAGGTGGGAATAAATACATCCAATTGAATGCAGTGTTTAGAAGCTCTTTCCCATCTTGACCATTTAGTAGATGGCTCTCAACTCCACCCACAAACTTTCTCCTCCTGGAAATTTACCCCGAAGCCCTCCTCGGGTCTCCTCGCTGTCCTTCCTCATGCCCTTATTCCTTTCTTTCCCTTTAGGTCTTGCTCTGTTTCTCCTCCCCTTTGTATTTTTCCACTTCTCCTCCTGTTTCTCGTGTCCATGTTAATAAGCCCAGAACCAGGGAAAGGGAAAAAGTAAATCCAGAGTAACCCCAGGAGGCAGCAGAAGAAATAAAGTTGAGATCACCAGTATGTAACTATATTTTTCTCCTTGTCGCTTTTATAAAAGATTTACAAAATACTATTGAAAAATTAAAGAGCCAGACCAAGGAGCCTATAAATTGGCATGAAAAATAAGACATTAAATTGCATGCTGTTGTGTAGTTGACGCGGAACTTTCATGATCAGTGTTACAAGAGGATGCCTTTTGTGTTTCTCCCTGTTGATGAGTAAAGCACACATTAGTTCCTCGATCGGATGACAGAACCCTTTTAGCCTTTACCTCTGAACACTGAAAAAGGTGATGTGTTGAAGAAGGGCCACAGAAGCAATTTATTGCAGCAACTGCAGGTGAAATGAGAGGGTATGAGCCAAGGCAGGGCTCAGGGAAGGTCTGAGACTGCAGCTTTCTGATGATCTCAATGGAAGGATACAACTCTGCTGTCCGGAAGAAAGAATACAGCCAGGGGTGTAGAGACCAGAGCGACGATCTATGAGTACGTGAGTGACAGTCGCCAGCTGCAGGCACTGGGGCACCAGAGGGAGCAAAGAACTGGGAACGACTGGATTGTGCATGCCTTTTTGGAGGAGAGGTCTGCTACTGTCCAGCCCCAGCCCATTCCCCCGGCAGGGGCACTCAGTGCTGTTATATCCTCACTCTTCAAAGTGAATCTGAAATCCAAACTTCCACATGGAATATCCTACTTTACATGCTAAGCATTTAGTCTTTTTGATCTTAAAAGAATATCCATGGCCCAAGCAGAATGCACCAGCCCTGATCCGGCCATGTCTCTCTTCAGAGGAAAGCGTAAACTGCATGCTTACTTTGAATATGTTTTTGTCAGTGTCGCTTCCGTTTTCCACGCTGTGTTCCAGACTACTTCGCTGGCCAGATCTGGAGTTAGGTTCCTGTGAGTCTTTGGTGACCAGGTCTGTGTCCAACAGTTCATTTCAGTACTATGCCAACTGCCCAGCCTCACGGTCCCGGAAGATGCACATCAGGTGCCAGCCGCAGGCCCGGCTCAGCGTGCCATACTTCTGCCCAACTTGGCTTCAGATTTGGGACTCCTGTGACCCCCTCCCCGGTTTTAGTATTTCATTAGGAGGACTTGGTTACTCAGGAACACAGTTGCTTCCATTTTCCAATATGTCACAAACGATGCAATTCAGAAATGGCGCAAAGGACAAGATACACAGGGCAGAGCCCAGTCGGCCCAGGCTTCCGCCCCACTCTAGGGCCACTTTCCCAGCATTGTTCACACCCAGCAGCTCACTGAGCCCTGACCGATGAAGGTTGGTCTGGAGGTTCGTGACTTAGGCGTGGCTGACACTGCCTGTGGTTCCCCTCAGTCCTCAGCCCTGTCCCATCCGAGATATATGCGGTTCGCACCCAGAGCACCAGCGCTGTAATCAGGGCTCAGTCTTCCTGGGGACCAGCCCCAATCCTGACGCTCCCTGCACTAGTCAGTCCCAGCCAGACATGGAAGGCACTCTTAGTCACTGAGGAGCTACCATCTGTTTTAGGAGGTCTGTGCTGGTCACCAGGGAGCAAAGGCCAAACACTCATTTTTCACTGTACCACGGGTTCTCTTGTGTTGCGTAAGAGCTGCGTGGTGTCCTTGAGGGACCCAGCTGTCCCAGACCATTGTGTGACGTATGCTCTTACCTTGGAGATGGACTTTCAGGAGTAGAAAGCAAGGCCGAGTTTCCTTCAAAAATCTGTTTTGGGTCTACTCTTACACATAAATGAATTATCCAGGTCTCACAGTTCTCCACTAAGTAGGTTTTATCAGTCTCCTCCTCCATGAATCCTGTATCTTGTGTACAGCAATTAGAAAACTACCTGAAAGACCCCAAATGAACATAGTGGATATAAACCAACTAAATCGTGGCTCTCTACCAAACTAATTTTAAAAAAGCTTTTTTCTACCCGGTATTATTCTTTGTGATGACAGGACACGCGATGCAGCACTCATGGTTTATGATGTTGAAAACACATTATCATAAAAAGGTAAATGTAGGAGTATGTTTAAAAGCGGTATAACATTCATAGGCTATATTCCTGAAAGTGAAAGGTGGTGGACATTGCGCTGGAGCACGTTCTTACGCCACTCGTCCTTGCTGTCTGTCAGTCTGCACGTCATTTCTGTCTGTCAGTCCGCACGTCATTTCTACCGATTATAGACTCCGTGTTTTACTTCCAGGCTGCAGGGAAGCATTGATTTGTAAACTCACCTGATTATTTTCAGGGTTGTAACTCTTTAGCCTCTATTTTCCTCCACATTTCCGCAGTTTAAGCACTTAAGGCAAGGATAGGTTAAAGTCAGAGGATGGAATCCCTGTCATCAGTGTATTTCTGCTTCAGATTTTTCAAGGTAACTCTGCTTTAATTGGCAGGTTTTCCAGAAATGGATACAAGAAAGCAAACTCCCTAAAAGAAGGATGCCACTGAAATATATTGACGTGATAGCAAGATATCTGTGTCACTAAAATACATCCTAATGCCGTTTTCTATAACATGCACAGGTTGACCAGAACACCTAATTCATTCTGAGTTAAAACAAATTTCCAGAAAACTAACCCCATCTCTCTCCGTCTCACTACCCCCAGAAAAGGTTGTGTATGCTAAGGAGTTCTAGTAAAAGAAAGAAACAATTGTTTGGAAGACTCCCTTTGCTTTACAGGTAATCCTAACGGAGTAACTGGTTTTGGTGCAGATTGAAGTGCTTAGATACAAAAGTGAGATATATCCTGCCTGTTGGTTTTCTTACCTAATATCCCTACCCCCAAAAGGCTTTTTGGAGTCAACAAAAAATAAAAGCTCACACCTGTGATATTCTCACTGCAGCTTGAGATTTCAGAGCAGCCCTGAATGAGTTCTTTGTTCTTTCTTTAGAAATACATTTATTACAATTACTGGCAGCAGTGAATTGTTTCCAAGTGTCATACACGTTGTGCAGACACAGTCCTGATTTGGAAGCAAAGATGGCGACTTGTTGCTTAATTTGCAGTGTTAGAAGCTCAGCTAACTTGTGTAGTAGGCTGGATAATGCCCCGTACAGATACCCAGATTTTACTCCCTGTTCGTGGCAACAGAGACCTTGAAGGATAGGACTGAGTTTAGGATCTGGATATGGAGAGGTCTTCTTGGATCCTGAGGGTGGGACCTCTCTGTAGTCCCTAACAGGGAGGCAGAGGGACACATGACACTGAAGCCAGAGTGGACACAGGCTTTGCAGAGCAAGAGGCTGCAGGGAAGGCTTCTCTAGCAGTTGGGAAAGGAAAAGGAGGAGCTGGCTGCGGCCCTGCCCACAGCTGGATTTCACCCTAAGCAACGGACGTCAGACTTCAGACCTCCAGAACTCTGAGGGCATCAGTGTGTGTTGTTTTAGTCTCCAAGTTTATGGTAACTGGGTACAGAAGTGACAGGGAATGAATAAAGCCAGTCAGTTTCACTACGTTTAGTTACATAAGCCACATGCACAATACCATTGTTAAGCAAAGGAGAATAAGTGATTTCCAATATCCTTAGCATTTTTGTTTGCAGATTTTTATTAACTCCTGCATTGCTGTGTTCTTGGTTGATAAGCGGTAAAATTCTTTTTTTTTTTTTTTAATTTTTCCCTGATAACAAGGATTGAACTCAGGACCTTGCGCCTGCCACGAGGGCACCGCACTCTTAAAATTCTTAATATTTGAATACTTCTTAACACGACGCAATTATTATTTCCTGAAGCAAGCTCCCTTGCCTGGTTGCAGACTTCGGTTTATACGTGAGGAACATAGGACTCCTAGTGGTTCAACTTGATGATGTTTTCAATTTGGTGATGGGTTCCTTGGGGTTTTAGGAGCATTATCTGGGTTACAGTATGTTTTACTTCTGATCAGCTTATCAGAGACTCAGGCACCTCTGCATTACCGCTGTCTGTATTGTTGCTTGCCCTACACCCTTTTCAGCCTGTGACCCAGCGTCCTGACTTTTAGAAAAGGAGACTCAGCTCTCCCTTGGGGTGGTGTATATGCGCAGCAAAAGCGAGTCTCCTTTCAGAAATGCAAGGCAAAGTCCACACAGCTCTGTGACATCTTGTGAACATCCCTGAAGTGTCCCATGTGGGCCGACTGCAGGGCTGCTCTAAGGGAGGATTTGCAGTTTTCCCAGCATCTGTGTACTGCTCACCAGTGTGCCCCAAGATCTGCTGATGCCCTGTGTTTTTTGTTTGTTCGTTTGTTTGGTAGGCGGAAATCGAACTCAGGTCCTTGCACTTTCGAGGCAGGCACCTTGAACCTCTGAGCTAAATCTCTGGCCCAAAGCCAGGTGTTTTAGTATTTGGAGGAAGTCAGAAGGAGGAACTTGAGTCTGGGTGATTCTCTTCTAGTTGTCATTCTAAGTGCTGGTCTTTATCAGAATGTGATTGTTCCCTGAGGCCTCAGGAGACTGTTTATGTGTGCATGCCCATACCAAATCATATCACTAGTTTTGGAACAAAAAGCAAAAGGATCTCTAACTGTAGTCTGTCTTTGAAGCTAGGATATTTTCATTTTAACTGGTGAATTTCAATTTTGGGAATGGGAGGAATTTAACTATCATGATTACATAGTTTAAAAAAAGAATGTAAGTCTTAGAATATGCTAGAATCAGATACATTTATAGATCTTTCCAGTCATTATTCCTATTTTTTGTTTGTTTTTATTATTTATGCATTTATTTTTTTCCCGGACCTGGGATCAAACTCAGGACTTTGTACTTACAAGGCAGTCGTGATGCCACAGAGCTAAACCCCCAGCCCGTTTGTTTTTATTTGACCATAATTCCAAGAGAGAATTTTCATCAGGTGATTATTTGTCTTCCAGCTGCCTGTAAGTTTGATTTTATTTGCCATGTATCACAGTTAAGGATGTGTAGTAGAAACCAAAAACTGGTCCTTTTTTTATGAAATCACAATGAAATTGAATACAAAAAAATGATGATCTTCTAGGCATGATAGGTTTGTACTAATACTAGCTAGCTCTGTACTGAATTCATAGCAAAACTAAATACTTCTGTGTAGTAAGAAAAACAATGTGAGCATGGATTCGGGTGTTGGATTTGTCAGATTCCGTCTCTCCTGGTTGTGTTCTGTTTTGTAGTGCTGGGCATTGAACCCAGGGCCTTATACATGCTAGGCAAGCCCTCTTCCACTGAGCTGCCCCAGCCCTTATGTTGCTTTGTGTTCTCTTCTTTACTTGGCTTCTTAGGAGTCCACGCATAAGGATAACGTCAGCAGCATATCAAATAAGTAACCTGTGGTTCCGAGCTCTTGTGAGCCAGGCACAAATTGTGTTTAATAACAAAGTAAGCCCTTTGTGTACTGTTTATTTTATTCATCCAAAAAAAAAACCCCACCTCGGGCCAGAGGTTTACCTCAGTGGTTCTGCTGCCCTCTTTGCAAGCACAAGGTCAGAGTTCGATCCCAGTACTACTACTACTCCTACTCCTACTACTAATAATAATAAACAATAAGCAAGAATACAAAACAAGTGAGTTAATGTTTGAAAAGAAATTTTTTTTAAACCCACCTCTATTTATTTTTATCTCAAGGACAACAAACCTGGGGCTTCACCTTAGTAATTCTTCCAAGGATGAGCTCTTGTGGGACTAAGGAAGATTCAGAAACAAACCTCTGGGCCCAGGAGCTGAGCCCGTGCCATTAAGTCTGGAGGTGGGAAAAGTCAGGGTCAGATAAGCAGGAAAAACCGGCCTCGACTCAGGGACAGAACAGCACAGTAACTAGGTTGCCACCAGGACAGCCAAGAACCAAACCAAAGGAAAATGCCCTGACGGAGGCAAAGCAGCTCTGATTTGTTTAAAAAAGAGGAGGAGAGAGGGAGCAGTCCAGGGATTCACCATAAGAGCTGGGCTCAGGAGAAAGAACTATTGGTGATACTGAATTTTATGTTGTTTATTGGCCTTGTAGTTACAAAAGTAAAATATGCTTCCTATACCCAAAAGTTTTAACAATAGCCAGCTACGTAAGTGTAAAAATTCTTTTCCACCTTTCCTAGTAAACATCTTTTTTTTTTTTTTTGGTATGGGGATCAAACTTAGGACCTTGTGCTTGCCAGGCAGGCGCAGGCAGTGCCACTGAGCTAAATCCTTGGCATCCTAGTAAACATTTTCCTGTGCTTCCACCAAAGCTATAGACATCAAGAACCACATGTATACCGTCATTGTTTTGAGAGGATTTTCCCATATTTCCAGTTTGTTTTTTTCCACAAAACTGAAGTCATAGTGTAATACTATTCTCTAAGTTTCTTCATGCAATAATGTTACGTCTGCGTCTTTTATGTAGTAGTACGTTTTAGTGATGTACTACTGTATTTCCCTACAGAAGCCATTTTTAGGGAGAAATGTGTCAAGGAAGACTATTGCCTTCATGGTTGAATGATTTTGACATTTTCTACATTTCTTTCTGGAGCCCTGGCCCCACAGTGGTGGGGATTTTTGTTGGCTTTGGTTTCTTAGTTGATTTGCCTTGCTTTTGATACCTGTTAAATACACACAGTACTATGTCCTGACCTTGCTTTCCAGAGTCTGGGAACTCTGATGTCATCAGATGGGAGAATTCAGTGAAAATACAGGCGAGGGACAGATTCTTGGGAAGGGTTAAACAACTTCAGCACATTTCCTAATCTCAACCAGGTATAAAGTGTCAGAGCTAGACAGGGCCTTGAAAATCATGTCAACTGCTTGCTTTTCTTTACTTAGAAGCCTCAGGGTGTTTATCATCCTTGGAGAGAAGGTCCCAGAGCTGAGTGCTGCAGCACCAAGGCTGCACCCCTCTGGTCCCAGCCTTCTGTGAGCACTGGGGGTGGAGTCCATGCATGGCCGGCTCTTCCCAGGGGTCCGAGGATGTCCAGAATCCAGTGCATTTCACCTCCAGTCCAGGGAAACAGAAGGGAGGCAGGGGGTGGCCGTGGCCTTTGGCTCTAACTGACGTTTGTGAATTCTGGATCCACAGCTAAACTCTGCTTGGAACCTTGGGAAGTGGCCTGCATTTTCCTCTGCCTTCCTTATCTGTAAACAGAGAGATAAAACTGCCTACCTCTGGGGCTCTGGAGACCACGGGACATTTGTGACACACAACACAGTGCCTGCTCCCTATGTCCTCTCCCTAGACACTGCAAGAAGAAAAAAGCCCTTCTACATTTTTCATAATAATCTCTTTAAAAAACTAAAACTCAATTTTCGGACAAAATTCGTGTTAAATTATTCTTACAGTAGGAAGAAATCTTCAGACCATAAACACTCAAAGATTTTTGAATACCCATAGTATATGGTATAAAATTTTTAAAGTACAAAGGAGAACACCATGAAAAATGATTTTCTTACCCGCCTCTCCCCCCGAGCTAATAACTCTAGTCCAGTCTGGCCTGAACTCATTTTAGCAGTTTCGTTGTGCAGCTCAGGAAGACGTAAAGCGCTCAGGAAGACGCTCCTGAAGTGCTCAGTACTCTTCCCACCTTCGCTCTTCCTTCTGTCTCTTGCTTCGAGGCTGTGTCTCCGGTCCCTGACCATGGTGTTGTGCATGTCGTAGTCCCTCAGAGTCCATTGAGCTCCGCCAGTGCCTTGCTTACAGCCACGCTGTACGTTTTTATTTGATGTTAGAGGTAGTAGCCCTGGGTGGCTGACTCGTGAGTGCTTCTCATGTCCAGGAGTTCAGATTCGATATTTATGTCTGCGCCACTTTCTTCGGAAGCATAGAGAACCCCAGGTTGTACAATAAGAGCTGTTTATATCTCGCTGAATCACACAGACGCATAGACACTGATAGTAACTGGAGAAGCCTGTAATTTAATACTTTTTTTGTTTGTTTTTTGAGACAGGGTCTCACTATGTAGTTGAGACTGACCTGGAACTCATTGCGTAGCCCAGGCTGGTCTTGAACTCACAGTGATCCTCCTGCCTCTGCCTCCCGAGTTCTGGAATTACAGGTGTGCTCCACCATGCCCTGCTTCTAACACATTTTTCAGCATGTGGGGCTAATACATTTTCTTTGTGCATCGGCTCTCTGAATCAGGAGGGGAATACATATGCACACACATTTGGTAGCGCTGGGGATTAAACATAGGTCTCGAGTGTGTTAGACACATACTCTATCACTGTACCCCTCCACTGTGCATCCCCAGTTATTATTTTCATTAATTCTTAAAATTTTGTTTTGGGACAGAGTCCTGTTGCTGGTCAGAGCAAGCTGTGACAACTCGCGTTCATCCGTCTATTTACATGTTCAGAGGTAGTAATTGAAACTGAGTGTGGTAGTGTACACACTTGGGAGGCTGAGGCTGGAAGATCTCCCTGAGGTCAAGGCCAGCCTGAATACACAGCATGACCCTCTCTCAAAAACCCCAAAATTATGTAACTGTGAATTATTTTAGAGAAAGGCAAATGGAACATAGCATTATAAAACTTTTTCTAAAACCGTACTTGACAGTCAAATGTGAAATGTCTTTCGGTGGTTTGTTTTTGATCCAGTTTCTAGTTTTTTATATTGTTAGACATGTCTACAGGACATAATATGTACATTCTTCTCAGGGTGTGGTCAGCCCCACATAACACATCTTCTGTGCAGAAAAGGGAGAGCAGGAGTAAAACAATGTGTCCCATTTTGTTATTTCCACATGTGAGAATCGGTCTCTGATGAGATCCCCCAAATAGTGCTGCCATTTATCAAAACACAGCCCTGGACCTGAGTGAGGCTCATTACTGAGGGGCCTTGAAGTGAGGACATGAAATGAAAAGGATTAAGAAGCAGCATAGCTCAGGCTGCATAGAACTAATTTTTGACTCCGATTTTCTCTCCTAAAAAGGCGGTGTTTTGAATGGTGCAGAAGGTTCAGTGAACGTGTTTTGGTCAGCTGATGTCAGGATGGGGTCGTCCCTCCACCGGCGCCATTTTGGCCAAGGCCTGGGCATTCTGCTGAGGCAGAACAGTTCCACGCGAGGAGAGGCGTCTGCGTGGTACCTCGGCTCCTGCAGTCAAACAGTAGCCTCGCCGGGAGAAAATTGTTTCATTAAAGGCATTATCAGACCCAGCTTTGCAGAGAGCCACCTACTCTTGTACCAGAATAGTTTCAAATGGGGTAATGGAAACGTGTTTACGGAAAATAATGGCCTGTTATGAGTCTGTAATTTTGAGCAAGCCGACATAAAAAGACAGGCGAGCTGAGAGACAAGGCTATTTTTCTCTGCGGCTTTTTCCAGCTGTCTTGCTGAGGGCCTCAGGCCCTCATGTGTTGGCCAGTGAACACCTGAGAACCCGGTGGTGGGTGACACGATGCTGGAAGTATCTTGAGGGAGTTCAGGACCTTCACCCCCAAAGTGGACTGTGCCACGCGGAGAGCTTTCTGTGGCTCATTCTCAGAACATGGCCTGGCTGCACTGGGGGCTGTTGCGTGTAGGCTGACACGTGTTGTCTCCGCTGAGTCTAACAGAGGATCCTGTCCATAGCTAAAGTGCAGATCCCACGTTTGATCTGTGGGATTAGTGAGGCTCAGCGGGTGAGGTCCCTGGCCTGAGGTCAGAACTGTCCAAGGGTCAGAGTTAAAGACATGATAGCTCAAGGATCCGTGCCTACCCGTGTTTAGAACAGCTCGGTCCGCAGTAGTACAGTCTTAGAAGCAGCCTGTACATCCTTCGACAGATGCATGGATCAGCCAGGCGTGACATTTATACGCTGTGGAGTACCGCACTCCCATAAAGAAAGATGGTTTGTAGGTAAATGGATCCACCCCGAGAGCATCGTGTTAAATGAAATAAATCAGACACACGAGCTTAAATAACGCGTACTTTGTCTTACTGAGAAACTCAAAGGATAAATAAAAGATAGGTAACTGAAGCTAGGGAGATAGATTTTAAAAAAAAGTGAGGAGGGGATGGATAGAGTCATGGAGGGAGGGGAGAGAGGAAAGAAGGCAATGAAGGAAGGAATGAAGATGTGTTATGTACATGGCCAGCTTCCCACAGGCATGAGAACATTATGTACTCCAAACACGGACTAATAAAGTGATCTGAAAGGAGAAAAAAGAGCTCTGTAAGGGTCAAGGCGTCAGAGAGACCTCTCTCAGCTGTTACATTGGTTTGTTCACCATCACAGAGAAAAGCGCATTGAAATCGAACCTTCCTCCGTGAATTATCCTACACTTATGTCACTTTCTACCCACACATTTCCTTATTTGTTCCCGAAGTCAAATCGTCCAGATGGTCAGGAAGGCGAAGGAAGCAGAAACGTTGTAAGAAGAGGTGCTCGGTGCCTGGGTACCTCCCGTGTGGACACCGGGAGGGGCTCTGGCTGCAGTGATGCTTGTGTCCGTCCCAGCAGAGTGCCCGGCTCTGGGAAGCCAGGTCCTTTCTCACAAAGAGTCTACCCTTCGGTACTGCACAGACGTTCTCGAAAGACTGGTAAGGAGGGTGGACATCGTCGAGTTCCAGAGTGACGCATCCGCTGTGAAATATTTTGAAGGATTGCATTTCGGTGGAGTATTCTAAACTTCGTCTCATCACCTGAGACTCAGGAGCGTTGGCAGCATCAGAGATGTCGACCGAGGCACCGGTCAGCTGTTTGTAATTGGAGTGATAATTATGCTTTGCCGTCGTGTGACTGGAGAGCTCAGGAATCTTTGCTCTTCCTTCAGTATTCTGGTCTTGTGTGCATGGGAAAAGAATTACTCACAGCAGAACCGGTGCGCGTCTTGCCAAACCTTGGCCCTGAGTTTTGGAGCAGTGACACAGGACTTGTTTTTACTGCCTGCTTGTCCATCCGTGCAAAGGTTCCCTAGAAAACTGAAAGTGCTGTGTGTGTGTGTTTTTTTTAAATGTAACATCTCAAGCAGGTGTCATAATAGGGTGATTATCTGTCTTCGTATTTTAGAAACACACAGCATATAATAGCCTATGGGAGATCTCATCTTGGCTCGTGCCTGTGACATTTCCCAGTACTTCTTGAGATATAATATTGTGGATGGAGACTCAAGGAAGGGCTCAGGGTCACTGTGTAACATTTTTTAAAGTGATTACAAAGGAAAGAATAAATGAGAAAATGTTACTAAAGGCCGGGGATTTGGCTCAGTGGTGTCGCCGCCAGCCTCACAAGCACAAGAACCTGAGTTCGATCCTGCATACCAAGAAAAAAAAGTAATTGGAATATTTTTAAGTATTTCCTATATCAATTAAGTAATTTTCAAAGCCCAGCAGCATGCAATTAATAGGATATCTTGTAAGGAAAGAATAAATGAGAAAATGTTACTAAAGGCCGGGGATTTGGCTCAGTGGTGTCGCCGCCAGCCTCACAAGCACAAGAACCTGAGTTCGATCCTGCATACCAAGAAAAAAAAGTAATTGGAATATTTTTAAGTATTTCCTATATCAATTAAGTAATTTTCAAAGCCCAGCAGCATGCAATTAATAGGATATCTTGTAGTAAATCATGTCTCCAATTCTTTTCTCTTCTCTCTCTCTCTCTCTCTCTCTCTCTCTCTCTCAGACTGAAAAAGAAAACAAGCCATTCGCCGCCAGCCTCACAAGCACAAGAACCTGAGTTCGATCCTGCATACCAAGAAAAAAAAGTAATTGGAATATTTTTAAGTATTTCCTATATCAATTAAGTAATTTTCAAAGCCCAGCAGCATGCAATTAATAGGATATCTTGTAGTAAATCATGTCTCCAATTCTTTTCTCTTCTCTCTCTCTCTCTCTCTCTCTCTCTCTCTCTCAGACTGAAAAAGAAAAAACAAGCCAAACAAAATTCAGAGACAGCAACCAGTGTAGCTACAAAGCCCGCTCCTGGGAAAGAAGATGCTCAGCCTGTCATGTTGGAGCAGGACAAGGGCAGCATCGTTGTGGAAGAGGAGAACGTTACTGATGAGAAGACAAAAAGGAAGAATAACCAGCTAAAGGAGATTAGGCGCACAGAGCTGAAGAGATACTATAGTGTCGGTGAGTACCTGTGATCCTGTTTGCGAGGCTGATTTCCGAGCGATCTTAATAATAGTGGTAATAGTTTCTTCAGCAGCTGCTGAATGCCCCAGGCTCTTGCTTTATATATTTAACTTTCTGTAAAAGGATAACAGTGAAATAACACCGCGTTCTCTTCTACTTTGTGCTTCTGGTATCTGGCACAGTGTCGTGTGTGTATTTTATTCCAATAAACACTTACCTAATGAGTGGTTACTTTCTTCCTGAGAAATACTTACTTTTTAACATGGAGAGGCGTGTCCATAAAAGAGTTGAGAAAAATGCCCATAGCTTTTTTCTTTCTTTTTTTCCTTTTTGAGACTGGGTCTTGCTGTGCTGACCTCAAACTCACAGCGATCCTCCTACCTCAGCCTCCTGAGCGCTGGGACTACGGGTGTGCGCCACCACGCCCAGCACGGTCATAGTTTTTGACATTAGCTGTATGCAACAGAAAATGTCACTGTGTCTTAGCATCTGCCAGTTAAAAGCTTTTTAAAAGTGTGGGCATTTTAGTTAAAGGGCAGCTTCGAGTAGGTCTGTGGGGCTCCAGCAGTTCTCGAACAGCCGTGGCGCCGTCAGTGGAATACGTGGCCCTTACAGCAGTGTCACTGTGGCTCTGCAGGGCCATGAGGATGCGAAGAGGGGCACCAGAGACAGAGCTCATGACGTGCAGCTTGCCCTGTGCTCTGGGTGGCCAGGGAGAGAGAACTGAGTGAAGTCCTGAGACAAAATGCACTGGCAGCACAGGAAATGTGCCCTGTAGACCAGCGAGGAGGGCCCGGGACCGGTCCCAGGTCACGCTTCAGGGAGTTGGATTAGAACTCCTAACAGTGCTCATAAAAGACCAAGCTCCTCGCGGGCATGAGGCAGTCGCATGTGCTCCTTTGCTGCTGTTCACCTCCAGCAGGGAGGAAGGAAGAGTCTTCAGGTGGAGCGGGTGGTTTGTACCCAGCAGGGGCAGAGATGATTACCACTGTCACGTCGCTGAATGGGTCCCGTCAGTCTCACAGAAGGTACGAGAGTCTGTACCTGTCACTGTAGGGAAGGAGACCTCTGCGAGGGGAACTTCCTCTTACCGTTCAAGATGTTGTTTCCAAAGAGAGGAGAGGGCTGGGGGAAGGTGACCTTTTGTATCTTTTTGCCCACTGCTCCTTGCAGCATCCGGATTGCTCTTTAGTGTGGTGTGCTGAGTTGCTGTGTATCGCTGGGCCTAGAGCTGGAACTGTCCTCACACAGTCAGCCCAGTCACCAATTCTCCTGTTGCCATCCCTGTCCCTGTCCCACGTAACGTTCCGTTTGCATTGTTTTCAGCACTTACCTGGTTCCTTGTTAACAGGCCATGGTGATTCGACCCTGGCGTGTCAGCAACGGGTAATGTGCATTGAGTGGAAGAATTTTATTTGTGCTTCGTGAAAATTCTGGCAGGATATCGGCAACAGCATAGTCGCTGGGTCACAGCGGTTTTGTGATTGCTTTTTGATAGGCATAAGGAAAGGGAAGCCACAGTGACCTGTTGCCGCCTGTGAAGAATGATAGCGGAAGAGCTGGTCTGGAGGTTTGGGGCGTTTCCGTGGGAGAATCCGGCGCTTAAGTCAGACCAGCAGGCAGCCACGGAATCCCAAGGCGCCGGCCCTTCCCCCTTGGGCTGTAGCTCAGCTTCCAGGCCTTGACCAGGCGATGTCCCGCCCCGGTGCCATCACGATCACTAGGTGGCGCATGAGCCCTCACCTGGGTTACCGCAGCCTGGTTCTGCTACTTCCGGCTCTCAGCTGGCTGACCCTGGAGGAGATAGGGCTGCCTCTGAGGGTGTGGACTCCCCTGTGGGGGCCTCCCTATCTCTTGAGGCAACCGAAGGGTACACAGGCTGTGCTGATCAGAGCCTGGGGCCGGGAAGAGGCACACTGAGTGTTTGCTGTAGAAACAGTGGTGTTGTGTCCATCCCTGCAGGATGTGAGGAAGAAGAAGAGTCAAGAAATGACAAATTAGGAAACTGAGGGAGGAGGGAAGGAAAATGATGAATCTGTGTGTGGAAGTGTTTTTGAGGTGCTATGTGGATTCGTCCCCAGAGACCTACATTTTGGGTAAAAGGCCTGTGATTTGCTGCCTGCAGGTGGGAAGAGAGACCTTGTGTTGAAAAGAAAGGTCCCAGGGAACACACAGAAAGATAAAACAGAAAGTTGGTGAACAACAAGTGATAATATGTGTAGGAAAAACTAAACACTGATAGTTGTTTCTCTGGGTACAGAAATTACAAGTGAGTACATTTGCTTCATTTTACTATATTACATGTCATAAATGTTAATAATCAAAATACAGAAAGCTGAATAGAGTCAGAGGCAGAACTTTGCAAAGAGAGCATTAGAAAAGTGTAAAATTCTGTCAGCAATGTGTGAGGAAGTTATTGCTTTTTGTAGATTTTCACACCACATCTAAAGAAGCATATTTTGAGAAAACATTATTTTTATTTGTTCAGTTCCTTTTATTTGTGCCTCTCTTAAGCCTTGGGCAATAATTTATTGCTATCTCATGACACCTTAAAACAACACATCAGTTCAGGTGCTGATAATGTTAAGGAACGATTGAGTCATAGAATTGCCTCAGCACAACATGGTGCTAGTTCTATAAATGTTTTGTTTTGCTTTTGAGCGGAGAGTAGGAAAAAGGAAGTAGAGCAATTACATTATGACAGATGGCATCTGATAAATCTAAATCCAGCACCTAACTCAGTGTCTAGCAGAGTATCAAAAAGAAAAACCTTCCAGAAGAAATGGACTCAGCTCTTCCGTACTTCTGTTTACGCTTGCTAAAATGTATCATTTTTTCTCATTTATTGTTTGTGTTAACTCGAGAACTTGTTTGCTAATAGTGTATCTGAATATACTTTTCAGAATTAGCTATCAAGTTAAATTTGTCACAGATATATTGGGGTGTTTTTAAGTGGATCAAATGATACATTGTATTGTTACAGGATCAAAGTATATTAAATTGGCATGAATTTTACAAGATACTTTTGAATTATTAAACAGATGGATCATTCCTTAGAATAGTACCTACCTTTTCTTCTGAGAACTTGGAGATATGAGTGGGAACGTTAACACTTATGGATTATGCTTGGGTGTAGGGAAGTTCTTCATTGGAAACAGATGTGGTGGTGTTAAGATTGGAAAAAGGGTGGAGAAATTTTATAAACAACAGAGGCAGGCCAAATTAGAATAAAATGTGTTATAATTATATAATGTTTTAATATAAAGAGGTTAATACCAAGAATCCTGGGTAGCAAAGTAGACACTTGTAGGTAGGATGTCATTAACGACAAACATAAAAACACATAGATAAGAGTATGGCTAGTTTTGTGGTGACCGTAGTCAAGGATTTGTTTAAAGAGGACTTTTGCTCTATGAATGAATTTAATTTTTCATCATTAATAAATTTGTTATGCCCTTGTAATCATTTTAAATCAGTTTTCATTCTTGAATTTAAAAAGGAAACCTAGTTCCCCAAAAAAGAAATTTTCTGTTTTTCCCTTGGTATAGATTTTCAATTTTCATGAAAGTAACCATCTACTGGGCTGAAGATTTAGCTCAGCAGCACAGCACCTACCAGGCAAGCGTGAGGTCCTGAGTACCAAAAAAGAAAGAGAAAGTAACCACTTCTAAGTTATTTCCCACAAGGGCAACCACAGACTTTTCCGTATACAGATTACTTTTCTAGGGGGTTTTAGAGCCACATGTGTGAGGTTTTCACAGCGTCATCTGCTTTCTCTTGCACACAGCAAGTTAAGAAAGCGAAGGTTCCATTGTTTTGATAAATGGATTTCCGGACATAAACCGATCAAGCCACAGCATTTCATGGTATTGCTCTTCCATTCCAAAGCCATGATCATTCTGGTACTTAGTCTCTCAAGAAACAAGAAAGGGACTTGAATGTGGAAAGAGGATGTCAGGAACCTGACCGAGGGGCTGAGGGTAGAGTCAAGAGGTAGAATGTGCGCTTGGCCTGAGTGAGGCCCTGCATTTCACCTCCAGCACCAAAACCAATAAAAACAAATATTTTTCTAACCAGGCAGAGTGGGCTCCAGGGATTTGGGTATAAAGTGAAATTATTAGGCTAGAAACAGGCCTGTGTTTCTTGGCCCCATTGGAGAAGTCGGAGTAATGTTTCAGCGATGTCGCTGCGTGAACACCTCAGCCATGGACAGGACCAACCTGCCGGTGTCCCCGGAACACACAGCGGTGTGGCTGAGGGACAGAGGTGGGGAGAGAAGGGGGCACGCACGGAGGTGCTCTTGGTGAAGAAACTGGAGCCGTGGGGACAGAAGCTGTCACTGTCACCGCGGCCAGGGTGAGGGGAGAAATGACAGGTGCTGAACTCGAACCTGAGTGTGGGAGTCAGACCATCTCACTGCGTATGGAGCAGAATGAAGGGGAGACCAATCACCTGGGTAAGCTGCAGCAGATACGCACGGTCGTGGCTACAGACGAATTTAAAATCTTTTCTCAAAGTTGCCTTCAACGGAGCAAAGAAGAAAGTTAGACCCCAGGCTTCTGAGCAGTGACTGCTACAGCAATTAAAATTTTCAGAGCTGTGAGGTCAGAATTATTTTCAAGCTCAAAAAGACAACAAGACGTTCTCAGAAGTCTCAGGAAATTCGCGCTTTGGGTCAGATTCCCCAAAACAGATTTAGTGAGAGGGAGAGATGTCCTTATCTGAAACACATCAAAACCTTCACCTTGAATGTGAAAAAAAATCATAATGAGCACCACAACTAATTAAACCTAAAATTAAGAATATATAGCCATTGTAAATATGGCTATGTGTGAATGTAAAAAGCATCAAAATTCTTAAAACCCCAGCTCTGACACCTCCTGCTTGTCTAGTAATTACCTTGTTTTGTAACTCTCAGATGAATGAATATTGAGAAATAAAATTAGAAGGAGGGTGAGAGCCCTGACGAAGAGCAAATGCCTCTTTCCGTATCCCATTGCCGTACTGTTGCACACGCCTGCCCTGCGGCATTTGTAAATTACTCTATTGTCTGCTGGCCCTGATTTCTTGGGTCCATGTTCTGAACAGTTAGTGGACAGACTGACAGACAGACAGACCAGGTGGAAAGGATTTCTGTCCACAACCTGGAAGCCTCTGCAGCCACCAGCAGTGATTCCGGGCACCCACCCAGCACTGTGGCTTTCTTTTCTCTGCTGTGTGCTGTTTTCAGCGTTGTTGCTGTTGATGTTTTCATCCATCTCATTTCGTAAAAACTGCACTGCTTTAAAAACTCAGAAGATCAACATTGTGGTTGACTTTAAACAGTTGATCCTAAAGGAAGAAAGCTCAAAATCAAGAGTTAAATTTCTTTATTTTTATTTTTGCTATTCCACGTCTGCAGTGCATAATGATTACATTCACCGTGGGGAGTTGGGAAGTGTGCATAACTCACCTTCATTCTTTTTACTTCTCTTTCCTCTTTCTACACCCGTCCTCCATCTCTCGGTCCTCCTCCCATTGGCAGAAGATCCATTTCTCCGTCTCCTGTTAGTGTTAAATTTCTTTGGGAATTCCAGTGCTCAGGAGGTGAACGTCACAGGGAAGCGGCTGAGACGTAACCACTGCTAAGCAGAATTGGTTCAATGAATTTTCCTTCTCTTTCTCCGCGGTTCTTCCATGAACACATGTTCTTGTCATTGTTGGATCGCAGAAGTTCAGTCATTAAGCCAAGAAGCTATGTCTTTACAGCCCCATCCTCCTGGGGTGATCTTGCATTCAGAGCAGAGCTCCACCGTAGCCGCAGTGGTCTGCATGGTGCATGTCCTGTTTCCTAGTTCTGTATCGAGTTACAGTACACTTGCATTATCGCAAAGCTCACTGGAGGAAAGGTGTACAAATGTATTAGGCAACAGCTTATGGTCAATGATTTTTTTTTTTTAAGCTTTGAAAAACAAATTAGAAGTGAACTGAGGAAGGGACAAGGGGAAAACACCTTAACTTTGTGTTAGTCTCTCTGGGCTATTGTGACGCAATAGCATAGACAGGGTTTCTTACAAACAGTAGAAATTTCTCGGTTCTGGAAGGTGGACAGCCCAAGATAAAGAAGCTGGCAGAGTCAGAGTTTGGCGAGAGCGCACTTCCTCCTAGACCATCTTCCCGTGACCACACATGGGCTTCTGGGAATGGCCCTAATCTCACCCACGAGGGCAGAGCCTGTCCACCTCCTCTTGTTTCCCTGTCATCGGACCTTGACCTGGAAGGTGAAGATTTCACTGTGGCACCTGGGGCAGATGTAAATATTCCAGCTACAGCAAATTCACTGATGGTGGGAAGGTAATGCAGTTGAATCTTTGCGGAGGGCAGTTTTATCATTTTATCAAGGGCCTTGCTTTTGTGCGCCGTTTGACCCAGCATTTCTGTCTATAGCAACTCAGTCATGCACAAGGCAGAAGATTTAATCACAGTGACTGTTGTTTAGCAGGAAAGTAAAAATAACATGAAAGACATAAAGTGTGTTACATTGTGCCACTGTAAAATGATGTAGTAAAACAGTGACAATTTTAACCAAATATCACAGTAGGAAAAGTTATAGATTATAGTTTCGTTTTTACTAAAAAAAAAAAAAAAAAAAAAAAAATTCACCTATATACTAGAGGTAGCAAAAGGAGATGAAACCAGCACGTGTAGTTCCCTCTGGATGGAGATTATCTTAGTTACTTCTCTTGTTGCTGAGATACAATGCCTGACACCGAAAGTTAAAGGAGGAAAGGTTTATTTGGCTCACAATTTGTAGAGACTCCAGTCCATAGTTGCCCAGCTCCAAGGCAGGGTGCCACAGGGCAGAGGGGCATCACAGAGCAGAAGATAAGCAGCAACAGCAGCAGTACACAGCCAGCAAAATGAGAAGAGCAGCTTCTTTCTGCCCTTTTGTACACAGTCTAGGCTACTTGGCTTACAGTGGTGCCCAACATATCAGTGGACTGATTTAATAATCACCCACCCTTACTGCTAGACACACTTGATCCCGTCACTCTGAAAAAGCCCCACCTATGACTACATGGGGACTTGGGGGGACCTCTAGACAGAGCCGTAACAGGTAAAGTGGCTGATTTCTTTTTGTTCATCCGCCTTATAAAATGACCTCGATGGTCCGAATTTGTGTCCGCCAGCATTCCTGTGTCAAGACCTTTGTGCCCAAAGTAGTGGTCTTAGGGGACAGGGCCTTCTGAGAGGTCTTTAGATCCAGAGGTTAGGGTCTGCAGAACTGGAAGCAGCACCCTTAGGAAGCAGACCCCTCTGCCAGGTGTGGACGCCGTGGGCCTGCGCCTTCTGTGAAGTCGGACGGTGCTCTCACCCGCTGTGCACTTCCTTGTGCGTTGACCCTGGACTTCCCAGTCTTCAGAACCGTGGGAAATAAATTTCTCTTGCACATATGCCACCAGTTTAGGGCATTTGTTAATAGTCCAAAGTAGACTAAGAGTATGGCTCTGTACAGCTTTGATTCATGTGGAAGTGGCTTTTTGTAGTTCCTGTATTTTCTTCTGAAATCTAAATGGATCTAATTAAGTCCTTGATCCATTTATGAAAGAAAGGGGATGTTTGGAAAAGAGGTTTTGGAAGGTGGGAAGGAGGGGAGAACATGGAACAGGAGGAATAGCAAAGAACCTGTTTTTCAGTCCCTGTGGACAAGGCGCCTTATCTCCTCCTGATTTATGACTCACCACGATTTACTACAGGAAGTAGTAACTTCACAAAGGCAAAATCCCAGGAGCTGAGTCATTTGCCAAAGTTCACTGCTGGTTGGCTTGGAGCAGGGATTCGTGCCCAGCCCTCTTTGGTGCCAATGCTGGAGGGACACTGTGGGCGTCCTCCTCCTCCTCTCATGCAGCTTTGGGAGAAAAATGAGGCAAACATGGAATAAATTGTTAGCATTTGCTCCATCCCTGAGAACATTATTGTTTCTTAGGAGAGAAGAAAACAGCGACGATGCGTAGAGTTTCCTCCCCTGAGCTGTAATTTGTTTTGTTTCAGTTTTTGGTACTGGGGATTGAACTCAGGACCTTGTGCTTGGGAGGCAGGTGGTGGAACCACTGAGCTCAATCCCGGGCCCCCTGGGCTGTAATTTGGATAAAGGCAAGGTTGAGACTTAACCACGTAACTAGAGCCCTTCGCTCCGGGAATCACCACTCTCCAGTCATACGTGGAGTCACGCTCGAGACACCCACTGGATCTACGGCCATTTGAGGCTGAAGGCTGTAAACAGCCGGGTTCACCTGTGTCCTTTGGTGACAGTCACCTGGAGGAGCTCACTCACCCCCAGGTAACTGAGGCCTGCAGCAGGGTAGGGTGCTGGGCTTTGAGGTAACGCTGCACTAGTACATGGCTTCCTGCCCTGAGACACTCACATTCCAGATCTTCATTCAATATGACTCATTATTGTCAAACAGTAACAATAGTAAATAGTATCAGATACCATTAAGATTAGTAATGTTTTGCTTGTAGCCCCCTTGAAGGAAAGGAAGTAACTGGTACTTCAGGACTTTTCTCTGTTTGCTGGAGGAAGAAGTGGGAGTTCATTTTTCCTGACCCATCCTTGTTTCATTTTGTTTTTCTTTTAATTCTAACAGCTTATGGTTTAGATTTTTTGAGAATTTACTCTTCAGATGCTGAATAACTATACTGAACCTTTGAACTGTGCTGAGAATTTGCTTCTTTAAGCAAATATAAGTCTTATATTTTGTTCCATTTTTACGTTATTTTTTCCTTGTTTGAATTGTTTTTATTAGTACATGTTTGCGGTACACAGTGGGGAGTTGGTCCACGTGCCTAACACAGCTTGAATCCTTTTACATCCACCCCCACCACCCGTCTCTGGGTGTCCTTTCCATTTGCATAAGATCTGTCTCCCTATTTCATATGATCTGCCTTTTATTTTAATTTACTTATACGTTGGATTTCTCATATAAGAGAAACCTTTTGCTCTTTAAGTCTGTGTACCTGATTTATTTCACTTAGCACTAAAATCTCACTGTGTGGCTCCGGCTGGTCTGGAACTCCTGGGCTCAATGGTCTTCCTGCCTTAGTCCCCTGAGGGCTGTGTGCCTGTTCCATGGAGCCCAGCTTAATTATTAAAGCTTGAATCCATTTCCGTGGATCTGAGAGCCATCTACATTTTCCTCCAAATCTTAACCAGTGTTGTGAACCCAACCCTTTCTAATGGTAATTTTTAAGGTTCCTTGAGCCCTTACTTCGCTCTTTGCAGATTGCTTTTCCTGAGTTGCCCCTTTAAAGTCCTCATAAGGTCTGTGGGAGTCCAGCAGCACAATGAGTTGGGAAACTCATTGATTAGGCACAGTCTTACTCTGTGAGGGAGCATCATATGTCTGTTTCTCTTTATGCTGTTATGTACTTCAGTAAAGCTTTTCAATTTTCTTGATATGTATCTTGCATTATTTTGTTATATTTATTCCCAGATATTTTATTGAGTGTCACCATACCTGAGACTTTCTGTTACATTTTTATTGCAAATATAAGAGATTAGTATGTCTGGCTACTTTGCTGAGCAATTCTATGAATTTTTGATGTTTTTATGATAATGTTGGTTATTTAGGTAGTCAGTTCATCGGCTAATAATCAAATTCTCACTGTTTTCTTTTCAGTATTTAAAACTCTTTTATCTGTTGCTTTCACTGGAGAGTCCAAGACAAAGACGAATATATATCTTGAAAATGGGAACTTTTGAACTGATACTGTTCAGTGTTTTACTTTTTTTTGTATTTTATTGTGGGGATAAAGCCCAGGACCCTGCACATGCTAGGCGAGCGCTCTGCCGCTGGGCTACAGTCCTGGCCTGTTCTCTCCCTGCCTCCTTCCCTCCCTTCTTTTCTTCCTCTCTTAACATTTGGTTAAGAAACTTGGTTTCTGATGTAAGGACTCGTCTCAGTTGACCCAGGTGAGCTTCAGCAGAGTAAAGTTCTCGGCTGCATTTGGGTGACAGGGACTCCCCCCTTATCTTTGGGTCTCCTCACGACTCCCGCGGGCTTGACGTGTTTCTGTATTTTACCTCCACTCGTCTTCTCCTCAGGGCTGTACATACTTGGGATTCGGCCCTTCGTGCAGTTGGGTTGTAATCTAGTGGAATGGTGGCGCCCATGTCTGGAGGCCTTAAGGCGTCGCTGGAGTTGCTCTCAGGCAATCTGCATAGCACAGCTGGATAAGAAGGAGCAGGTGCCTGCGTGGTGCCTGTGGGTCTCCCCTCCTCCCATGGAATCACCCTTCTGGCCTCACCAGTAGGGGCCCAGTTCAGGGGAGGTTCAGGTAATGAACCACTGCAGACCTGGGAGTGACACTGTGACTTCGTGCAGCTTCTTCTTTTTTTTTAGGGATCAAACTGTGGACCTTGCGCTTGTGAAGCAGGTGGTGGGTGTCCACCTTCATTCTTATGAGCAAGTTGTTCTGATGTACCCTGTGTGGAGTTGTGTTGCTTTTTCAGATGCATATTTCTAATGGATATTAAGAGTTTAAAGTTCTTCATGTTGAGGAAGTCCGTTTTATTTTTGGTTTTCTAACAGTTGGATTTTTGTTGATGTTGTTCAGCTGTTGTTTTTAAAACAGCATGATGGCTCTTCGATATCGGTTTGTTTGTTTATTTATTTATTTATTTATTTATTTATTTATTTATTTATTTATTTTTGGGTGTGTACCAAACTGATCAGAGTAGTTTTTCCCCCTGAAACAAGGTATGATAATCTAGCATATTAATATTAAATGCTGCTGCAGTTCCAGAATGAAACTTTTTTTCCTGATATTTTATAATTCAATATACTATTTGAATAGCTGTTTATGTGTGTTGGCCGAATTAGTATTAATATTAGCATCTGCACCAGGCTCTGAGATGATGCCATATTCATCTTCTGACTTTCTCCACTACCTTAGGAGCTAGCTTTTTATTTTGCAGGTAAGGATACACAAAACGTTCAGGAGCTTGCCAGCATCCCCCAGTGGTGCAAAGATGTCAGGGTCCCTGGATGAGCCCAGCTCATTTGTACCTTCAGCCACCTGTAACCAGTGAGCTGGCAGGTGGTGGCACTGGTAGTGTCCTAGCCGCGTGCCTCTGTTTCTGGTATAGGGACAGGCTCAGCATTGGACATGCATCTTCCTCTCTTTAAAATACTAGAGAAACAACTTTTTTTTTTTTTTTTGGTACCGGGGATTGAACTCAGGACCTTGTACTTGCGAGGCAGGCGGTGAAACCTCTGAGCTGAATCCCCAGCCCAAGAAACACAACTTTTGCCTCTCTGAATTCCCCTCCTTTGGATGCCATGGAAACCATCTTCTCCCTGTTGCCAGGTGCTGAGGGTACTGAGCCTTCTGAACCCTATGCATATGGGCCACTGGATGGAAGGGAGAGAACTGATTGTTCAAGGGCATCAGGGCACAGGTACACCAAGTCAGCGGTGAGGCCCGATACAGTGGAAAGCCTGTTCTGTTTGTGCTGGTTCACATAAATGATAATACCTGGAGAAAAAAAAAAAACAAAACAGGCTGCAAACTGGCTTTTCTGTCCCCCTGTGCGTGTGTAGTTATGGGGTCCAAACCCGAGGAATCCACAGCTGTTTTTTGTCTGTGTTTTCCATTACAGTCATGAATAATGTTCACTGTGTTGCCCTCACTGGGTCCCTGCTCTCTGATGCGTGAGTTGGGGCTGTGGGTGTGGGTGGAATTAAGGTGATTGCTCATCTGGCATTCAGAGGATCTGCATGGGTTGTCAGGCAGCCTGAGGGTCAGTGCATGGGTCCAGAAAGGTGCAAAAGGTGGAGGGAGGGAGAGAGGAAGAGAGAGAGACAAGCAGAGAGATGGCAGTCCAGGGCCTTGGCCAGGGCTGCTGGCTCTGCCTGGTAGGCAGGGACCGTTTGAGTCAGTGGGTCTGGACATATTTTTAAATTGGAACCACTGCAGTTGTGGCAATTGTTTGCAGCAGTGATAGGAAACTCATTTATCTGTCATTCTCCTGTGTCCTCCGTGTCCCTCGCCTGCCCCTGGTCTGGCTTTAGCTGCCATGATCTGCATCCTGAGCCCCAGATGAGACCATTTCTGCACTGCCTGCTGAGCTCTCCACTGCAAGAGTGCTTTGCACACTCCTGAATATCACCTTCTTCTAGCCCAATACCCAGAGGAGGGACATCTGAGACGCGGGAGCCAAAGCCTTGTATCCCCGACACTTCTGGCTCTGTTGTGGGGCAAGAGAGGACATGGCTGGGCCTGGCGCCACCAAAGTCCTTTTGCAATACAGATACCCCATTCCTCTTCCGCATACAGTTCTCATAGCAAGGGAAAGACTCACCAGGGTTATTCCAGGGGTTTTGGCAGTTTTGTTGGGAAATTGGATTGGGAAAAGCTGGCTTTGAGGACTTTATTCATAGGCTGAGCAGGTAACAGACTCAGGTGCTTTGCTTATAATAATTTCTGTGGAGAACTCAGCCAGTTCTACTCCAGCATCAGGCACCCACTCCCGTGAGCTGGAGGCGCGCCAGGATTTGAAAAGGGCAGGGCTGGGAACTAGCCTGAGGCTGGACGTGAGCCTGAGCGTAGGCATCATCTCTGGGAGACCGCTCCATCCTTGGGCATCATCGTGGACCCTCGCCTACGAAGGCTGGAGCTGGGTACACGTCCCAGGCACAGCAAATGATACCTGGCTGTGGTAGCTCGCGCCCCTCCTAGTTCTCCCCACACAGGTTTTGCCTCACAGACACAGAGCTCCGGCTGTCTTCCCGCCTCACTGCAGAGAAACGCAGGAAGCAGTGTGGGATCTTACCTTGTATTAGAATGTGTAGGCAATTAAATTTGATGCTTAGAATTTGCCATTTTGTCTGCTTTCTCTTTTGAACCAGCTGCAAAACATAGTGTTCCATCTGTGGCCTTGCCAGGTGCGTTTGGTCTGCTTGGTGTTGTTACTCTGGTGAGAAGTGTTGCCCACAAACTCCAGGCTCACTGTTCCGTACTGGGAAGCTAATTTGGCCATCCGTCCTGGGCCTCACGTTACAACTCAAACATGGGTGTGCTGTGGTCTTTACCCCAGAGATCTCAAAACCTCAGACTCTGGAGGGAAGGTACTGTTTTCTTTTAGTAATATGAAAGGCTTCACATTTTTCGAGCCTACCCACCTATTACAAGGTAGTTAAATTCTAATACAAATTCAAGTTCATCTTGAAAGATTCAGTTCACACATACATTTCTTTGGCAGCCAAAGAGTATGCAGTTGCACAAGCTGGTATTTGTAACTGTGTTCTCGTGGGACCCAGCAGTAGGCAGCTTATGGGAAAGTGTGGATCAGACACTACCACAGGTGGAAAGCATTGCTTGGGATGTGGAAACAGGAAACACCTACTAAAGCTTGTAAAAAGCTGGTTCTGAAAGTAAGGACCTAAGCTGACAGCTGTTTCTGTTTTTGTTTTGGTACCGGGGATTGAACTTGGGCCCTTGCGCTTGTGGGGCAGGGCCGGAACCACTGAACCCCCAGCCCGGACAACTGTTTATGATACCAGTGAGAACAGAGTGTGTCCCAAAGAAAGAGGAGAGGAGAGATTGAAAGGAGTGAACAATATTTAACCGAATGCCCGAAGGAACCTTTGGAGGAATGGTCGTGAAAGCTAATCCTGGCATCTCTGTCTTCCACGGATGCAAAGCGAAAGCCGCACATTTCCATTTTTCTGATTCTTCAGAATTAAAAAAAGGAAGAGTGTTGTTAATCTTTCGTTTCTTACCTGCCAGGAACTAGGCAATCCGATTTTTGTAGTTGTTAAAAGATATAAAATACTGTGATTATGTTTTCTTTAATACAGGCTATACAGAACTTTCTTGAAAAAAGATCCAGAAATGATGGTGATTACTTCCGTCTTCTGAATAATTTAGTTGTGGCCACTTGAAGGCAGGGAGGACACTGTTTGTAATCTAAAGAGCTTGCAGTTTTATAAGTGTCCTAATTTGAACATATAAATGACTAGAACAGGACTCTTGTGATAGCTTCTTTATTTTTTCCTTTTGGTTTTTAATTTTAAATAATATAAAATAAATCTTTAGAAGTTCCTTAATTCTCCTTTCTCCTCCTTCCCACACCCATTTCTGCCCCACACCCAGGTCATTCTGATGTGCAGTGGGACCGCCTGCCTTTTATTTTCATGTGCATTTGAAAGAGGTCTGGTTGCTTGTGGCCCATCTGTTTTAGATGTGCATAAATGAAACTGTTTTGTACGTCCCTTTGTTTCCCTCCATGTGAACTTACTGTTGGGTGTGCACCTGGCTTATTATTTCTAATGACTGCCTGGACTCCCAGAGCATATCTCCTGCATGTCCCCCACTGCTACACACACACACACAGTTTAACTGGTCACAGGTGGCAGGCAGTGAAAGCCCCATTTGCTGAATGACTGTACTGATTTCCACTCTAGCAGCAGTTCACGTTTCTACCAACACTGGAACGTCCATCTTTCTGATATTGACAGGCTGTAGGTGTAAAATGATACTTGGTGTTAATTTGCATTTCTTTCTGCTCACATGCAAGATAATCTTTTCTTGGCTAATCTAACTTTTGGTCAACTTTGAGTCATTTGATTGTTTTAACCATTGTGATATGTCTCTGGTTTTTGATGTCTGGATTAATATATCAAGATGTATTTAACTACTAGGTTAAATTGTGTGTCACTACCAGTGATTGTACATTACAGAAAGAGCCAAACTCTGGCCTCTCATAATGTGTTGTTGGATGAAGAGGTCTTTGCCAGTTTTTATTATTAAAAATAATATTTTAGCTGGGCATGGTGGCACATGCCTGTAATCCCAGCACTTGGGAAGCTGATGCAGGAGGATCACTGTGAGTTTGAGAACAGCCTGGGCTACATAGTGAGTTCCAGGTCAGTCTCAGCTACATAGTGAGACCCTGTCTCAAAAAACAAACAAACAGGGCCGGGGATTTAGCTTAGTGCTTCAGGCGCCTGCCTTGCAAGCGCAAGGACCCGAGTTTGATCCCCAGTACAA
>NW_022900926.1:6892655-6942786 GCF_012274545.1 Fukomys damarensis
AAGACCCCATGTTGACCCCCAAAAAAAAAAAAAAAAAAAAAACAAATAAAATAATAATAATAATATTTAGTGACCAAGTATGCCACTTTTCTTTTTTTGAATTTGCCCTTAGGATAAATTCTTAAGCAAGGAAATACTGACTCAGAGAAGAATCATTTTTATGGCTGTTGCTGCATATTGCCAAATCACTTTCTGGAAGTGTTAACCTGATCTACATTATGCATCCTTCATATAGCGATCATACTAATTTTATTCTATCTTCGTCATCATGACATATTGCCATTCAAACTATTGCGTTAGTAATTCTAGAGCATATTACTTCATTGTCTCTATTTGTGTTATTCAATTAGAGTTAATGTTCCAGCAGTTACTTAGATGCTCCTCGGTAACCGGTCTGCTTTTATAAGCACAGTCTATGTATACTCTGTGTCCATTTTTCTGTTAGTGCCATTTTTAAGTCCATTTGGTAATGGATTTTCATACAGTGTAGATTTAATCAGTCTTAAATTTCTCAAAATGAAATTACTCATTTATGTATAACTTATTCTTCAGATGACAATCCAAACAAAACACATGATAAAAAGGAGAAGAAGATGGTGGTTCAGAAGCCGCATGGAACCATGGAATACACCGTAAGTATAATCAGGACGGCAGGAATGCTCATTACTGCTGCTGGAGTGATAACACATTTCTCCCTGTCATGTTTTACCCCTTAGCTGTATTTATTCTTGAATAGTGAGATGTGTTCCAGGTGGTTTCTTTTGTCCCTCTGTTCTCCCTGGACATAGGGTGTAAACCGGTGACTTGGGTTGTGAGGTCTCCCTGGCTACATCTGTCCCCACTGAGCCCCAGCAGCGCTTACGCTGGCCTGGCTGTCTCGGCAGGTGTCCCCTTCCCTCGCCACTCCAGTGCCGCCCACCTGAGCTGGGTTGCAGAAGATGACCACGACTGCTTCAGTCGGGCGTGCACAGCAGCTGTGCTCTCCTTCGGTGACTTGAGTTACCTCGGTTATGACTAGGGCTGCCATCTTAGATCTCCGTCCCAGACTTCCTTTCTGAAACCCAAAGCCATATCCTCAGTGCCCACTCAACATACCCACTTGGTTCTCTCTGCTTGGTCCTGTCTCAGGAAGCAGTGGCTTTGTCATCCGTGTATTGACGCAAGGCAGACGCTTGACATCTTTCCACATTCTTTCCTATTTCCTGTGACCATCCAGCACGTCAAGCTGGATTCCTTCATTGTATCCTCGCATGCACTCATGTTCCTTTACATAATTTATGGCATGTTTCATTAGTGTGCTGTTATCTGAATGTCTTATTTCATTCCTTAATTCTTCCCTTGATCTTAGCCAAAAGGCCGAGAAGCAACCATTCCTTAATTCTTAAATCCACAGAGAGCGCTGAGACTTTTTTCTGCACTGTATTCTGGGCACCTTCCAGGTAGAAGGTGTCTCTTTAGTGAGCCAATAGATGAATGTTGCTGTGTGTGTCCGTCACTGCTGTGTCATGTACCCCTCTCTCGCTGCACCAGGAGAGAGATCACATTTATACCAGACCTGGCATAAAGTGGGAGCTCAGGTATTGGTCTGTTTTCATTCACTCTGTGCTCACACTGTTGAGTATTCTCTTCGACTTCTGAGAAGCCCAGTGCAAGTACCATTGCCAGCTTGTGTTTTCCTGATGTGCACTTGTTTTACACTCACTATTTCCATGGCCTGCCAACCCCTGTACAGGGCAAGCAGCAAGATATCATACCCTGTGATGTTCCATTTGGAATGTTAGTCTGCAAGCCTGCAGGAGTCACAGTGAAGAGCCCGGCCCAGGCTTTAATGCTCAGCGTTCTGTGGAGCTGCTGGCATCTTCCCGGAGATAACAGACAGAGTCCTTCCGTAACAGAAAGGACCTGTGGGGTTCTGTGTCACATTATGTAGACAACATTACTGATCCTTGTAACTCCAGGAATGCTACCATACCTCAAAATGTGCACTAGGAAGTCCTGGATTAGATTATTTATTTGTGAAAATACTCAACAGCCATAATCCTTAAGACTTGGGTGTATCCAGCAGTACGATTTACAGGCCCCTCCAGAATGTGCTTCACACCATATAACAAACAATGAAGTGAGAGTTAATATAAATCAATCCACAGGTTAATATGTGTCAGATTAATAATGTAGATGTGCCTACCTGGTTTATGTATGTGTTGTGAAAATTGACTGTAGTTGGCAAGGTTTTTCTGTTGTTGTTTGTTTGTTTTGTTTTGTTTGAGACAGGGTTTCACTATGTAGTTCAGGTTGGCCTCAAACTTGCTATGTAACTCAGGCTGGACTCGAACTCACAGCGATCCTCCCCATTGCTGGGATTACAGGTATGTGCCACCATACCCAGCGAGCGGTTGGCAAGTTATTTTTGTACTTGTCATTAGAATTAAAGCCTAGAAATGAATAAAAGGTGACTCTCAGGATTGTGCTAGCATTTACTGGTTTTTCTACTGGACCGTAAGTGTAGATGTTTGAGCATTCTGGTTTAGATTGGTTCATCCCTTCCAGGGTCTTTGTGGTGCAGTTCTATATGCATACTTCATGTTTATGTGATAACTCTGCTTGGTTAATGTTTTTCTCATTCACTGAACACTTTACATGCAGAATCTTTTACATGCTTTACTCATAAAATATGAAGCAAATTTATTGATGACATACCATGAGATGAAATAAGAGCTGTAAAGCAGACATTTGTTTGATGATAGATCTGTATTTGAGGGGTGAAGAAACAGACCCAGAGAAATGAAGCAAAATGCCCAAGTTGTGCAGCCAAGCAGCAGGTGGCTAGCCGGAGCCCAGTCCAGCAATCTGGCTCTAGAGTCTGAATTGTCAGTTTCTATCTTGTACCTGACTCTAAACCTTGAAAATAACTGGGGTCGAATATATTTTATGTAAATATCTGACAATAAAAAATATTTTTGTTCACTTGGTAGAAATGATTCAGCCCAGGGTTGAGTTAGATTTACAGTAGAGATGGATGGATACCCTAATTTGTTGTTGAAAATATTTCACACTATTTAATGTAATCTGTAGTATACAACTGGATTAATCTGAGATGGTTCATTGGTTGATGGGGGTTTCATTCCAGTGGCAGTGGGTGTTTAATTCTGCTTGTGCCCCTCTACCTCCTCACCACTCCACTTCCTCCCTCCTCTGCTTCTGACTGCCTTGCGGTTTTTCTCTCTGGAGTCAGCTGTTTACCGGGGCAGCCACCCCTCTCAGCCCAGGCATGGGAACTTCTCAGTGACATTCACCGCAGATACCTCCCACAAGTCTGGCTCTGGGTGGTGGCTTGGGGGACTGTCCAAGAGATTGTTTTTTTACTGTGAAGCTCCCCATTTTCTCACTGCCCACTTTCCTTCTCCTATGGAGGAGGAAAGGGAAGTGTGCATCTGGAATGCAGGTCACGAATTCTATAGATTTAGAATAGCACCCATGTGATTGGCCGCGGAAACTTGTTAATGACCGTGTACTATTTTCTTGGTGGCTTATCTGAATTTCTTCCACAGTATTCACTTGGAAATTTCTTAAATGAACCCCGAGAAACTGCTCTTAATGGGCTACTGTCCTGAGTGGGTAGAGTATTGAAGAGAGAGGCAACAGCCAAAAATCACACGAGAGAGTGGCCCCTCTTTCCCTGTGGGTGGGTTGTGTGATTCGTTTTTTCTTTTGACCTTACAGTTTTCTTTTTTATTTTATCTCAAATTATTTCATTTGTACACCTTAGGTATACAGTACATTTACATTCATCATTGGGAACTTGTACCTTTACATGATATATCTTGGTTCTTATTTCGTTATAGTTTTCTATTAGACCTCTGGAAGCCCTACTCTACAGACCTAAACTGTGCCAAAGTAAAATTAGAAATCTATTAATGCACAGTGAAATTTGAAGATGGTTTTATGAAGAACTGAGAATGTATTCACTGTCTTTCCTTGTACATCTGGACGGAACTATTACTTTTCCTTTCACTCTAATCTTGAATAGATTAATGCTATCAAAAGGATTTTTTTGTCGTTGTTGTTGTTTTACATGTTGCATCTTATCTTTTTACTTTGCTAGGCTGGAAGCCAGGACACCCTGAACTCCATAGCCCTGAAGTTTAACATCACTCCCAATAAATTAGTGGAACTGAATAAACTGTTCACGCACACTATTGTTCCAGGCCAGGTAACTACTTTCTTGTTGAATATCACTTTAGAAATTTTCCATTTGTCTTTTTTTTCCCTCATTGAGTTTATTGGTACATTTAAGGTTCCATTTGTCTTTTATTGCCATACTAAATGCTTTACTATTTGTGGCACAGGATTATCATCAACAGTAATGTGATTGGTTCAGTCTTTCATCTCCTATAGATCCAGGAATTCAGAATACAACCTGATACCTAAGAACTGGTCAGAGATTAACTGCAAATGATTCACACAGTTCCTCATAATGTCATTAACTTATGTAGTAAGTTGAGCCAGGGATTTAGCTCAGTGGCATTGTGCCTCCCTCCAGCACATCAAGAGAAGTTGTAAATTAATGTACTTTTTTCCTATCAAATATAATACAGGTATCCTTATATATTTAATTAAGAATTATAACTTTCAGTTTAGTCCACTTCTATGGGGCACATTATGAACATTGCTTTATTTTTTTTTTTTTGGTACCAGCGATTGAACTCAGGACCTTGCACTCTCGAGACAGGCTCCGAAACCACCGAGCTAAATTGCTGGCCCTTCCTCTTTTCTAAAGTAGGCAAATTTTTTGTATGTTATGTCAGTTTGATACCATAATAAGAATGACTATCCTGGCCAAAGACAAAAGACATTCTAGCAAGGCCATCAGAAATGGTTACTCCAGTTTTTTTCAGGTTTTTAGTACTTAATTTATTAAACTGAATGAAATTGACAAGTATCTAATGTTGCCACATCAGTTAACCAAGTAATTTTTTTTTCAATTCCTTCTGCGTGATAAAGTAGTCTGGCATTTTCACTCTAAAACTACAGCCTGTAAATCTCAGTGGTCCAGTCATTAAAAGTGCTTAGCAAGTCCAAGTATCCACGGATGTGCTTGGTTCTCATGAACACATTTGGGTTCCATTGCTGCCTTACTAACACATCTTTGTGACTGGACATGATGGTGATATTTAGTCCTTTCAGGATAAAAAAAAAAAAAATGCTACTTTTAAACTGAACTTCATTCAGGCAGTGTTTATATTGTTCTTTGCATTTTCTTTCAAGGACAGCACAGGTTGGCCAGCTGGTTATTGTGCTTTGTTTTGTTTGTCAGTTAGTGTTTATGAAAAGAAAAGCGAAATTAGTATCCCGCCACTACCAGGTAATGGACTGAACGTAGGGTCTTCATTACAACACTTCAAAAAGTAACATATAGCAGGGCGTGGTTGTGCACGCCTGTAATCCCAGCACTCTGGAGGCTGAGGCAGGAGGATTGCTGTGAGTTCGAGACCAGCCTCGGCTACATAGAGAGTTCCAGGTCATTCTCAACTACATAGTGAGACCCTGTCTCAAAAAAAAAGGTAATATATTTTCATTTCTAAGAAAACAGATATTAATCTCCTAATTTTGGGATTGCTTTATAATTTCCAGTACTGTTGCATACCACGTCTTTGACATATAGCAGATACATTAGACATATATTTAGTAATTCACATGTAAAGATTACAGTCATTGGAACATAGTTAAATAACTTAGAGGATACTATGTCCATAAACAAAATGGTTGACTGGAACATTAAGGTTCAGTAGCCAAGAGGAATTCAAAGACTGCTTTAATGTGCTTGAGATATTGTTGAAAATATCAAAGATAGACGCCCCAAACTTTGTTTCCTCTTGGCCTTCTGTTAGCAGTTTGACCTGCTCAAGTCACTTCCTCTTTCAGATCTTAGTTTCCCTAATCTCTGCATGTAGGGTCTGGCCATGTAATTTCACATCCCACCAGCCTGTATCAAGGTATACAACCCTTACAGATCTAAACAGCTAGGTGATGTCCCAATCCTGTCTCTCCTCATTTTTTTTTTTTTCTGGCAAAGATGAATTGAGAGGAGTGAAGTAGATTGAGGAGCTTTAAAACTGCACTCATGTTTTGCTTTCAAGAATTTTTAAATTTTCCGTCTTGGTGCCCAGAGAAGGTAGACGCACCTGTCTTCTCAGTAGATCTCATAAATCAAAGCTGGTTTGATCTGCTTTGGGACCAGAGAGTTCAGTGCTTGCCTTTCTGGAGGCTGCTTTGCTGTAGGAAGAACTGGTCTGGAAGGGTTGATGCCCACATAGCAGGTGATTCCCAGAGGAGGCTATGTGGACACCAGTTCAGTTACAGTGTTACTGTAGAGTTTTGTTGTTTCAAAATAAAATTTTTGAAAAGATCAGACAAACTTTTAAAAAATTAACAAAATAAAATATTTTTCAGAAGGTTCAGAGTTTGCTCTGAAACATCAAACTTGAGGACATGTACAAAAAGTGTACACTGGCAAGTAATTTATCTTGAACACACTCCGAAGTCAGCCCATGGGTGCATACTTGAAGATGTGTTGGTATTCCTGCCGACCTTGGCCACACATACTTAGAATTTTTTTCTGTGTTTAAAAGGCAGCTTTGCTTTATGATGAAGAACTTTAGGATCTCAGGGTTCCTACTGCCCATGTGTGCGAGTGAACATAGAATTCTTTTCTGGGGGCAGCAGGAAAACCTCAGCCCTGCTGTGACCCAGACCACACCCGTGTTCAGGGAGCTGGAGGTAGCACATGACCTGGTGACCTTCCGGCTGTCACGTGTCCCCTCTGACTGCAGTGCAGTTAGCTGTTTAGACAAGACTCTGTCCCCTTGATTCGACATTTCCAATGTGCACAATAATAGAATTTATGTGGCTTGAACTTTAAAGAGTTCAGGTGCAAAAAATAATAATTGTTTGGGGGCAATGCCAACAATCATTCCTTTGCAAATAAACCCTAGACTTTTTGTAGAACTCTAAACTTTTGCCTTTTCTACTGACTTTATTGAAGATGTTATAAAGTATTAGCAGGCAGGATGCAATCCCCAGTACTGGTGGGGAAACAAAAAGAAAAGTCTTTCAAACTGATTATCATATGTACTATTAAGGTATCACCAGGAAAAATAAAGTTTAGCCTAGGAAGCTCCTTTCCATGCAGCTCTATGAGAGACAGGGTGGGTGTCCTTCTGTGAAATTCATTTGTTTTAGTCTTACAGAAGTTGAATTCTGCTAAGCACGCATGCCTGTCCCTTTGCATTGGCTCTGTGGAGAGTCGTGGCTGTTTATGTTCCTTTTGCGAGTGCTTGTTAATAACTGAGTACGTGTTTTCAGCAGTAACTCTCCTCTTTTATCCTCTTGCTTTTTACTTCCCCACCTTTATTGTAAATGTGCTTTTTGTGTTTGCCTGGGTCTCTTCTGGATTGAAGTGAGGTTTAGGTAACAAAAGTTAAAACACAAGTACTGCATAGAGGAGATACAGTAGTACTGATTCTGAGATTAGCTCTGAATCCTGTTTTACAGCATTAAAAGTTAACATTTTAGGATTATATTTGATATATGCCAAAATAGCACATCTCATTAAAAGTGTTTGTTTTTTGTTTTTTGGTACTGGGGATCGAACTCGGGTCCTTGCGCTTGCAAGGCAGGCCACCGAACCGCTGAGCTAAATCCCCAGCCCTTGAAAGTGTTGAAGGATGTCACCGTGATAACATTTTATCACCGCATTTTGCAGAAGAGATATTTTGTACAACCTGTTGGGCATTTTAATTTTTTTATAATGCAGACAGTGGTGGAGGAGACAGGTTATTTTACTGATGATTATTTAGTTTACCATATTATTTTAGCAACCAGGCCTGCCTGCGGTCACCTTGCCTATCTGACGCATTAGAGGCTTGCCAGACTTTTCTCCTCTCTTCTTGTACACCACAGGTAGAGTGGCCCTAATCCAAGATCTGAAATGCCCTCAAATCTGTTTGAGTGTATTAGAAGCATTTTGGATTTGGGATTTTTATAAAATTAAAGATGTTCACCAGGTAAAAGTCTGTGCAGATATTTCCACCCCGGCTCCTCCCCAGTCTGAATCTGAAATACTTCCAGCCCCAAGGCGAGGCAGTACTTCAGCAAGGGATGTTCACTCTGAGTCCGCTTCTCTTGACAGCTCTCCTCTCCTCCGCTCCTGTTCCTCCTTGGTCAGGACGCCCTTGGACCCACTTGCTTCGCAGGAGCGACAAGCAGGCCCGCTGACCTTCCTGTCCCCTTTTTGTCCTCCTGCAGCACCCCTAGGCGTGTCCGGCGCTTCTGCTGCACTACACTTGTGCGCCAGGCCGAGCGTTGTTTACTGATTCGTTGCCATGACCCCGGTTGCTAGGAGCTGTATGGGATCGGCCAGGTCTTGGTCCTGCACTGAGTGTCGCAGGGCACTGAGGTTTCCCTGGGTAACAGCTCTCAGTCTGCCCGATCGTTGGACCCACTCAGTGGCTTCCTCCCATCCTCAGGTCCTCTTCGTGCCAGAGGCCGGCTCTCCCTGCAGTACCCTGCGACTGTCCTCCTCCAGCCCCGGGGCTACCGTCTCTCCCTCATCGTCCGACGCGGAATACGACAAGCTGCCTGTACGTATGTACGCGCCCAGTCCGGCTTCACGCCGAGCACGCGTGTTCTCACGCGCTGCAGAATCTGTGTGTTACTTAGGACAAGATTACATCTGAAATCCCCGAGGGGGCTGGAGTTCGGGGAGGTGTCTTACTCCAGAGACCAGGTCCACTCCGAGGAAAACCATCTCAAAGTTTAAAACTCCTAACTTGGGTAAAACTAGGGAATTAAACTGACAGCGAGGTGGACAGATTATTTGTGCTCCTTCCTTCTAAGGAGATTGAGTCAGAAATGTAATATGAATTATTTTATTTAGGTAATCTTCCAAGACAGTTAATAAACTAGTTTACGAGTTTATACATACACCTTTTTAAAAAATCTTAGTTTAGCTGGGCCTCGTGGTGAACGCCTGTAATCCCAGCACTTGGGAGGCTGAGGCAGGAGGATCGTTGCCGGTTCGAGGACAGCCTGGAAGACACGGCAAGTCCCTGACTCAAATAACAACAACAAAATCTTAGGTTGGTTTGGATACCTGTTGATATATTCGTAATATTTTTGAAGGACAAAGTACGTTTGCCTATTTTTATATTTAAGTTAAACAGAAATAGTATTCTTGTTTTGAAAAATTGCTTTGATTTGAATTTGGAAATTTTTGCTTTCATAAGGATGCTGACTTAGCAAGAAAGGCTTTAAAACCTATTGAGAGAGTCTTGTCATCTACTTCGGAAGACGATGAGCCAGGCGTGGTGAAATTTCTCAAAATGAATTGTCGCTACTTCACTGATGGAAAGGTATATGGCACTCCTGTTTGTTTGCTTTTCTGAGAATTTTCTTGGAATCTTGTAGAAACTAAAGGCTGTAAGTCACTGGAAGGAAGGATATGGTGAAATATTTACCTAGAGTTGCAACTCAAGATTTGTCAAACATCTGTTTGTTCTGAAGCATTGAGTGAGTTTCACTTTATTGGCCGAAGGACTTTCGATGCCCAGGAAGGTGACCGCTTGTGACCTTGGAGGTATCGCTAACCTTTCCATTCTTACCTGAAAATTCTTAGGCTGAGGGCCCAGTACCTGGTTATCAGCAAACACAGAGTCAGTCTCACTAACGCCCCTCCCTGCTTCAAGGGATTTAAATCCCTGAGGGTCACTTCTCTATAAAATAAGAACAGTTATAAAATATAACTAACAGACTGTCGTAGGTAAAAGAGATAATTCATGTAAAGACATTGTCTCCTATTCTGAAAAATGGTCATTTCTCATCCTGCTGCCACTATTGCTAGTACTAAAATATTGGCTGTTTTTACTTTTAGTTGTTGATGTCTTGCACAGAAAAAGACTTGTAGTGAACCTCTGAAGAAGGAATTCTACCTATATTCTGTGTTCATGGTAGAGCTCATTTTAGGAAAATAAGTCATTGATGTATATTTGTAACCTCACAAACAAAAATAATGCCTGAAATACAAAAATGTTAACATAGATGCTTATTAGAGTCACTAAAAGCATCAGAATCATTATTTATTACAGGGAATCCTTCTGTCCCTAGTAAATAATACGTCACCAGGCAGTAAAGGCCGACTGTCACCTGACCAAACCTCAGGCGTCAGACTTTGAAGGGCTTCTGTCTTCTGCTTTGGATTCGCAGTGTGGCTCTGTTCACTCACTGCACTGTGGGCCCTGCAGACTCAGTGCAGCACTCAGCTGGCACTGCCTGTGGCCCCTTACTGATTCCTCCTCAGCCCCTGTACTGTCAGACAGGTGGACCCCCGTGGGGCCTTCCGTGCCTGTTCCTGCCAGGACCGCTGGGCTCAGGGTTCAGACAGAGCCCTGGGGCTGTGATCCTGTAGAGTGCGAGGGGCGGAGGGTGGGGCCCACGGGTCCAAGGAAGGCAATGAGGCTGAGAGACGCCTGGCCCATGTCTGTCGCTGTCCTGCAGGGCGTGGTCGGAGGCGTCATGATTGTTACCCCCAACAACATCATGTTCGACCCCCACAAGTCTGACCCCCTGGTGATCGAGAACGGCTGCGAGGAGTACGGCCTCATCTGCCCCATGGAGGAGGTGGTGTCCATCGCGCTGTACAACGACATCTCCCACATGAAGATCAAGGACGCCCTGCCCTCGTAAGAGCCCTTCCTGGAAGGGAGGTGTGAGAACTCGGGATTGGGTAGAGCTGAGCTGGCAGGTGGAGAACTTAATCGGTAAATTGAAATACAGAAAAATGAGCCTGGTATGGTGGTGCCCGCTGGCAATCCCAGCACTCAGGAGGCTGGGGGAGGAGGACTGCAACGAGTGAGACCAGCCTGGGCTACACACCATAGTGAGTTCAAGGGGAGCCTGACCTGCATAGCGGGGTCCTCTCTCAGAAAGACCAAACAATACATGAAGTGGAAATGATAAAAGTCAACGACATGGGAAAGTTTAGTATATAAAGATTAACGCAGAAAAGTAAAAAACTAACAACTGGGCCGGAGATTCAGCTCAGTGGTTCTGGCGCCTGCTTTGTAAGCGCAAGGATCCAGTTCAGTCCCCATTTAAACAAAAAACCAAAAACTAACTAAAAGCTGCTACTACCAGTAAAAAAAAAAGATACTTGTTTGGCTTATTTTTATGAGAAGCAATGCATGTTCTTAATGAATTCATGAAAGAAGATATAGTTTCTCTGAAAGAACATTAGCCTGATTACCAAAAACAATATTTCTAGGTTGGATTTTTCTATTGCAATGTTTTTGAGACAGGGTTTTGCTATGTAGTTAGCCCAGGCTGGCCAGGAACTCAAAGAGACCCTCCCACCTCGGCCTCCTAAAAGCTGAGGTTACAGGTGTGCACCACCCCACCCTGCCCTTCTGGGTTGAATTATGAAGGATGGTTGTGTTTATCTTCAGTTAAATTACCAGACAGGCAGTTTTCCTCACCTGGGTCTGCCCTGAACCTGGCAGCAGGAGTGAGCAGACAGCGTACAACGCCCCCACCCCTTCACCCAACGTCTTAGGCAGTATGAAGAGTTGGTGATACTTTTTTTTCTTCTCTGAAGTGTACATGGGTATTATTTTAGCCCTGATTACTTTTGTCTTAGGATGCTGAGTTTATTATAAAATGATTTTTAAGTGAAAAGCCCCCCATAAAGAAAGAGCCAGAAAGCGGAGGGGACTGGCAACCATCTGAAGCCGTCTAGACTTGCTGGCCTTTCTCCTCTGTGTCTCCTCCACTATCCAAGAACGGCAGCCACAAAGCAGACAGCTTCAGTGACCTCAGTGAGGCGACAGCACAGAGTCTGGCAGCAGGCTGGAAAGTGCCCGCAGGAAAAGAAGGGCAGGGCGAGGAAAGAGACCTAAACAGTCCAGGGTCTTGCTGCCTCAGTCAGGCTCCCGTACTCTGTCACTGTGTCCACAGCCTTCCTAGCCCAGGCCACTGCTTTCCTGCCAGCCTGGGATGCTGAGCTCTTCCTGAACACCGCTGCCAGGCAGGGGAAGCCAGTGCCACACTGCATGGGCTCCCTGGAAGGCTTCTAGCCCTGTGCTGTATTTGTTATGTTTGTCCCTCAGTTTCCTTATGGTAAATGGAAGCAGATGGCGTCTTCCAGAGCTTCACGCATCCACCTACCCAAAGGCTTCGAAGGTCATCGGGTGCTTGCCTGTTGTGTACTCACGGTTTATATCCAAAGTCCTCTGGGACCCTGGTAATCCCAGGGGATGAGGGTGTCAGCGAGGAGAGCCTGTGCAGTCTCGGGTTAGAGCACAGAGGGGTGGTGAGTGGCCAGGTCCTGCCCCAGGAGCCACCCTGCCCTGGGTCCCACGGACCCATGGACAGAGGTCCTGATCCAGCGGCATTGTGGGCAGAGCAGTACACACGGCGCCCTACGATATCTGGTCCGGGGATCCTGTCTCAGAGTGCAGCCAAAACCATTATGTTCCTGGCACAGCAGAGCCTGACAGCCATAATATGGAAAAGGCAGATGGCTACATTGGTCCCAGAAGGGAACTGGCAGCTTGGGTCAGGGAGAACAAGGAGAGGAGCTTTCGAGGTAACTTGAGGCCACTTACACGGAAGCTGAATATATTCTTGGTGGTCATGTTCAGTAGAGAAGAAAGAGATGAGAAGAAGGGCTTGGATATTTACAGAAGAAACGTTTGTTTATTTATCAAATACAGGAGAAGCTCAGGTTTTTTGTTGGAGGGCCGCTTACACTCTTTTAATACACCTACGTAAAATGTTGGGGTCCAATATGGAGAGGACACGGCATTGCGCTATCCTAATTGACTAGAACAGAAGCATCTAATATTTCCTGGGCTTTTAGTGTTGGGCAGAACATTTTGTATGTGCAAGTTCCTACCGAACAAAGACTGTTAGACTTGTATTTAGGACATGGCACTCATTGTCTCAATGGATGCTGCTAGAATTGAGTGGTGAACTTTAAAAGCAGCTTAAGACATTTGTCAGAGCCTAACAGCAGTGAACAATTACGTAGGCCTTTATTTTCTGTTGGAAAAAGCCTGGCCATTCCATGCATGATTTCTAAAGCAACCTTAGGGAGATAATTTTCGTGTAACTTGAGAACTTCCTGATACTTGGCCACTTTCTTGTTGTAATCATTTATTTTAAAGTCAGAATAATAAAATAATAAAGCGTTACTTGTACAACGATCTGGTGTTTTTCAGAATATAGAATTATTTTTGAAATTGAAAATGTTATTCGTAAAAGGGGTTCAATATTTCTGTTTGAACCCAGCAGTAGTACTACTACTAGTAGTGGTAAGTGAAAATGTAGGGTTACTTGTGACATTTTAATCATACTTCAAAACATATATTTTTCTATACCATTTAATTTGAATGGAGGAGAAGATGTTTTATGATAAATGTTTTGTGTAATTCACATCTGTGTAGAAAGGCATGTGCTACTAAGGAAAAATAACTGACTGCATCCAGAATAATGTTTCAGCTGATAAACTAGTTAGTGGTCCATTGCTATAAAGAAAAATTATATTGTTATAAAATAAATACATATCTAAGAAATAAGCTCAGCCTTTTAAGAGGTTTTTGATAAGATTTACTTATCTATACAATTTTAACTGTGACATGGAACTGCTGACATCTACCCACAAGACTAACAAAATGTGTCCTCTCGCATCTTCTTTGGGAAAAGTGGGGTGTTTCTCATTGGAAGCCTCCAATTCTTAAACCCAAGGTTTGAAACCAGTAATTTTATAGAAGGGAATTAAATAAATAGCTACAAAGTCAGTGAGTCTTTCAGAATTAACCTAGCTGTTTTCTACACTATTGTATAAAAAGCAAAGGCTTTGAATATTTGAGGAACTTTAATCAGATTTCGTATTTGACCTTTACTTCATGAAAATTGGAAGCATTATTGTTCTGTATTTAAGATCTTATGAGCAACACCTCCACGTTCATGTATAACTTCCCAAACCATCTGTATGCTTCTACTAAGATACACAGCTCCTGGTTCACTGTCTTGCCATTTCCTTCAGTTGACTTAGGTTTCATTTTGAAGTCAACCTCGATTTCATTTTCTTGTCCCGACATCATTTTAACTTAAACTTAAGTTGTGGTATCTTTACATTTTGCTTTTTGGTTGAGTTTTCATTTTGTTTTGTTGCTTTGCCTCCATTTCTTGTTTGGCTTTGTTTTTAACATCCCATGTGCATCCGCCATTTTGCCCCCACAGTGACCTACCTCAGGATCTTTGTCCTCTGTACAGGCCTGGAGAGTGGGAAGATCTGGCTTCGGAGAAGGACCTCAACCCGTTCAGTAAGTTCAAGTCCGTCAATAAGGAGAAACGGGAGAGGACCGGGACTTCCGGTTCCGGGTCAGCAGGCTCCGCGGACAAGTCCATGCAGGACACAGACACAGGGCCCGCGGGCAGCTGTGGATCAGGGAAACTCGAGATGCTGGAGATAGCCAGGGTTTTTCCCTCGGTGACTAAACCCAGCGTGGAGCCCGCACGTCCGCACCCTCAGTTTGAATTTGCAGCCAAAGAAAACTGCCTCCTCGCAGGGGAGGATGACTTCGTTGACCTGGAAGAGCTTTCTCCTCCGCCTGAGCGCAGAGTGGAGAAACGCGACACCTCTCAGAAGGAGTGCCTCTCAGGTGACCCAGAGGAGGGGAAGGAGACCCAGCAAGGAACAGACTCTTCTGTCCTGGAAGTGCGGGTGCGGGGCGCCCCGGCCCGGGAGAGGGACGACGCCGAGCTGAAGGGGACCCTGGACCCCGAGAGCTGCGAGAAGCAAGACACCGAGCCGGAAGTGGACAAGCAGTCCGGCTGCCCGGAAGGCCCGGTGGGACCCTCACTGAGCATCCACGAAGACCTAGATAAAATTCAACTCATCGAGTATTACCTCAGTAAGAACACAGAAGGGCTGCGGGAGTCTGAGAACTCGCAGAAGGCAGAATGGAGCGAACCCGGGGGCATAGACATCACCCTGAGCAGCTCTGTTCTCCGGGCAGGAGACCTGCCCGCTGAGACTCCGGAAAAGGAGCGAGAGCCTTTTGCACAGAAAGAGGACGCTGATGCCGAAGAAAATAGCATTAGAGAGTCTCCAGACGCCTCTTTGGAACCAGCCCTGGATAACAGCTGCCCTAGCGGGCAAATGAACAATAAATCCGAAATTCAGTTATGGCTGTTAAAGAGGATTCAGGTACCCATTGAAGGTAAGCCATTTTTGTTTAATGCCATATTTCTGTTGCATCATTGCCTTTCTGAAACCTGCATCTGTGGTAGCAAAAGTATTTGAGAACAATGTTTTCTCAATAGATTGTGTTCTCACTGGTTGCAGTAATCATTAAGATAAAAATTCATAAAATAGTATATTTTGAAACTCAAACTTTAGCATTGATTTCTATTTCAGAAGCAGTTTATTTTGTTAAAAAACCTTTCAAATGATTTTGTGCTGTTTTAGCTTGAACTTCTAAATATAAAGAAGTTTTAAATTTTTTTTGTTGTTTTTTGGGGTTGTTGTTGTTATTGTTATTTGAGACGGGGTCTCACTATGTAGTTCAAGCTGGCCTTGAACTCACTGTGTAGCCCAGGCTGGCCTTAAACTCATGGTGATCCTTCTGCCTCAGCCTCCCAAGTAATAGGATTAAACATGTATACCACCACATCAAGTTAAGTGATTTTTAAGAGATTTGAATTCTAAATTGATTTGCATTGTGGCACAGTAGCCCGCTGGTGTTCTCCATTAACATGTATACTGGGGACTGTCAGGATCCTACAGTTTTGCTGTTGTACTGGTTTTGTGCTTATCTTCAGTGTGGAACACCTCATCTTTCACAGACCCATCTGAAACATCCTGAGCATTTTCCTTTGGTGTTGAAGGTCTGTAGAACTGGTTAGGCCTATCATGACCTTGATGTGTGGTGTTCCTGCCACATGCCTTGACTGTCAGCCACTCAGAGGGGACCAGACCCTCTCCTTTGTAAAAGGAAAAGTTTTCCATCACCAGTATGGTCCGTACTGAGGAAGGGTTTTTCCTATGCGATACAGATATCCTTCCCTCAAAAGAAGAAAAGAGCAAGACCCCACCCATGTTTCTGTGCATCAGAGTGGGCAAACCCATGAGGAAATCCTTCGCCACTCATACGGCCGCCATGGTGCAGCAGTACGGCAGACTCAGAAAGCAGCCGGAGTACTGGTTCGCCGTCCCTCGGGAGAGGTGAGTGTGGGCTGCACCAAGAGCCTCTCAGGGTGTTGCTCTGGGACAGAGCGTTTGGCTACAGAAAACCTGCTGGCCAGGTTGCGAGTTGCAGTGGTTGTGCTTGACCTTTAGACAGTTAATTTTCCTTCTTGTTGGGGAAGAGTGTTCTCTTAATGGTTGGCTGTAGAGTTTCTAGAAGGAACCTGAATGACTTTCTGCTAAAGAGACTTTCATCCAGCAAATCTGAGGTCATTGTAGGTACTGCGTGCCAGACCACTTTCCTTCTTCATTTTTAAAGAAAGGAGACGCAGCTGTTCTCTAGGGCCCCGGTGGGAAATGCTTTTCCTTGGGAATAAAAGAACACCATGGAGTGCATGCATCTCACCCGCTGAGTGCGTTAGAGAAGCATGATGGTCATTATTTTTTAAATGCTTAGAGTGTTAGGGAACTACAGATGCTTTGCCTTGTGGAGGGAGCATCTGATTCAGCAAACTGAGGGGCTGTATACATTTAGAGATTAGTGTTTTATTTATTAATTAATTTTTACCCCTTTTTTGGTACCAGGGATTGAACTCGGGACCTCGTGCTTGAATTTTTACCTTTAATTGATACACAGTAATGGTACACATTTATGAGTTGCACTGTGATATTGCCATACATCCATATGATACATGATCATCCCACAGAACTATTAGCACATTTATCATGCAAACATTTATCATCTCTGTTTTGCGAGCTTTAAACATCCTGTCTTGTGGAGACTTGAAAAGTGCAGTGAATTGTTGCTAACTGTAGCCACCCCATGTGCTGTAGAATACTCAACTCACTCCTCCCTTTAACTGTACGTTTGCACCTTTAACTAGCCTCTCTCTACCCCACTGAGTTCTGGTAACCACAGTTCTGCTCTTCTATGAGATCACCCTGTTTAGTTTCTGCTTGTCAGTGAGAACATATTTGTCTTTCTGTACCTGATTTATGCCAGTTATCATAATGCCCCCTGGGCTTGCTCATGTTGCTACAAGTGACAGGTTTTCACAATGTCCAGGGTGGTAGAGATAGTATCACAGAAATTCTTTAGCAGTACATCACCAAAGAGGTCTTTATAAGAAAAATTATTAAGAAATGTAGTTCCTTTTAGAAAAACAATAGGAATGAGTTCAAGCCCAGGCTGGACTGCATAGTGACTTCAAGGCCAGCCTGAACTACATAGTGAGACCCTGTCTCAAAAAATAACTCCTTTAGAAAAAAAAATGTTTTCCTTTTGTATTCCTATTGTAGAATAGAAAATGCCTTCAAGAGGACTTGTGCCTTGGTTATTTTTCTCGTTGCTGACACAAAATACTCAACATCAGAATTAAAGAGGGAAAGGATTATTTCATTTACCATTTGCAGAGGTTTCAGTTCATAGTAAACTGGCTCCCAGGCAGGGCAGCATACCAGAGAAAAACCGTTCATGGCAGCAGAAGGCAGCAAGCAGTGAAGCAGGGAAGCAGCCTCAGCCTTTCTTCTATGTCTTTATCTTCCATCCAGGCTCCCCACCCTTTGGTCAGTGCCACTCACACCCCAGCTGAATGACCCATGATCCCAACATGACACTCTTAATCCCAGCATCACACCCTTAAACCCGGCATCACAGCCTCAATCCAGCCAGCTCTGAAAAGCCCCATTTGTGAGTGTATGAGGCTTTGGGGACATCTAGTCACAGCCATAGCGAACTGCAAGTCATTGTGACTGCAAAGCCCACAGGCCCCCTTCCCAAGTGGTCATGAAGCATCATCATCTGGGCAGACCTTGCAGCTGACAGGTGAGCTCCTCACCATAAGTTCTCATACCACAGGGTTAAACTCCAAGCAAGAGCGCACCTTCTGGAAGATGATCATTAGGACAGTTGTCTGGCTTTTAATAAATTACAGTTTAATGAGAAAGTAATAGGGCTTTTACTATGAATTTGTTAAAGGCCTTTCTCTTACACATGAGCACTTGTTAACATGGTCATTTTTCACCATCAGTTTTGCGCTTCTGCAGTGTCCTCCCTTACCTGTGCCTGCAGCCTCCCACAGGAGCTCACTGAAATCTTAAAGCAGGAATTCTGTAGGAAAAGTATGTATGTCTCTGGTTGTTATTTTAAATTTTTGAATAGAAGCAGTGTAAATTTCTGAAGGCATGTTAAAATTGTAGTCCTACAATGAAAATTTCCGTGTTTATAGTAGCAAAACTCATAATAGCAGTATCTTAGAAAAGATACATACAGAATGAATAGATAGATACAGAGGGAGAGATCCACCAGTAGACAAATGGATAAAGAACATGTTGTGTTTACATAATGGAGTATTACTCTGCTATAAAGTAGCACACATTTGAATCATTTACAGGAAATGTACCTTAAGACTGTTACGTTACATGAAATAATCAGACGCACAAGCTTGAATATCACACAGCTTCTCTTATGTAAGAAATCCAAAGTATAAATAATTTGAAGAGCAATATAAAAGATGGACAACAGGCAACAGGGAGATAAACCTTTTGCAAATGGCAAGGGGATCCCAAGATAGAGGAGGAGGGAGTAGAAGAGGAAATAAAAAAGAATTAAGTTATGTTATGTGCTTGTACCAGTGCCCCACAATGAATCATTGTGTATGTACTGCATACGTGAACCAATAAAATTTCTTTAGCCTTCTTTAAAAAGAATTCACAACTGGACTACACCTTAAAGACTTAAGCCAGTTCCTACTTTTATGGGTGAGAAAAATAGCTCTAAAATTTCAACCACATTGTGGGTTATGTGGGCTTTCATTTTCTTTCAGAAAAATTACCTATAGTATATATCACTTTCACACTGGGCAAATGTTTATAGTATTAGAAAATGTCTATAGTGTTAGAAAAATATTTTTAATTGTACTTCCTTTAATGAGGATTTTGTCTAGTAACAAAGCAGTCTTATAACAGCAAATCTTGTAGTAATTCCACCATGTAATTCATTTTACTGTCGTTCTTTAACCCAGAAGAAATCCACAATGCTGAAGCAGTTCTTTGCTTTGACCCCTTATACAGGAGGTTTTTGTGAGCTTTTTAAAGTAGGTTACTTGTTGAATTCCATTATACTGTATTTTATGGTGTCCATGACTGACTTGTATTTGAGTAGCAAATAGTTTTCTTTCTTGAGCTAATTATTAATGAATCAACAATTTTCTTGGCAGTATTATGTTGCACTGTTGTTAATGATGATAGTTTTTCATATGGGGTTTTAGGAATTTTTTTTATAATTGTTCCCTTTTTATTTCCAATTCTACCTGCCCTGAAGGAACCCACATTTTAGTTTAAGAGGGGACACAGATGGAGAGGTCCTGTGGTAAATTCCCACTGGACCTCCAAGTACACAGGAAGAAAAAAGTTCATTTTTATTGCAGCTTTTTAAATTCTTCAGAACTCAGCAAATGTCCTTAAGGGTGAGCTAAGAGGTAGCCTACAGTGATTTTCTTACTCAGGTAATTTCTGGATTCCTGTGTTACGTCAGCGAGAGTGTGGCTACTTGCTTTTCCGTTTCACAGGTCTATGCATTTGTTGGGAGATTCAGTGGTAGAGGGAAACCACCTTCCCCCTGGCTCCTTCCCAAGCCGCAGGGCCTTCTGTAGATGTGACATCTTGTTTGCTTACGGCAGGTTTCTCTGACTCATCCAATACACCAAAGAGCCTTATCACAGAAAAGTAATAATTTTTTTTTATTAGTACCTGTTTGCAGTAGTAATGATTACATTTATCTTTGGGAATTGGTACGCGTATGTAACACCTCTTAATTCTTTCTATGTGTCCTTCCTCTCCCCTCCTTCCCTGCTCCTTCCAAGTCTTGGTCCCCTTCCCATTTGCAAAAGCTCCATTTTTATCATGTTTCACTATTTCTCTGTTGCTTCTTACATGTTGTTTTTTGTTTTTTTTTTTTAATACAGCTTTCTCCTTCTCATTGTTATGAGTAAGAAGTTAACTACACCAAATGGCTCCTGCTTTTACATGGTGTTCTGTGGCTCCCTGAACCCCTGTGCTGAATGATGAGCCCACCCCAGAGAGGAAGAGAGCGAAGAGAGTAGAGACAGGGAAGCTGATAGTGAAAAGTCTGCAGAGTATGCCTTCATTCTGGATGGCTGTTTTTTCCTCGCCTCTGCAGAAACTATTTTTTAGTTTTTTGGTACCAGGGATTGAACTCAGGTCCTTGCACTTGTGAGGCAAGTGGTAGAACCACTGAGCTAAATCCCCGGCCCTACAGAAATTATTAAAGTTTAGATACTACAGGACTGGGGATTTGGCTTAGTGATTTTGCCACCTGCCTCTCAAGCACAAGGGCTCAAGGTTCTATCCCTAGTCCCCCACCCCCCCAAAAAAAGTTTAGATACTACAAGTCAGAAATAGGGAGTAGGTAAGACCTACCCGAATAGACAGTAGTTGATTTACCTTATTGAAGTTGTCAGAAGAGCTCCCGAACCCAGAAAGCTGGCAGTTTTTTCTTGAACAACTGCTCACTGCCCCTGGCAGCATCCTTGGACACTTGGGGAGCAAGTGTGTGTCACCCAGAAATTGCAGAATCAGGGTTGACTGTCGGGGCATCTGAGGGTGACACTGGTGGACTTGGAACATTGACGGCGTTTTAAGAACTCGACTTACGCACCTGGAGACCTGGGCTAATTTCACCATGAGATCAATGAGTAATTCTACTCTATTTGATAATCTAGTACAGGTTGAAAGTCCTTTATCTGAAATGCTGGGGAGCAGAAGTGTTTCAGATTTCAGAGTTGCTTGGATTTTGGAATATTTGCAAAATTCCAAATTTCATCTAAAATGCTGAAATCTGAAAGAAAACATTTGGAATCCAAAACTTCACAAGTACTGACGTAACACTTGGAAACTTTCAGATTTCGGTTTTTGGACTAGAAACGTTTAACCTGAACACCTGTATAAGTGTGCTCGACCTTGGCACTGGTGACATTTTCGGCTGCATAATTCTTTTGTTTTTCTTTCTTTCTTTTTTGTATTGGGGATTAAATTTAAGACCTTGCACTTGCAAGGCAGGCACAGTGCCACTGAGCTAAATCCCTGGCCTGGGCTGCATAGTTCTTTGCTGCTGGAGGTGGTGCTAACCTGTGAACCGTAGGGTGTTTAGCTGTCCCTGACTTCTGCCCACTGTGGACCAGGAGCTCCTTCCGGTTGTGACAGGCATGGGGTCCCTCAACGTTGCTAGCTGTCCATTGGATGGACTATGGTCGTCACACTGAGAAGCCCGGTCTGCTATTATCTCTAGTCTAATGTTACGTCTTTCTGAGAGTGGCTGTGAACCATGGTAGTTGCGTGATGCAGGAATTTGACTCTGTACTTAAGACTGCATTGTACTTGATGGTATTATTGGAACTTACTCATCTGCATATATTGTTTCCTTTCCAAGGCCCTAATTTCATGAAACACCCTTTGCTAAAACTTTTCATTGAAAGTTTTAACTTCCTTATTAATGTAATAATAAAACAAATCATTCCTGAGATAGAAGTGGTATTTAATAGAAATTGTGTAAAATTGCCAAGTGAGGCAAATATATTTAATCCAAACTGAATTCGTTTATGCAGTTTGTTTAAGAAGTAAACTAGTAAGAGAGAACAAGAGGGAGAAGGTGAGACCAGGCACTTTTATTTCCAATTTAAGAATAATTATGCTAAGGTATTTTCAGCAACCCTTGGACATACAGATCAGCCAAAAGGAAGTGAGAAGCGCCGGCTGTCTGTCATCACTGAAAATTCTCAAAGGTTCACCGTCACAGCCCCTGGAAGTCTCACCAAGTTACAGGGTGTGTTGAACTCTTGAACTGTGTGTCCTATATGGAAACCTGAAGCAAGTTCCACTCCCACCTACAGTTTTCTGTTCCATACATGCTGAAAAATCTAAGTACTGAAAAAAGGAAACAATCGTAACTTTAAAATACTTCATCTTAAAAAAAAGAAAACTTCATTTTAAAACTGAGTGAACACTTTTAAAATAACATTTGTTTTATGTAAGTTAATAGTAGCTTGAGACTTTTTATTCTGTATCTCCTTTAATAATAGGACATTTATTTAATCCTTGATATATTAGTGTATAGTACATTTATTTGTAAAAAATTATTTTTTATGCTAAAAATTGTGCTATTTTTCTAGTTACAGTCTAATCAAGGTCAACAAGCCTGTTGATTCTTATAAGATAGATAGTTGTATCTTGTGCCTACACACATACTTAAACTCATATAAGCTAATTTGATTCTCTTCTAGAAAGCATGGTATTTTCTTTATTCAAGCACTTTTCAATAGTTGGGATTTTTGTAGTTTCATAACGAAAACAAGTGATGGACACAGGTGTGTACAGGCGTCTGTCCTTTTAATGGTGCAGTGCATGCCATCTGTATATGCCTCAGATCCCGGTTTGTCACCTATTTTAGTACTACTTCCTGTGATACTTGTTTCCTCGCTAGAATTCTCTGAGGCTTCTAGCCTTCGGTAGAATCAAGTGTTCAAGGCCCCATTTTTTAAAAAATGTACCTGTTCTTCACACCAACATTTTCCCAGGGACATTTGGTGAAAAGCTACTCTTGTGGACAGGTCCTAAGCGTTTCTGGTTAAGTATGCTCATTCTCATCTCTGTCTGGAGTAAGCTTTATGTGCATAGCTGCCATTAGCTTACTAGGTTCTGTGGAAATTTCTTGGTTTTATTTTGTGTTCTCTGCCATTTATTCTAATTGGTTTAATAGTATACAGTTGATTTTGCTCTCTGATTACATTTTAATTTTATGAGATTACTTGTCTGTCCACACATATATTTCAAAAAAGGCTGTGCTAGTCTAATCTTTGATTTTTAGTTCTTCACTATAGTAAATGCACATCAGGATTTATTTCCTGTCTGTAGTCACTTTTTGGCTACCAACACTACCTTTTACTTGTTGGTTTTTGTTTGGTACTGGGGATTGAACTCAGGACCTTGTGCTTGCAAGTCAGACAGCAGCACCTCTGAGCTAAATCCCCAGCCCCTGCTACTTTGTATTGTTAGAAGTAATTAACTAGTTCATGTCAGATCTTACTGAGGATCGAATTTTTAACTTTCTTTTTCAAAAATGTATGCTCTCCGTTTTGGTATACTCAGAACAAAGCCTGAAGTCACAAGCTTTGATTCATGTGCCATCCGTCTGACATCTCACACACCTTACAGAATGGGTGCCAAGCTTCCTTGGGGCCTGACGCAATTCTGATGCCTGAGTTGGAACCATAGGAAGTGCATCACTTCCTTGTGGCTGAGCCCCTGCTTTAGCAAAGATGCGTCCAGGATATATTCATCACCCAGGGTAGAATGGACACTCTTAAAAATTCAAAAGGGTTAGTCAAGTAAATTAATTCGCCAACTCATCTGTCAGTTTTCCCAGCTTTCCATTGGAGAGGGTTAGGGTGCCAGGCAGGGCATCCCACGAATGCCCACACTTCACACGAGCCATCTCATTTATCCACACATCAGTTCTGGGAGGCACATAATGTTGTTCCCTGTTTCACTTAGGAGGAAACTGGGTTGCACTGAGTTGCAGCAGAACCTTGCTCAAAATACCAAGCGCAAGGTGGCGATGTGCTCTGAAGTTGTATGAGGTCACGTCTCCTCTTCACCTCCACCAGAGCAGCCTGGCAGGAGGAAGGCTGTGTGTTAACTGCATTCTTATTTAGGCTGATGCATGGCATTTGGGAGGGATATTCTATACATTCAGAGTCTCTTCTTGGCTAGGGTGGAAATGAAATTCTGCATTATCTCCAAATTTATTCATCTCCTTGGATATTTGAAGTTCCTTTTGCCTGGTCAGATGCATCTCAGTGAATATGGAGACCAGAAGTGAGTGAAATTGTGACTGGTAGTGCCCGTGGGTTCTCATTCATTGAATTGAGGTGATCTCATCAAAATGTTATATGAAAATAAAGACTTGATTAAATTTCCTCTCTGTATTTGTTACTGTTTTTCTGTTTTTTGACATTAGATGTTTTGTATGCAGTTTCAGGGTGATTCTAGTGTTGGTGCATTGGTAGAGTCAACTTTTGAGGAAGGATCTTGCTAAGTGACCCAGAGTGGCCTTGAACTTAACCCTCCTGCCTCAGTCTCCCAAGTAGCTGGGATGACAGGTGTGTGCCGCTGTGTACATCCTAAACTTTTATTTTTTTTTAATCTTCATCGCCTTTAAGCATTCAGGGTTAAAGTCTAGAAACCGTGTGTTTTTAAAAGCCCTTTGCCAGCATTTTCTGGATGTGCCTCAATCTAAAGCTTTGCTGCCCTAGTCACTTTATGGACTCAACCAAGCTTAGGGCCTTTCTGACCTTTTTCAAACACTCCTTTTCACATGTGGGTCTTCTCTCTTTTTATGCCAGTGCAGATTCTATGATCCTCAGAGTCATTTCCTAACATGCCTTCACCAGTGACCAAAGACAGGCGCTTGAGGAGGAACCAGGACACCTGTACCCTTTCCCCATACAGGAGCCATCAGTCTTTCTCCATCTAGAAATATGGGGGACTGAAGCCTGTTGCGGGGAGTTACTCTGTTTCACAAGTGTGAAAGTAAATGGAGCTGTCTGAGAATACACGGCTTAGCTCAAGGGGTACTGAACGTAGCCTTCAAATAAAAACATCTGAAAACAAAGTAAAAAACAAAAGCCTTTTAAACAACAGAGTATCCAGCCCCTTCCCTGGATTGCAGTGATTATCCTTTGGGTCTACTGGGTGTTTTCCATATTGTGAGAAATCAAAGCTCGTTTTGCTCTTACTGAACTTTCCATACCATTTCACACCACTGACTGCCCACCGTGACAGCCCCTTTCCTTCTCCCTACCATCCCTTCCCAGTTGTCTCCTTCCTCTGCTTTCCCTTTGCCTTTTGTGTTCTCTTTAATGACCCTCACTCTTTCTCAGTATACATACTATTGTCCATACCTGTAATCTAATTTTCTCTTCTATGCTGATAATTCCCAGCTGTCTTCATGCTAGAACTGGCCAGCATATACCCCCAAATGGGTGTGTTCCTACTAGTCTTCAATATTTGGATCATTCTTGGGTCAGACAAACTTAAAACTGACTGTGTCCTAACATGGGCTTCTTATTGCCACCTTTGTCCCTGACCCTGTCTCCCAACTCATGCCTCTTGCTAAAATCAATGGAGCCACCAGATGTGAGGCGTGGATGAGGACGTAAGCCTGCTTCTTAGCCCTCTCCCCACGGAGTCTGTCACCATGTCCATCGATTCCCTCTGCTTAACATCTCTTGGGTCTCTTGCTTCTATGCTGGCTCTGTTGTAGACAGATGGCCATGTTTCACCTTTAGGAAATACAGGTTTGGCTTCTTGGGAGGCCTGGCTTCCTCCCCCATGCCAAGTCATCCCTTACCTAAGGGTACGTACGAGTTCAGACGTCTCCTCCACGAATGTCCTGTGTCTAGTTAAGATACCCTTCACTATCTTCCCACTGTCACAGCACTTTCTCCACTCTTCACCTGTGGCCCTGTCCTCCTAGAAAAGCTTCCCATCCATAAGCTTCCTAAGGACATGGACAAAAATCTTGTGTGTCTGAAAAACAGTTTTGAGTCTCTTATATTACACATAGTCCTTAGTGTTAGTTGGGTGGATGCATGTATGAATGAGCCCATAATTAATAGATAAAAACATACTCATTATTTCTTCTAAAATACGTGACCTTCTAACAACTTTCTTTCATTTTTTTTTTTTTTGGCCTTCTAACTATTGAAAGAAATAGTTAAAAAGCAAAGAGAAGAAAATGTTACGACACTGACTCCAGTCCACTTCATCAGTGTAGCCTTTGAGCCTTTTTCCCCTTGTGTTGATTAATGTCACAGTGCTGTACTGTGCAGACTGTATATCTCTACTACTTTACTTAAGCCAACTACTTTTGTAAACTCCTTTTACTTAAAAGAGTGTCTTTCTCCTGTTGGATATTCTGCTTGCCTGCATTTAATGAAGCGTGCATTACTTTATAATGACAAGCAAAATCATAAGAAAGAAAATTGATTTTCCTGTTAAATTCATTTTCCAATGGAAAGATGTCCAAGTCCTAAAGACCCTCATGAAGGCTGACCCAAGTGTTCTTAAGACACTGTTTTAGAAAATAAAGAATGAATTTGGGGAATTACCAGCTGACCTAGTTTTCTATCATGAAATCTTTTGCCATAGTTAATGTGTAGCTTTTAGATCAAAATTCATCTTCCCTTTAGTGGAATAGGGTTGAAATCAGTCTTTAATGCCTGCCACTGCCAGGAAGACCCTGGGCTTCAATGTTCTTTGAAGTCCTGTGCTTTCTGCAGCAACTTAGGTTCTGCTCACCCCAACATAGTTCAGAAAACAAACCCTGTGGTTTTTAAGTACTGTACATCATTATGTCATTCCATAATGGTTTTTTTTTTTCTTTTGTGCCAGGGTCTGAACCTAGGGGCCATGCCTGTAGCCTGGATCTACAGCCAAGCCCACAATGTCACTTTATTGTTTCAAGGGAAGAGCATTGCTAGTAAGAAAAGAAAAAGCGAAAGTTCTCCAAAAACATTCCCAGAAGAAATTGTCTTACTCCTTTACCATTTAACACCCATTTTGGAAAACTACTACTGAGCAAATGTGACTGAAGTGCATGCTTATTGGCCATTTATATGTATAAATATGTTCACCTTTGCTCTTTTTTAAAAAATAACATGTTTTGAAGTTACATTGCTTGTTCTTCATTCCTTTCCTGGTCATTGTGCCCATTAAATTTCTACTTAAAATTCTAGAAACTCCCTCCAGAAATGTCTTAAGCAGCAACACCCGTGCTGACTTCAGAAACCAGCTTTGGCCAGTGTCTGTGGTTAATCATTGACTCTCCCAGGAGTCCTATGCTGGTGAGAAAGAGCCCTGGTAGGCAGGCGCTTCTCAGGATTGCTGTGCTTTCTGTGGAACAGCAGTGAACTCCAGCACGTTGGGGCAGTTGAGGCGCATGGCCACTGTGCACCAGTCGGCCCTGCCATCGTGTCCCACACAGCGTCTGGGAGTAAGTACACAGAAACTGCAGAGGTGGGGCCACCTCCTCCCGAGTTTCCTGTTCCATGATTTCAGTTTCCAGTGTCAACCATCGTCTGAACCATAGAATAGTCAAATAAGGTGTTTTGAGAGAAAGACTACCCACACAACTTTGATTGAAGTATATTGTTCTAGTTCTATTTTAATATAGGGCGTTTTGGTGCTGCTTGCAGTTTCTGATGGCTGTTAGAAGGTCTTGGTTTCTACTTGCAAAGCTCAGTACCTGAACAAGCCAGGCTAAAGACTGGGGGCAGAGGGAGCCCTGCCTACGAATGGATGCTGTGAACCTATCTACCTCTGTCTTCCCATTTTCTTTTTTTTAAAAAAAGCTGAAATATAGATCATATGTGTCAGATCTCCCCCGTGTGTATCAGAAATATTTAATTTAAGAAAGAAGTCAAACAGACTGATAAAATACAAATCTGCCATTGCCTCTCGAATACATAAGGCCCTGGCATTAGCATTAATATGAACTTCTAGAACTTATCCTTGTGTGCTTCTTTTTTTTTTTAATCACTACTACTGTTGTTTTGAGTAGTGATTCTTAAGACAGCTTTGATACTATTTTTGTTAAAGCAAAACAAAAAGGTGTAATTTTCCAGCTTTTTGGAGGTGGATCAATTTTTTTAAAGTGTGTGTCTTTAAGGTAAACAGTATGGTGGTGTCATATACATGAACCCTGTGAGGTACACACCTCAGTCAGACTAACTGACATTTCTGCTGATGTACCACTGGTGGAGGAGTCCACATTTGCAAATTTTGAGTATGGTGGTCCCCTTTTATCTGCATTTTACTTTCCAAGGTTTGTCATCCAGTCAACTGTGGTTCTGAAATATTAACCGGAATATTCCAGAAATATCCCTTTCATCAGTTTCAAATCACATGGAGGTCTGAGAAGACTGGTGGAGTCCTGGGACCCTCACCTGCCTCCTGGCTCGGGACATGAGCGTCCCTTCTGCAGTGTATCCGAGCAGTGTGTGATTCTGCGTGGTCACCTAGTAACACATGGGTCATCGCAGGGACCGCTGCAGCCTCTCAGGGCTTTCCTTCGAGTGACTGTTCCTTAGTTGCCTGGCACCGGGCCACAGTGCCCGTGCTGGCTGCCTTACTTTGCCTCATGACACTGGCATTGTGTCTTCTTATGTCATCGTGAAAAGAAGGTCAGTACAGTAAGATGTTTAAGAAGACAGATAATAGGAAATAAGGAGATAGATATTTTACAAAAAGGAAGGCGACCAAGAGGTGGGGAAGGGGAATTAAAATGTGTTGTATGCATGAGGAGTACCACTGCCCCATGAGGGTGTGTTCTGCAAACTTGAACTATACTAGTAAAAATTTTAAAAGATCAGATATTTTGGGCCAGGGACTTAGCTCAGGGGGGCCGCTGCCTGCCTCACAAGCGCAAAAAACAAAAAAACCAAACAAAAAAACCACAGTGATTTGATCACTGTTTGATATCTGGTACCAAAAAAAAAAAGATATTTTGAGAGAGGAGAGCCCACATACACATAACTTTTGTTACGGTATTTTGTTGCAATGATTTCATTTATTTATTTTTTTGCTAATCTCTTACCATGCTTAGCATAAATTAAACTTTATCAGAGTTCCTCTGGGTAAGTGGTTGTGAACCTGTGGTACGCATGCTGAAGCTGCTATTTGTTATCGCTGAAATCTGTAAGAGGTTCGCATCTCTGGTGCAGGGTGAAGTGTTAGGTATTATATAGGGTTTGGTGCTATTCAGTTACAGCCATGTTCTGAGGCTCGAGAGTATTCCTCTGGATAAGAGAGGCTACTGTGTCCAATACAGTGTTCTTAGCTGTAGCCACATGGTTGTACATAAGCACCGAAGAAGTATATTCCCTTGATGCCTCATAAGTTTTCTTTGGAAAGACACCCTGAGACGCTGTAGAAATGGACACAATACCAGGCATTACTAACCACTGGCTTCCTGTGGAGTTGCATACACTGCTGGTTGCGTATGGAGTTATAGAATATTAGAACTGGAAGCAACTTTACCCAGCAAGGAAAACTACCTTTTCACAGAAAGACCTCTGGCCATACCCTGAGCTGGATTTTTAAAAATGATCATTTTCAAACAACGACCTTTATAGTTGATTCCGGGCTTCTGGGGCTGTTTTCACAATGAAACTTCTGGAGTGGGTAGACTGAAGTGCATTTCAAATCTACACAAGACCTACAGGCTAGTGCACCTTTACTTGAGTGCTTTCTAGGCCCTGTTATTTCTCTCTTCTTTCTTTCCCTTGCATGTCTTCTTTCGTGTTTGTATGTGTGTGTTCACTCATGCATTGGCTATTGAACCCTGGGCCTCATGCATGCTAAGCCCTGGCTGTTCAATGAGCAGCACCCCTGCGCCCGCTGCCTGAGACTGTGAAATGAGATGAGTAGTTTATGGTTGCATTGTTCTGAGCTTGTTCCCATTTCTTTTCCCCTAATCTGTAGTCCACTGATGGGAAAATAATGCGTCTTCTGCCCCTGGGTCATCTTGGTTAAGTATACTGATTAGTATGGTGGCAAGATTCCAAGTCACCAGAGAGAAGGGACTTTCTAAAAGATATGTTTAAAAGTAGAATGCACTTCCTCATGGATTCAGTGCTCCTGACACCAAAAGATTTCCTTACTGTCATTTTGGAAGCGCAGAGAGATCCAGGAACTTTCCAGAAGCTTCTAGCTCATAACAGGTAAAACCAATTTGGGAACTTGCAGCTTTGACTTGGAAATGTAGGCTTTTTTTTTTTTTAACCTACAACTATATTTTTTTAAAAGTAGGGGAGCTGCATATGTTGGTTTGTCACAGAGGCTGATATGGGAAGATCACTTGACTCCAAGAGTTCAAGACCAACCCGGGCAGCTTACCAAGATGTATCTTTAAAAAAAAAAAAAAAAAAAAAAGCGGTACAGCCGGTCCCAGGGATGGAAACTCCTCAGGGCCCATAAGAAGTGGCATCAGCTCCTTCCAGAGCAGTGCCCTCAAAACCCAACCACTATGTAAAAAAAAAAAAAAAAAAAAAAAAACAGCGGTAGAAAGAAACAACACTAAAGTAAATCCTGCCGTAAGTAGTGGTGAATCTTGTCTAATAGAAAATAGATTGTGATTATACCTCAAGCCTGTACACCAATGGTGTGGATAGCAGAATTATTATCTGTTCCAAGCATGAGCTCTGAGGTTCCCATCCAGTTTTCTATCTCTCTGCCCTCACAGCCTGTTAGCGATAGGCTTTGATGAACTAGTGTAACCAGGACCATCAGACTGATCACAAAGGACATGGCAGAGTGCTTGCCTAAGACCATCCTGGCTCTGCCCAGTGTTGTGTTACTTCTATCAGCTAATCCACGTAAGCGTCTGCTCTTGACCCATTAAATATAATACCGTAATCTGGGACACAGCGACAGTAAGCAAGCTTTTCTATCACTAAGTGATAGGTAGCTGCTGCTGCTGTTTCTCCTTCCATCTCTTAGGCCTCATTTTCTTGGAAGTAAAGTGCTGCCTTCCAGGCCCTGGTCTCCTTTCCTTCTCTCCGTTTCTTCTTCAGAAATGACAACTTTATCTGCTAAGCAGGGTTTGTCATTTGAACACTGTGTCTCCCTCGGGGTGAAGCCTGACAGGAGCCTGTTTAAAGGTGAGGAGTGTTGAAGTTAATGAAGAAATACGACTCAGCCGGAGTTTGTCATTAGCAGGATGCTGAAGCCAAGCCCGTGTGCCCAGGCGGATGTCACAGCTGGACAGTTAGCTTCCTGCCTGGAGAGTGTGTGGTCGGTTTTCCCATGCCCATGGCCATGCCTGGGTCTGGCTTTGAGCATCTCTTACCTGGAGCCTCTTGTAACCGTAGCAACAAAGCCTTTGTTTCTCTTCCGGCCAGTCTCTCCCTGTGTCCCTTCTCTATTTGACGCCATCCACTGCAGTCTCCCTGAACTCCTCTGTGGGGCCAGAGGGTATGGCTCAGGGTGGCCACACACATCCTTCCCTTCAGCAGATATCCTCATCCCTGCACAGCATCTCTCCTGCTTCTTACTTAACAGCTGTCTTTAAAAGATTTCCATCAAATCACTGTGTTTTTTTTGTTTGGTTTTGTTTGTTTCTGGAACAGTAATAGCTGTGAAAACAGAGTAAGATACACTAGTTGTATTTATTGGTAATACGCCTTAAATAAGTGTATCATTATTAAAATATGTTCTCCCTGTACCTTCTGAGTGGGCTGGGGCCACCCTTTCCACGCTTTGAGAAACAGTGCCCTTGAGGTAAGGTCCAAGCATTGTATCTCACACCCAGGGCTCTGTGGGACCCCAGTGGCCCGTGCACTCTGGCTTCTTCCCTGCCGGTGGCCCTTCCACCAAGCCACGGGTGAGCCTGCTCCTCTGCTCCTCGCCTCAGCTCCTCCCTGCCTGCTGAGTTCTGCTTCAGCACAGATGGTGGCTGGCTTGCGCAGCCCTCTTGGTACTGTTCAGGAGCTTTGCTTTCCACCTCATCACCTGAGGCCCCAAGGCAGGGCCTGAGCCTCCTGCTTCACAGCAGCCCTGGTCACCTGAGAGTCCTCTCTCTGGAGTCCCCAGGGACCTGTGTCGCCCTTGCCCTGCACCCTTTCCCAGAGCCGCATCCCCTCCAGCAGAGAGCTGCTTCCCTGACTCCTGCAGTGGACTCAACACCCAGGGCCACCATGGCCCCAGGAAGCCTTGCCTTGGACTAGCTTCTCCACCAGGCTTCCTTTATCATCCCTCTTGGAGAAAGACAAAGGAGGATGGAGAGAGGGAAGGAAGGAAAAGTGGAAAGGAGAAAGGCAGGCAGCAGTGTGTGTCCCAGAGCCGGGGCAGAAGCTGCAGCAGGGACTCTAAAGGAAGGGGCTAGAACAAAAAGTGCCCATTGGAAAGTGGCACAAAGGAAAGCTCTCGGGCAGCCACAGAAAGTTTGAATTTGTTCTGAACCCTGTGGGGAGACAGTGGGGGAGTTTTCTGCAGATGCTGAAGTGATCAGGTTTGCACTTTATATATCACTCCCACCCCTCTGCTGTTTCTTCTGTGTCCTTCTGGGATCTCTTCTGCTTCCTCCTCAAGCGGTTTCTATTTCCGAAGTCCCAGTACTCAACCTTGCTGTTGTTCTCAGCAGTTATACTGCCTGCACCTCAGGAACGGACAGCTGCCAGGGAGCTGTGATTACTGGTAAAGGTGCTGGCGAGGCTGCCCGGGCCCTCCCTGGGTTACGGAGGCCCTCCTTGGGTCAGGTCCTGAGGCTGCTGATTCATCCCAGGCCCCAGGGCAAGTCCCTGGGGAGCATCCAGAAGGCCATCGCCTGCCTCCCAGGGTCAGGACATGATGGCCTGGGTGCTGTGGGTTGCACAGCTGGGGGCTTGGGAAAGTCAGTTTCATTGCAGTGGAACCAGACCTTGAAATTCCACCTCCTTCCAGAAAGTGTCCAAGTTTGCTTTAACAAAGGACGTTTATTAAAAGGTCAACAAAATCTAAACAGAGTTAAAGAATATAAAGGAGCCAGGAGATATGCTAACCCAAATATGTCACACCCGAAGGGAAATTGTAGTAGGGAAAGACTTTGGTAAGGAACAAAAACTCCAGAAACTTATTATTTTTAAGGACAGGGAAGGAATGCTAGCAGGTTTCTGGATCAAGGTGAAGGTGATTACTTGGCGTGTGCCTGTCATCCCAGTTACACTAGAGGCCAAGACAGGAGAATCACAAGTTTTGAGGTCATCCTGAGCAATTTAGCAAGAGTTGCTTAAGTCTGTTCCCAGAATCGAGGTCTGTTAGGTTCCGGAAACTTACAACTTGGAAAACCCCACTAGCCAAAAAGAAGTATTCCAAGAATTAGACTAAGTAAGCATAAGGTAATTACAACTCAGAAAAGAAAAAAGTTATATAGTACAAGTAGTATAAACAAAGGAAAGACGGACAGGTATTCCTTCCATTGGGGGAGCAAACGAATTCTAATAGTCTTTTGTGGAGCTGATCATTTTAAGTCTTCTTTCCTCCCATTTTTCCCTCAGAGGTATAGAATGAGGGCCCTTTCTCCCCAAGACAGGAAACATCGTGAGACAGTGGGGGACTGTTACGCAGGGAGAGGGAATCCTGGTGTACTGGGCCCTGAATATAGTATCTTGAGAGAAAACTAATGGACCTTTCCCCTCAAGGTGCTCCGCTGCAGAACTTACCTTGTCTCATTTGACCTCTCTTGTCTGTGGAGACAGCCACTGCCCAGGAAAGAGGGGAGCCATCATGGTGGCTGCCCAAGCACTTACTGTGTGCGGAACTCAGGGCTGACTGCCTGGTCTGGAGGCCTGCGGATGTTGCCATGCGCCTGTCAAGGGAAGCACAGGACTAGGAGTGTGTGCCCACGTGGTCACCCAGGACACCTCCCTAACATACACTTAGGCCTCACTGGTAAAGCTCAAAGCCAAGCAAGTAGTGACCCAGAAGTGAACAGATAGAAACTTGTGCCTGTCCCCCTTGGAGTTTAGCGTTTTTATTAAAAAGGCAGTCAGCATGGACTGGAGCCTTCCTCACCTTGTAGTCACTGTCCAGTGTACAGACCTTGTGGCGGGAGCCACAGTGATCGGCAGCTCTGGCTGAAGCAGCAGCTTGCTTCTCTGACACTGCTAAGCCTTCCTCGGATGGTATTTGTAGAGTGCCTCTCCCCAGAGACCACCCACCTGTGGTCAGCGTACAAAGCTCAGTACTCACTCAGGGTGAAGGGCAGCTCCGGCCACAGTGGACACAGACAGACCCAGGGCCTGGACTCGGTTCGCTGCGATCCAGCAGTCCTGGAAGCAGCAGCCTGGGTCAACTCCACCTGCTGCTCCTGGCTGAGCTGTGTCTCCTCGAGTGAGAGTCTCCAGTGGGCAAGAACACTTCCTGCCGGCGGTGACCCGGACCTTGCCGCAGCTCCCAGGCACCTCTCAATACACGTTTGTGGCCATTGCCTTCCGTGGCCCGAGGGGCAGGACTGGGTAAATTCAGCATTGGCAGCACAACAGGACCTGAACAGTCCTATAAGACCAGAGCCATCCTGCCCAGCCCCCAGGAAGTTGAGGGATGGGATGGGGAGGTGTCATCTTTTCGGACCCCTCAGGGAGGCTCTAAGTATGTTGGACCTCAAAAGGGAGGCTGTGAGGCATTCGGTTCCTCCCCGGGAAATCTGGACCTTACTCAAGTTTCCTCTCCCCAGCCTTCCACCCACCCACCTCCCCCATCGAGTGCAGGCACGGGTTGCCACCCTTGAGCAGTGGTGCAGGTCCCTGTCCTGGAACAAGAAGCCCTGCTTGCCTTGTATCTGCATAGTTAAATCAAGACAGTTAATGTCGTCTCCGGAGCAGCTAGCCCAGTGTCTTCATCACCAGAAAGGGAAATGATTGGCAGCTGCTAAGATAGGTTCTTCCACTAAAGTCTTTACCAACTTGCACTTGTCACAATTTACATACTTGTTTGTTTGTTTGCTGAGACAGGGTCCTCCGTATCAGTTCAGACTGGCCTCAAACTCACGGTGGTCCTGCCTCAGCCTCCTGAGTGTGGGGATTACGGGAATGCACCACAGCTGGCCCAAGATTTACATATTCTTATATACTTGAGAAGAAATGAAACCTTAACTACGACTGCTACGGCCCATCCTGGTCTCTGTGGTCTTGCACAAGAAAATATGCACTCGGAGAATGTCTCACTTCACTCAGTGATCACCCTGCATGATGACCCTAGAAGAGAGAAATGCTAGAGACAAGTGAGCATTGTGTCCTAGAAAGCGGGTCCAAGAGGGAATAAAAGTGCTGTGTCAGCTGGGAAACGGCTGATACATGAGCATGGGATAAGGAGAGGCAGTCTGCTGGGAAGCACCCCGGTTACTCACTCATCTGCATCCCACCAGCTCTGGGACTCCGGAAGGCGGGCTTCAGGCAGGCGGGGGAGGGGTCCTCTGCCACAGGAAGGTGCCCAACTTGTCCGCAGCATAGTCGCGGTCTGGCAGGGTGGCAGCAGGGTGCAGGGAGGCCTGCCGGACACACGGCCTGTGATTGTGGAACTCGGCTTTCTGGAGAGCTGGCTTAGCGAGCCGAGGCCTGGCTCCAGCCCCAGCAGGAGTGAGAAAGGAGCCACAGGGTTTGCATAGGACTGAGGGTGACGGAGGGACCCAGGGACCAGGGCTCTGCTGGGATAGAGGTTGCCAGAGGGTGGTGGCTTCCTGACAGAGCCCTGCAGACTCGGACCTGAAGACCACAGCAACCCAGTCATTCGAGCACTTGGGGCAGGGGCCCCCCTGGTCATTTCTGGGGTAGATGTTTTTATCTGTGTTCAGACTTGATTACGGTGGTCCTAGGTCTGTCCTGATTTAGGGTGGCTTCGTCTCATATTGATGCTCTGAGAAATTGTAAGTCCACTAGGAAAGCTCTGGGACCGCTTCAGATCTGCCTCACGTGTTGGGGTGGCTTTGCTCTCGCTTGCTCACAGGAAAGCCATCTATGTTTACCATGTTTGAATGTTTTTTTCTAATGTGACTATACACATAATATCTCCTTTTTCATAAGTTAGAATGACATCTATGTGGTTCTAACTCCAAACTACATTTTAGGTGTATCAAATTTTTACGGAGAAAACAAGAGTTAGAATTGTGTACTTATCAGCCTCGTCTGCAGTGGGGATTTATTTCACATTTTCTCAGTTTTCACTGGGGAGTTGGGAGGGGAAAAATTAGATAATCATTCTACAGGAAGGCATGGTATAGGAGAGTTATAAAATTTATATGGCTGCACTATTTGCCATTGTTTCTCTGACAGTGTAATTGCCATTCTGGGAATGTGTCCCGCAGCTTTCCTGGGACGTGTTGGTACGTGTTGAAATGACATCTGTACAGTGAATTCATCATACTTATGGCAGGACAATCTTGGAAACACCTCAAGCGCATAATTATAGAAGATGATAACATAAACTACAGTAAATCTACACAGTAAAGTACCACGCAGCTGTGATGGAAAAGAATGAGGGAGCTGTGCACTTACTGATGTGGAAGGATACCAAGATGTGTTGTTAGGTGGAAAAAAATGATGGCGAATAACAGAAATAAAAAGAGGCAAGACAAAAAACATAACTACCCACATTCACATCTCTATACATAACACTGCACACATGGGAAACAAAGTAATCACCTTTATTTGGGAGGTGGACTGGGATGTGTGAAGGAAGTGACTTTTTGTTTGTTGCTTTTGTTTTTTTGAGACAGTTCTCAGTATGTAGTTCAAGCTGGCCTCAAACTCACACCAGTCCTTCTGCCTCAGCCTCCCAGGTACTGGGCTTACAAGTGTGTACCACGGCGCCCTATGCAGAGATGGCTTTTTAAATAATTTTGGTATGGCACATGCCTAAAATCCCAGATTTGAGGAGTCTGAGGAAGGAAGATTCCTCAATTTTGAGGCCATTTTGGGCTACACAGTGAGTTCAAGGTCAGCCTGAACTACATACTAAGACCTTGTCTCAAAAAGCCAATTAAATGAATGAATGAATGATGAATGTTGGTTGAGTTTCATATAAATATACTGACTATTCCAAAATTAAAATAACTCAAAAGATATATATGGTTGAGAATACTATGTGTTTCTCTGAAGGCATTGTTTGCTTCAGAAGCATTTTGATCCATTTCTTATGTAACCTTTTAGAGCAGTTGCTTGTATTTCTTGACCAAACAGTATTGATAGGTTGTGTTAAGTATGAAGAAGGTTGTTTATTGGTGGATCACGTTGATTGGATTAAAAAGTTGGCCGGCATGAATACGGGATTAGCAAGACATTTTCGGGGTGGCCCGAAGGCAAGCGTTGGTGTTGTAAAGTCTGAGGAAAGGTGAAAGATACAACTCCTGGGTCCTGGGGAACCAAGGTCTTCTTCTCCAAGGAACCCCCTCATCCTGGTGGGAAGAGGCCCACGCACATGAAGGGCGGCCTTCTTTCCTAAAGTCTGATATTCAAATGTCAATCTCATGTAAGAAATTTCCTTCAAAGTAGAGGCCGTTGTTGGACTGGAAGGTGATCCCACCGCCTTGAGTGGAAACGTGGGCTTCTCATCCCTGTGCTGTCAGCACGTGTGTCCAGTCCATCTTGCTGTAACAGAAGTTAGCATGCCACAGCACTGACACAGTGGGTGACAACTTCCTGCCTTTTGAAGGAGAAATCTGAAAGGAAATACACCGTTAAAATATATGAAATTTGCTAATTCTCTACATGGGAGGGTACGTAATTACTAGGAAAAAGGAAGCAACAGCTTAGATACACATTTGGTAGTAGTTAAAGTTTACCTTACAAAAAGTTTCCCACAAATTGAAAAGGAAAAATACTGATGACACAAATCACAGAGCCCAATCACAAAAGAATGGAAAATCAGTCAGGTGAAGCTTAAATAGAACAAATTCGTTTTAGAAAAAAGATAAGCAAGGTAGTAGTCACCCTTTCCAAATTTGGTAAGACCAGTCACAGCTATAAAGTTGTGTCCTTTGGCTCATTTATCCCCTTTCTGGGAACTAATCTTGAGGAAATAACTCAAAAGACAGTAAAAGGCGTAGCCTGCCGAAATTCAGTGCAGCATTATCCGTACTAGGAGAGAAATCTAGCTAAGTGTCCTGAACATGTAGAAACGTGCACATTAGGTCCATGAAGACAGCGGTAAGGGGTGAGTGCAGAGACTGGTAAGTGCGTGCTGTGTGATGACACAGACCGCACAGCGTGCCTTGGACCTGCTGCCAGTGAAGGCTGTGTAGAAGCTGTCACCCTGTGCATGAGGACACAGGAATATGGGAACTGAACAGAGTCAGACCCATTGTGACATCAGATTTGTGGGTAACACTTTTGTTTTTGTTTGTTCTGTTAATATTGCTAGGACACTGACATAATTACAACTTGCTAATAATTAATAAGTTAGCACTGCCCCAAACAGAAGCCAATAAGAGACCTAAAGCCTTGCATGGTGGGCTCATTGTGCCCCCACTGCTGGGATGGTTAGAGACACAGAACACAAGGTCTGAGAGGCAGTGACTGTTAGACTCCAGGGACACTGCACGCTGGAGTTCAGAGCATTCTTTGCCCAGGAAGTGGCCACTGTCTGCTGATGGTGCCTGGGAAGATGCTTCTAGAACTTCCTATCCTGAATATGTTTAAGAAATTGGAGACCAGAAAAAGGAGGAATGGGGAACAGGGTGATGGAGGGAAGGACAAGAGGACGTAGATTTAGGAAGTGTAGTGTATACATACCAGCTCCCCACGAGGAACGCAGTCATTGTGTACTGCAAACATGGACCCATAAAAATTCAAAACAATAAAAGAGATCCGAGCAGCTGGAAGCAAAGTACATTTTTATGCCAATAAAATTAGGCCTTTCTCTAGTATTAGAACAATAGTGTTTTTCCCAACACTTTCTAATTATCAGAAACATTTATTAAAAGTATTACATAGTAGAGCTTTGATGCACATAAGGACCATTGGATTGTGATTTAGCTTTGTTCCTGGCTAACGTTCCAGATCACCATTTTCCCTCATTGAAAACAAAGGCCCATTAAATGAAAACCCAATGAGCAAGAAAGATTAAGTGTAAATATTCCATTGTGTTTTTCTGTGTTTTACTCTCTTCCTGAGGTTGAAAGACAATTTTAACAGTTTCTTGGGGCCTGTAGATGTCTGCTTTCATTGGTTGGCTCTTACTTTCCAAGGTTGAAAGCCTCTCATAAAGCTAGTCTTGTCCACGGGGAATTTCCCAGTTAACAAAATGAATTTTCCAAGCAGGCAAAAGAGGGTGGTTGTACTCCAGCCCCTACTGGTACTGCGCCTGACTTGGGCTAATCTCTATTGCAAACGTGTTTTTCAGGGTGGATCATTTGTACACGTTCTTTGTCCAGTGGTCTCCTGACGTCTATGGGAAGGATGCCAAGGAGCAAGGCTTCGTGGTGGTGGAAAAGGAAGAGCTGAATATGATCGACAACTTCTTCAGTGAGCCCACAACAAAGAGCTGGGAGGTGAGCGCCTGGGTGGGAACGAGGCCGTCTTGGTTCCTGAAACGCAGGACCGAGTCAGAAATGTCCGCCGCTCAGATTCAGATGCCTGGCTGGTAGAGAGTTGGAGCTGCGAAGGGCTGGATAACATCGTGGGCTTAGAGGGCCACCTCACCTGTCACAGCCGCTCTCTCTGCTGCTGTGGGGCGCAGACAGCTGCTGGTGACCCATAGAGGAGCGTAGCTGTCTTCCCTTCGTTCGTCCAGACAAGTCTGAACCAAGTCCCTCTTGGGGCCAGGCTCAGCAAATAGGAACCTGGATGAGAGGGGCTCCCTCTGCTTAATATTCTTGCAGACCTGGAAGGCTGGGAGACGAGGCAGCAGGAAGCACACCTGCTCCTCCTCCTCACTACTAAGCCCCTGGATCTCTGGCTTCTGGTTCCTTGCCTCCTCTTCTGCCTCTCTCCGTGCCTTCTGAACATGACTTCCTTCCTGGCTCAGGAGGTGGTTAATGAACACAGGCAGCCCCTGCCCAGGCTTCCTGAGTTCCGTCCCCCGCAGTCACCTGTGTTGCCCACCCTATTGCACAGACGCCTCCTTCACACTGTCTCTGTTCCCGGGATAAAATTGCCATAAAAGACCTGTCGAGCCAACAGGGCATGGTGGTGTGCCCCTGTACGATCCCAGCTCCTCGAGCCACAAGTTCAAGGCCAGTCTGCACAACGAAGCAAGACCCTGTCCCAGAAACACACACAACAGCTGGCACCCAGGGAGAACGCTCCATTATAAATACCTAATTTCTGAACTCACCTGGTCCTTTCCAGTGATTAGAAATCCTTTATACATCTCTACATATATTATCTCTAGTTGCTTCCCTTTTGTAAACTTCTGCCCTGCTCTGAAGCTCTGAGTGCCCTTTGTGGTCTGTGAGTCCCCAGAGTGGGCCTTTCCTTCATTTTTACAAAGAAGAGGCTATTGGACAAGGTCTTCCTCACTTTCTCTCTTCTCTTCCTTAATTTCCCTGCATTTGCGCCCTTCCTCATTGGTTTGGGGTCGAGTGTCTTCCCCTCCCAAAGGCAGCCTTCTGTGTGTCAGTGAGGACTGCCCTTTTGCATGGCATCTCTTTCTTCTTTCCTGGCTCCTCTTTCACACTTCATATTTACATCTCCCATTTCTTAACTTCCACCCAGTTGTTCTGCGCTCACTAGTGACATCACTGGGAGTGTCACCATAGACCTGACAGACATCTCCATTCCAGGTGAATTTCCATTGCCTCTTCCTCCCGGGTGCTGGTTCAGCTCTTGGGTACCCTGAGGGCAGAGGTGGTGTGACATTGGTCTTCCAGGCAGGGGACAGAGGAATATCAAGTCCTGTGCCCACCCAATCACTGTACCCCAAGAGTCTCTCAGGAACTGTGGTGGACTCTTGATTTACGAACTCAATTTGTTCCCGAGGGCTGGCTGTAACTCAGGTTGGTCCTTTGAGGCTCCGGCTCCTCTGCACAGCCTTCAAAGCCTCTCCTGTACACAGGCGGATCTCGGTGTCCTTATGGAGCCTCTGGCCCGGGATTTCTCAGTGAACCCCACACAGGAGAGGATGTTGTAATGCTCCTTCCAGAACTCTTCAGGTTGAAATCTGTATCTGAGATCATCTGGAAGCACAAGCAGCCGACATTCAGGTCGTAATTCAAGATTGGTTGTAAGTTAAAACTAAAATTCCAGTTGTAACCCAAGTTGTTCATATATCAGGCTGGTCTTGGCTCGAGGGTCCAGTGTATGACACAGGAAGCAAAAACAGAAAAAAATCTGTGTTTTTCCTGAGCCCGATGCCTTTCGTTGCAGTCCCACAAACCACCACCATCCTCACTAAGGCTCAGCCCCGTCTTGTAAACAGGAGGACCCACCTCCTCCTGTCACCAGACAGAGTCCTAGTGGTATGAGAGGAAGAGATGTGACTCCCACACCTGCTAGATATCTCAAGTGCGAGTTTGTGCTCTCTAAAATCAAAGAATGAATTCTAGGACCATTGGAGGTAAAGTATAGGAAAATTTTATTGAGAGAAAGATAGCTTCTGTCTAAGAAGACAGAGGGGGACCAGAATGTGGGTTGTCTGTCCACCCTGCTTCTTGAAGGTGTTTTATGGGACAAAGCCAACAGGTGGATCTTGGTGCCCCGCACAGGTGATTGATTGATACCGATTTAGAACACCAGTCCTGCTGTCCGTCCCTAAGGGAAGTACTTGGGTGTAGTAGTTTCTTTTACAGTGCTGGCCTTCAGTGAATGTGTCTCCATTGTTGGCTCCTGGAAGGCCTGCCCTAACTGCCTGCAAGATACCTAATGAACTTTACAATCTTCGATACTAGGAAGTCCCTAACGCTGAGATAAGGAACCTAGCCACCCTACCCTAGGGTAGGTTTGCAGGTTCCCTGACTTCCCTCCAAAAATTGAGGATGGTGCACAAGAGGCATGGGGTATTTATTAGAAATTTCAGAGTCACAGTGAGAGAGCAAGCCTGTGGGCTGGAGAGAGTGGAGCCTTCGGGCCTGGTTCGGGGTGTGGGGCCCTAGCCGTCCCCAGGAGGGGCATCTAGGAAGTGAGTTCGTCCTCTGCCTCCTACCTGCCTGGCCACTGAGAGCTGGATCTGCTAATGTCGCCACTGCCTTGAGCAGAGCTCAGTGAGAAGAGGCGGCCTCTCACGGGGGAAGGAGGTGCTGCCCGGGCTGCCCGCAGCTCAGAGAAGAGAGGAAAAAAGGTTCAGACTCTGCTTGTTTCCCGAAGTTGTAATTTTTCTTAGAAGTGTGATTTTAAAGTTAAGAATTTCCCTGTGTGCTTTCTGCCAATCTGTATTTCCTTTATCCTACCTCACCCTGACTGCAGTGTTTTTTCGTGCCTGTGTCCCATGGAGGCCATTCCTTTATTCACACTTGTCCCTCCCCTGTTGCCTCGTCGCCTGGCTGAGTTGTGTCCCCCATGCCGACCATAGCGCCTCCATGAAGGTCAGCTCAAAGTTCCCTTCTTCCACGGGGACTGTCACAGATCTGCCACGGGCCTTCTCATAGCCCAGTCCACGATGGCATTGGAGTCCCCACACCCGAAAGGCCACGAGATCAGGACTGGTCACAGAAAGATCGGTGACAGTTGGCCCAGGGGGCTCTGTCTTTCTTTCCAACCCCTGCCATCTGATCCGAGGAGGAGAGAAGGACTGGTCGTATTTATCAGTCATTAAGATGAATTAAGATGTGAGATGGTCACTGTCACTTTGCCTGCTGGTTTGTGAAACTGCCGGAGGATGACACCCTTCTGAGCCTGGATGGCAGAAGGCACACAGCGCATGCTTTTCAGTCCCTTCATCTTCCAGGTCCAGGCCACAGTGTGGAGTTGTTCCACTGCAAGGAACCTGTGCTGTTAACTGTTCCTTTTCTTTCTGTCTTTGCGATTCAAACTGAGGCAAGAGAGAGAACATTTAAAATGGAGATTTACCCTGAAGAAGGTGCTGAAGGAAACTGAAAGGCAGGGTGGGGGAAGCTGAGTTAGCTCTGGGGTAATTGGGAAGAAAAGTAAGAGAAAAAAAAAAAAGCGCTTCAAACAATAGGGTTGAGTTGTACTGCAAGGAAACCACCGGTTTCAAAGGTGAAAGTGTCATTTTACAGTCTCCAGGAAAGCCCGCCAGGAAGTGTTTGCTCTAAATCCTAATTTGGGTGTGTTCCTGTGGAACTGTTGAACCCCTCCTAAGGGAAACAGAAACTTAATCACGCAGGAAGTCAGACACTTAAAACCGGTGCAGCTCAGCAGCGTGGCTACAAGTGACTGGCGTGTGGGCAGAGAGCAGACCTGGGCCTCCGCAGAAAGCGAGTCTGCCCTCCCCTGCCAGCATGCGAGCCCGGCGGCTGCCTGTGGACATTCAGATTTTCTATTATGCTGCGCCTGACCAGGAGCCCTTTGTGAAGGTAAGCAGGAGCGGCTGGGCACAGCCAGGCACCAGCGAGCTCTGCTCCCTGGGTCTCCGACAGGATGGTGCGGCTTCACAACCTGCTGATGTTGTGTGATCTGTGTGCAGCAGCATGGCGTGGCTGCCCCTTCCCCGGAGAATCTGAAGTCCAGACTGAGATCTTTCATTCCACAGCCTGTTTTGTGCCATTGGTAAAGTGGGGAGTTCACCCAGAGCACACGGCTTTATTTAGTACCTTTAAAATGCTGCATCTGTGCTTGTCTGGAAGTATTTTCTCTACGTGAATTCTCCAGAAGGTGGTCAAATTTATAAGCTAATTTTCCTGCCAGAACTGTGCCTCAGATAATTGTGGGCGCTCTGTACACGTCATTGTGCGGTTGGAAATTAATGCATCTCTAACACTTTCACTAGATGCAACAAATGCTTTACCCCGTGATATAAAGGCCAGTGTTACTGGTTCCCCGGTATTTTGGTGGCTCTGTTGTCTAGTAGAGCTTAATTTCAAAATAACTCAGTGATTTGTCCAGAATGTAAGGGGTAACATGGGTTTTAAGGTGAGGGTTTCGGTAGTTAAATAAATACAGCTACCATTACATAAATAATACATTTATTTAAAAATAAATAACATACAATACAGTGTTTCTTAGTCTGGAAGATTGCTGTTGACTGTGTTGGACTGACTCTAATGAGCCGTGATCTGGCTGTGGTTTAGAGTGAGTCTTCATGCTTCTCTTGCTCCTGGCAGCTGTTACCCTACATTATCTCTGTCAGATGTGGTTGCTGAGTGCACAGCCCTTGATTAGAGCGAGCTCCATATTTGTAGAAGACTCACTGAGTAATCTCTGATTATTTCCTTGACAATTTAAATTTAGACGCAGGCTAACGGAGCATAGTTTCGAGCGCTTTGGAGATTGTACATTGTCTACGAAGCACCGAGCAGTAGCAAGCCTGGGAAATGTGTGGCTTTAACTCACGCGTAGTCAACGCCTCCACTGTAGTGTCCTCGATTCTGCAGCTGGGAAATCGGCCTTTTCCCAGAGTCCTGTCCTTACTCTGCGCCGGAGCTCCGCCTTCGCATGGTGGCAGCGAGGCAGCCGTGAGGCCGGCGGAAGTGACCGTTTTCCCGTTGTCTGTGTGCCCGCCTAGATCATCACCGTCGAGGAGGCCAAGCGCAGGAAGAGCGCGTGCAGCTACTGCGAGGACGGGGACGAGGAGGAGGGGGAGGGGCTGCCCGTGCTGCAGCCCCACAGCGCGCTGCTGGAGACCGCGCACGTGGAGCAGGTGGCTTGGGCCAGCTGGGGTCCTGGGGTTGTCACTGCTGGGGTCCTCTTGGGGCCGCACTGGTCCAGGGGCTGCAGAAGCACGAGGGCAGAGGCACACACTCCCTCTGTGAGAAACACCTGGCTCTAGGAAGGGTTTTCCCTTCTGTGTGATTTTCTTGGTGTGCTTTGTGCTCTGAAGCCATTTGTATGCACTTGCATCTGAGCCTTGGTGGGGAACCTCTTAGACTCGTCTCGTTTAGTGCCCTGAATTTCAGAGACCTTAAAGAATCATCAGCTCAGCTTCCTCCGTGTACAAATGAGCTGCTAAATGCCCAGGAAAGCCAGGAGATGTGTGACTCAGTAGCCCGCTGGACAGGGATCACACAGACCCTGATTGGAACCTACTGAAACACTCCCAAGACTTAGCACTTACTGGTCTCCTTTGATGATATTTTTAAGAGATTTATATTGCTGGTATTTGTGGCAGCTAAGTATTGATGTAGGTAAAAAATACTGTGCAAAATGGACAGGCTACCTCTGATTCCCCACATAGAGCACATGCGTTTTACTGCCCCCACTTCAATGGGGAGCTGCACTTACTGGTAGCAGCTCTGGGTCTACAAAGACATTTTTTTTTTCCTCAAGACAGAATCTCACTGTGTAATTCAGGCTGGCCTTGAACTCACAGTGATCCTCCCACCTCAGCCTCCTGGGTGCTAGGATTCCAGGCATGTGCCATCATGCCTCACATGAACAATTAAAACAACAGAACTATTTGGTAAAAGTCAGGTTGAGGTATGAAGTAAGAGTGGGTGTCTAGTTCCTACTTCCTCTAGCTTGATCTGTGTCTTCAAATGTATAGTCACTCACCGCTCAGTGTCATTTCTGTCAGCGGCAGACCCCATACATGACACGGTTCCCTGAGATTGTATTGGCTGGTGACATCATGTATAAGAAGACTCTGTAGGGCCAGGGATTTGGCTCCCTGGGTCTGTCACCAAGCGGAAGGTCCCGAGTTTGATCCCCAGTACCAAAAAAACAAAAAACAACCAAAAATAACTCTGTGATGCTCCCGTAAGCAGTCGCCCACCAATACAGAAAACCAGAACTGTGCGGTGACCTACAGCCCCACACTTGGGCCCTGGCAGGGAGCATCCCTGTCAAGAGAAACTCAGGCAGCGCTCTTTCTTGGTGTCAAATATTGACCTGGGTTAGCGGGAGCAGTGTGTAAGTAAACACTTGACTATTGTGAGTTCGAGCCCTGCGCGCTTGTTTTGTGCCGCAAGTTTGCGAGTGATCTGTGCGAGAACCATCTGGTGACATCTCCTCCCTCGGGTCGGCAGCTGGCACGACGCCTCCCAGCACGGGTGCAAGGCTACCCTTGGAGACTGGCCTACAGCACGCTGGAGCACGGGACCAGCCTGAAGACACTCTACCGGAAGTCGGCGTCGCTGGACAGTCCGGTGCTGCTGGTCATCAAGGACATGGATAACCAGGTGGGGCGGGCCGGTGCCTGTGGCGGAGACACTCCGGTGGCCACGTGCGAACCCTCGCGGAGTAGAGTACGGCAAACTCCCCTCACTCAGATCACACAGCTAGCGGGTTTCACCGCTTCACACTGCTGAAGTAAATCCCGTCACTGCCACCCCTGTATATTTAGAGTCCTCTCTAAACAGAAACCAGAACAGACCCCAAACATGGCCACCTTCTAAGTAATTTTTTTTTTCCTGTGCTGATCATGGATTAGGAAACTGTAATCGTGATCAACAACAACCTATAACTGGGAAAACTGGGGGGAAGCCAATCTGCATGTGGAGGTGGTGCAGAGTAAGTTCCAGCACAACTCCAGGGCTTCTTCTCAGGAGCTGAGGCAGTGCCCATAGACCCTGCTTGCTGGTGGCCGTACCGGGAGCCAGGCAAGGCCTTGGGTTGTTGCGCTGCGGTCCCAGCTTTGTGAAAGAGCAGGGAATGCACTGTGCCGTTCCTGAGGTTTCCCTGGGTGACGGCAGCCCCCGGAGAGGCACTAGTGAGCTCTAGGACTGCGTGCTCTTCCTTAAGAAGCTCGCTATGATTGTAAGAGATGGGTGCCATCCTTTTTCACTTTCTGGCCTTAAAGCAGATTTTATTTGATATCCTTTCACCCATTACTCCAAAAGTTACTCATTGGAGAGCTTGCCATGAGGCACAGGATCTCTGTTGACATCCTGCTCACCTCTTGGTGAGCCATAAAGGAGGGATTATCTTCAGAGAACTAGAAGCCTGTTGTCGTAATGAGTCTTGGGAAGACTTAAGAGGTGGGAACAGTGGTGTCTTTCTTAACGGTGATCTTCATGACTTTATTTCATGCCGAGAGCTGTGGGAACTTTAGCTGTTTTCACTTTTACTGTCATTTCCAGATTGGTAACATTTTGTTTAATAACAATTAGAGCTGAACAGCAGGTACGGTCAAGATTAAAAATTAGGGCTGGGGTGCAGCTCAGTGGCAGAGTGCTTGCCTAATGTGGGCAGAGCCCTAGACTCAGTCCCCAGCACTGCAGAATGAACAGACATTGTTATAACACGATTTCAAATGAAGTTACTTAGAGATTTAATGAAATGTTTGAGGAGTTTGGTTGCTAGGTTTTTGGTGACGTCTAGGGCTAGACACACAAATCCACACCCAGGGTGCATTTTAGTTCTTTATTTACCAGTGATAGCAGTCTCGGGGAGTGTGACGAACCGGGCTGAGCAGGTATCAGAGGGAGCAGTTTCACCACATTTCCCGCCAGATGATGTCTGGACACCAGGAAGTAGAGTTTCATGAATCGTGGTCCCTGGTAGTGCCTGTGTTGGGAGAGGACGCCTGCACACTAGCTCTGTTCTTCCTTCCCCGCCATCAGAAGAGAACAGGATAGCACAGAAACCTGTAAAGTTACCCAAAATGGGCTTGCTCAGTTGTCCATAAAAATACTACATGCACAGAGAGGCAGCACAAGGGAGTGCTGCAAAATCTGCCCCCAGTGAAAACTAACTGGTAGAAAGTAGAAAAGCAACAATCCCTCTGAGCCTGGAAATTGTCCTAAGGGTATACGGCAAGGAAAGAAATATTTACTCAAGAAAACTAATAAATCTCAGTAATAACAGTGGAATCCTTTGGCACCCGAGATGGCCCTCTCCCTGCTCCCAGCTTCTTCCAGCTCAGGTAGCTGAGAATGGGGAGCAAGAAGGTGGGGACCCCTGCCCCACTGCTACTCTTCAGGTCCCCAGCACCTCCTGCTGTCTGCCTCAAGTGTTGGTGGGGTGGGTACCGGGGATCGAACTCAGGACGGGGGGCTTGCCAGGCCGGCGCAGCATCGCTGAGCTGAATCCCTCCCCAGCTGCGGCCTTTTTTCTTAAGAGCTTCAGTTTAGTAAGAATCTTGGCTGAAAGAGGTAGAGTGACATCTCAGATCAAGATCGTGTCACACTGTTTCAGAAAGTCTTTCCTGAGGAGGATCAGGCTTCATAGGAGGGCATGTCACACTGTCTTCTCTTGACAGATCTTTGGAGCATACGCAACTCATCCGTTCAAGTTCAGTGACCACTATTATGGCACCGGAGAGACTTTTCTCTACACGTTTAGCCCCAACTTCAAGGTACAGTGGGTGCCTTAGAGGCCAGGGTGGGGGTGGCAGCTGCTGGCTGGTGAGCCCATCTGGGCTTTCTGTGGCCAGGCTCAGCGTTTCCTGGTGTAGCCCACAAACTGAGGACCTGGGCCTTGGGCGTGGCTCAGTCTGGGACCCAGCTTGGAGAGGTGCGCACCTGAAGGGTCTTTCCTGCGTCCTAGCTGCTTGGAGGCCCCTGTGGCGTGGCCCAGGCCTGGCGGTCGGGAGACTCTAGTCTGTTTTGCAGGTGCTCTTCCTGCCAGCATGCTGCCAAGGGGTCCTTTTGATGCTTCAGACTAAGACGTCTTCTGTTTTGTGTGCCTGTCCTTAGGTCTTTAAGTGGAGTGGAGAAAACTCGTATTTTATCAATGGAGACATAACTTCTTTAGAACTTGGCGGTGGAGGGTAAGGTTTTTGTCATTATTGCTTAGCACTTGACCTGAGAGACGCTGTTTTGACCCAGATAGCTAAAACTTTGGTATCAGTTGTCTTAATCTTAAAACATGTTTGTAAAGTACAACTATTACATTCATAGCGGGAGTTGGTGTATGTGCACATCCTCATTCTTTCTATTTCTTTTCACTCCCCTCTCTCTCTAGGTCCCATTCCCATGTGCAGAAGATCTCCTTGGTTTCTATTAGCTCTCCTTTTTTTCCATTATCTTTTTTATTTTGCTCTTTATTTTCACCTTGGGTTTCTCATGTAGGAGAAATCCTGCATGTTCAAGCTTCTGTGTCTGGTTTATTTCACTTAACATTATGATTTAAGGTGCATCCATTTTCCTACAGATGACTCAAGTTTGTCTTTCTTTATGGAAGAGTAGTACTCAGGTAGGCCACTGCCAAGATGTAGCTTTCATAGACTGTGCTGCTAAAAACACGGGTGTGCGTGAATCGCTGTAATATGATGTCTTTAAGGAAGTAGCTGTGTCCGGTGGAATTTCTAGTTGCAGTTTTTTGAGGACTCTATACAGATTTTAGTCAACCTCTTGTCTAAATGACACTACTGCCATTGGTGTTTTAGGAAAGGTAGGTTACTTAAATGAAAAGAAGGAAATAAACTACTTATTTTGCAAGCATTTTAGAGTTGTATCTGTAGCATAAAGGAAGGAAGACGGTGCACCACATGAGATGTCGGGGTATTCACCCTTTTTCTCTAACCTTTTTTCAGGGGACGATTTGGTTTATGGCTAGATGCTGATTTATACCATGGACGAAGCAACTCTTGCAGCACTTTCAATAATGATATTCTTTCCAAAAAGGAAGACTTCATAGTTCAGGACCTCGAGGTATGGACATTTGAGTGAACCTCCGTCTGCCTTAAACTGTCACGTGAAAAAGACTGGGTTGGCTCAGTCCTCCTGATGCTGGCCGGAAGATGAAGAAGGTCCGGCCCCTGCCGCCTCATCCGACCACAATGCTTTCTTTCTGCCATCAGCTCTGAGCATGATCACCTTGCAGAAAGACCCCGAAAGGTACGTGTGGAGGGCAGACGCTGGAGAAAGACCTCTGATGGCCAGATTGCTGAGAAAAGACTTTGTACTTCACTGCTTCCAAATCCACACCGTGAAGAATCAAAGTGTTTATAGATGTATCAGTTGAATGCAATTTTTATTTTTGGTAACTGTGAAAAAAAAAGATACTGTGGAAATATATACATGCCTTGTGTATTTATCAGCATAATTTTCGTTACTAAAATGTACAGCTGTTATTTGTCATGGAAAAGGTTCGTCTCATTTAGAAAAATCGAAAGGAAATAGCACTTAAAGGGAATGTATGATTTTTAAAATTGTTTTATTTATTTCTTGTATTTTGTCTGAAATGTGTTAGGTTTTTTTCTTTTTAATATGTCAAATCTTGAGATAAAGAAGTATATACATTTTGTGCTATGTTTGGGGAACACCTTTGTTTGATTTATATAGTTTTATAATGAATTTTTTTTGCCCTGATTATTTAGGGTGATAGATCTTGAGCTATAATATAT
>NW_022900926.1:6942838-6960121 GCF_012274545.1 Fukomys damarensis
TTTTTTTTTTTTTAGTCATGCAAAGGGTACACTTTAAATTACTTACCCTGAACAAATTTGTGTAAAGCAGAAAATACCATTTCTCACAATGAAGAGTTTGTATTTATAAAATGGATCCCTTTATGAATCTAGAACAAACCCTGTTTCCAAGAAGAAAATGATTTGCTTCTACTAAAATCATGTGTGCTATTAACAAAAACTTTATTTTCATAGTGCTTTTTGCACCCCTCCCCAAGTGTTTACATTAATGAGCAGGCCTCTGTTAAAAGGGACCAAGGTTTTAATGTGTGCATTTCTAAAATTAAATGCAGGTGTAAAATTGTACCATTTGTCTCGGTTTCTAAACTCTTACTTGAGAAAAAGTAATATAAGGAAATCCATTCATACCAAAATTAGGATTTTTAAAAAATACTGTTTTTAAAATAACCCATTTTCACATCATTACAAAAACCTTAACTAATATTATTATGGAAACCAAAGATTGCTAATGGAAAAAAATTGAATAATAGCCAAAGCTGAGAAATGATTTGTCACAAATTATTTCCCCAGTGATCTTTGCAAGGAAAAAATAATAAGCAGTACTTACTTACACATCTTCATTTCAGAAAGTTTTCCGAATATTTCCTTTACTTTTCTATTTTAGGCTATCGGAGAACAAATTACCCATTGACCTCAGGTTGGTAAGCAGTTAGCATACTGCACTCCCATTCCACGCAGGTTCCGGTGAATGCTCTAAAATGTCAGATCTGTGGCCAGGTGTCCTTGTAGCCGAATCCTGTTGGGAGCTTGTGATGAACAACCCTTTGGCGGGCCAGCCTGACGTGGTCCGTACGCAGTGAGTTGGTGTGAGACAGCAGGACTGTCTCATGACGGCCATGGGGACCAATTCTGCCATTTGCAGCCCTGTGCTGTTGCGAAACGGTCATTCCGCGTAGAGTTCACTCTTACCTAGTTTAGTCCCCAATACTATACACCCCAGAGCATCTCCAGCTGCTGTGTTCTCTATTTAAGGCAGTATTGTCTGATCAGAAATGTGTGACCCTTCATGTATGGATACTGACCATGGAATGCAGTGCTACCCAGTATTTTCAATAAAGGAATTTACGCATTCAGAGCGGTATCGTTCCTGACCATTGATTCACCTGGTGTATATTGGGTTCCGCATACCTCAGCGATATTGCCAGTTAAGGTCTAGACAACTGCACAAAAGCAAATAACACAAATGGTTTGGTTTCCTGATGTATATCACAATTGTTTCCACTACTATGTAGTCTCTTTAAGAGGGCAGTGACATTATGGTTAGAACAATATACGTATTGATTTCAAAAATACTTTATTGCTAAAAATGATGATTTCCGAGCTATTGGAAAAATGGCACTGATAGACTTGCTTGCTGCAGGGTTGCCACAAATCTTTTGGGGGAGGGGAAGTGCTATCTGCAAAGCACATCCACTTTGAAGCAAATATGGTGAGGCTTGCCTACACTAGGATGCTGAGTTTAGGGAGACAGTGATGAGACATCCGGGAGAAGACAAGGTCCAACACTTCAGTTCTGATTTCACCGGCACCAGGAAACTCCCTCTTACTCCCTTTGGGCCCCTGTCTATGTCTTATCAGTTCTCAGAAACTGCTCCCGCTCCTAGAGACAATGCTGGACTTTGTCTCTCAGTTTCTTCTCTGTTCCTAATCCTTTTATGTGTCCTGCAAATAATGACTCTTGTAACCTCTGACTCCATCTGCTTTCCAATTCCTAAGTGACACCTTGTGCTCTGATGTCTGCCATCTATCCCGTAAAGAACCCCAAGCAATCGTCAAGGCGTCTAAATTACACATAAGGATTTGCATGGGAAGAAGCGACCAAGTGTTTCTCAAACTTGAAAAGTATAAGGGTGCATCCCCATGCTACAAACCACGAGGGACATCTGGAACTAGTGTGAGAAGTATGACTGCCCTCGATTTTATTTCCCCTGACTTAGTTTTTCTGAAGTTTTAGAGATACATGAAATAAGACTAAGAAAAGAACTATTGTCCTTTTGAGGAAGGTGTTGAAAATCTCAAAGCTTAGATGCCTAAACTATTCTTACCAATTAAATCAGGGGGAAGAAAGAAAGCTAAGTCAGAAGTCAAGGGAAGTTCCAGAAAAAACAAGATAAGGAGAGCCACATTAACCCTTGGGCACTTAACCAAAAGTGTCCACTTCCTCTGTCATTCAGGACGCATTCTTTTTTTCATCCAGGGGAAGCTTTCACCCCAGATGGTCATATCCTTTGCACCCACTGCCTTGCCTACATCCTTTTATCCACAGTGACCCCTAGCATGAAGTGTCTTTGCTAAGAAAATTGAGCTTCCCAATTCACACCAAACTTAAGGTCTTACTCCCTTATCTCCTGTTTTGAAAATAAAATAAAACTCAGGCTTCCTTGATCTGGTCAATCAAACTATTAAAATGGTGTTTCTTGATAGACTTTCTTTGGAGCCCTTTTGTTTGACATTAGCACTACCCAGTAGAACATTCTTCAGTGATGGCAGTGGCCCGTGAATGTTTGCTGCGCAGATAGCCCTAGGTCCCACACTTAGGTTGAGCACTTGGAACTTATCTTGGGTAACTGAAGTCTGGATTTGCTACTTTATCTAATTGGAACATTTGAGTTTACATAGCAGAGGTGTCCAGTGGCTACCGTATTGAAGAGCACAGCCCTAGATCAATATGTCACCATTGGGCTGGGGATTTAGTTCAGTGGTTCCACTGCCTGCCTTGCAAGCTCAAGGTGCCAGGTTCAATCCCCGGTACCAAAAAAAAAAAAAAAAGTCACTATCAAGTCTTCATCAGCTGAGTCCCTAACAAGAAGAGAACTTTAGGAACTTTGATTAGCTTCTTCCAGTGTAGTCTGTAACACCATGTGGTGCCACCTGAGATTTTAATAGGCCTACTCTTTAGGCTTTCTGTTTAGAAAGCAGCATTCCCTGCTGATCCCCATCTCTAATGAAAGGTAATAAAAACCTCTCCCAGTGCTTATGCCAGTGATGGCGAACCATTTGGAGCATTCAGTGACAACAAACGGCCCAGTGTGGCACAGGTGCCACAGGTTCGCCACCACTGGCACGGGCCATACCTCACACCATTTTCCTGGTGTGGCCATCACGCATGTTTTGTTCTGTCCTGGACATTGCACTATTCCTGGCAGCTCCGTAGGGACACCCTGTCCCTCGTGCCAGGCACTCACACAGAGTGCACGATGGAGCCCAGGAAAGAGAAACGACTCATGCCATACACAGAACTGAGCTTTCTGCCTCTGACTGTCAAGATTAATGGACGCCCCCAAGAGTGCTTCACACAGCACTGCCCAGGGACCGGTGGTCCATACCGACCTTGCCCACTGTGGCGTGTGTACTCGGAGCACCCGTCTGCACTTGCAGAAAGTTTCCAGGACCAGCCTGTTGGAATGGGGCCACAGGGGAGACCATGGACAAGGCTAGTTGTGTCCCGTCGAACCCCTCAACAGGGACCACCCTTTGTTCACCCTCTCCACGTAGGGCTATAAAGGTGGCCCTGGTCCAGCATGCCGTCACTTGAGAATACTAAACGAGACATTTTTCTTCCCTCCTTTTCTTCCTCCCTCTTTTCCTCCTTTCCTTCTTTTCCCTCTTTGTTCCCTTTTCAATTACAAACAGTTCCTAGTGAACGTTTCTGTGACTAAAACTTAGTACTCTTATGTACTATATATTTATAGGATCATTTTTATCAGTGAACCAAAGAGTGTGTGTGCTTTTTATTTAAAAGTTAACTGTTAGCCAGGCATCGTGGTGCACACCTGTAATCCTGGCACTGTGGAGGCTGAGACAGGAAAGCTGACTCGAGTTTGAGGCAACATAGTGTGAGGCCAGCAAAAAAATAAAAAGGTATCCATTAATTATTCCTCCTCAAAAGTTATACAGTATGGGCTGGGTGTGGTGGCGCATGCTTGTAATCCCAGCACTCTGGAGGCTGACGCAGGAGGATTGCTGTGAGTTCGAGACCAGCCTGGACTACATAGTGAGTTCCAGGTCAGTCTCAACTACATAGTGAGACCCTTTCTCAAACAAACAAACAAAACTATACAGTATTAGTCTACATCGCCTGGTACCTTGGCTACCTCATACCCTCACCCATACTGCCTCTGTCCAGCTCTTCATTTTTGCTCAATTATCTTATTTTCATTTTAATTCTTGAATTATGAATGAAGCTTATCCTCTTTCTATTTGTATAGGTGTATCTGTCTTTTGGTGTTTTTCTAAACAGAATCTTCAATTCTTTGTGCATTTTCCTATTGTTCATCATCTTACCAATTTATAAGTGCTTTTTGTATATTCAGAGAGAGCCCTTTGTAATATGTTGCTATATATCTGTACATCTATATATAGATAGATATAACATACTTTTTCATACATAAGGAGGATTTTTAAAGATATTACTATTGATCATTTTCAACTTCTGGATATATATATATGTATATATATATATATAGAGAGAGAGAGAGAGAAAGAGTTGTGTGTGTGTGTGTGCGTGTGTGTGTGCGCGCGCGCGCGTGCGCACCAGGAATCAGGCTCAAGACCTTGCGCACATTTCCCAAGCAGTCAAGGCACCCCTGAGCGACATCCCTGACCCACCTGGACTATCATTTTTTGGATCGAGGTAAATATATTCTGAGTGAGTCAGCCCTCACCCCAAATCTCTATTAAGGGCATCTGTCACCTTATCTAAATGATGTCTCCCTAGTGCTCATTCTGAGCTGAGTCCCACCCTCCTCAGACTTCAGGACACTTAGAAAAGACTGCCTCGAAAGCCATTTCACTTTCCGCAGGCCTCTAGTCGTCCCTGTCAGGACGTCTTCGGGAAAGGTCACAAGGCGAGAACTGAGTGGTCACCTGAAGCAACATCCTCAGTGCAGAAGCCAGGCCTGGGCCAGGTTGACAGCAGGTCTGTACCTGCTCTGCAGAGCCTCATACAGTGCCTTGGTGAGGAGCAATCTGTGTGTTAATAACAGTGCCAGAGGGCAGGAAGAAGAGATGGACAAGTGACACTGATTTAGCGTGACTGCCTCTTTTCAGTATGCTGTACCTTACTTGATACTTCAAAATGAAAATGGTAAAATTCTTGAGCTCAGTTCCCGGTCTCCGGGGCAGGAAGTGAAGATGGGAGAGTGAAAGAGCTGAGAGAAAGGTTAAGTCCAGAGATGACCAGCAAGTCGGGAAAGTGTGAGACGTTGTGGGACGGGAGTTAGCCAAGATGTGAAGACTTGTGGGAGCTCAGCTTTTCAGGGAAACTGGGTGAAGACAGCATTAGGATTTCGCCAGGGGAGTGCGTTATTCCAGAGGGGAACAGAGGCAGAAAGCAGTGGAAGCCAGGTGTTTGAGAAGCCGTGAGACACCAATTTAAAGTTGTCTGAGTTCTTGGCAGGTCTCTGGCAGCTCTTTGGAGCCAGGTGCTGATGGGGAAAAACCTAGAAGCTGGCAGATAAGGGGACTGTGCTGCAGGCTGTCGGATGAGACCCAGAATCGCTAAGACGGTAGATACATAGAGTCTCCGAGAACTGGCAGATACAAACTGCCAATCTTACTGCCCAATCTTGGTATGCTGAGGAGTAAAAAGAGCAAGCAAATTTTTCTTATTGATGCTTGAGGGACCCGATGCCCTTGGAGGAAAGGCAGGTCTGAGTTAGGGGAAGATGCGGTGGGCTGGGACAGGACCCACGGTGGAGATGAGACCACTTACAGTGAAAATGCAGTTTCTGCCGTGGAAAGAGTTCTAAAGGAGATAAGTGGGAGAAAAAGTTTGGAGAAGAGCAGCAGAGAGAGTTTGGAGAAAGACTTGTTTACATTGGGATGTGGAGGCACGCTGATTTACACAGTCACTGTTTTCAGGGAAACAGGAAGCTTCTGGTACCACTGGAAGGCTTCAGAACTGATCCCGCTGCCGTCCCCCAGTAACTTCTCCTGAGCAGGCTGACTCACCTTCCTGTGTCCCATTTTCTCTGTTTTAAAAATAGGGTAACAATATCCTGTTCTCCAAATATATTTGAGACTCAAATTTATATGTGTGTGTGTGTTTGTGTATATATCTGTGTGTGTATATATGTGTATTATATATATGTGCTTTAGAAAATTATAAAATGATAAAGGTGAATTATTTTGGTGCTGGTCATATCAAACTTTGTTTATGCTGAGCTTTATTTATTTATTTATGGTTTTTTTGAGACAGGTCTTACTATGTAGTTGAGACTGATCTAGAACTCACTATGTAGCCCAGGCTGGTCTCAAACTCACAGCGATCCTCCTGCCTCAGCCTCCCCAGTGCTGGGATTACAGGTGTGCGCCACCACACCCGGCTATGCTGAGTTCTTTATCAGGAAAATAGCATTCAAGTACAATGTTGTTCTTGAGTTAAAAAAAAAAAGAATTACTATGGATGCTTTGTTTGAGGACCAGGCTTTTATAAATGTGTTATGAAAGAAAGCAGAAGTATCTGCGTTATACACAGGAGACAGGTAAGCAAAATAACTTATGAGGGAAGAATTGGGAAAGTTGTTAGAAGAAGGGTTGTTTTCTTTGCTTAACCTCTACATCACAAATGACTTACACAACCTGCATTTAAGAACAATAGACCTGGGCTTCCCAACATCCTTTAGCAAGGGACGAAAAGCCGCAAACCAAACAGACACAAGTTAGAAGTTCAGGCCACCTGCCCATATTTGTTCAGAGAGCTCTGAGCGAGGCCGTTTAATAATCAGAACTGGAAATGTCTTTTTCCCGTACACAGCCACTCCTCGGTCCCTTTCCTTTGCCCAGAAATTTCTCACCCTTTCCAAGAGACAGAAGCCAATATATGTATACAAATAGTTAATGCCAGGCAACAGCAGAGCCTTAAGTATTTCCTTTTTCTTAATCCGGAGAGAAACATGCTCATGCCTGTTTCTCTTTTACCTTCAGAAAAATCTAATATTCTTGAGGCCATGGTGAAATAGCAACAAGGTATTCCTGTTTACTGAATATAAGCCATGGAAAGTTTTCATATTTATTTTCAGTTAATTTCTATTTAGGATGTAGAAAAAGGAATGCTTACTGCTAAGGTGATCTTTTAATCAGATTAAGAGAAACTCAACAGCACACTTTCTACATCCTCACTAAAACAGAAACACAAAACTGCATCAGACAAGTGGCCTTAGCAGCTCAATGGTCTACCTCTGCCAGAAATGCCAAAAGATTTGCTAGAAAATACCCCATCTCTTTTGGTATTATGATTGCACAGCTGAAAAATGTATAGAATGATATAACTTAGGGAATTCTGAATTTTAAAAATATCTGGATGTTACCCTTGTGATAAAAGTAATACGTTTTCATTGATGAAAATATTAGATATTCAGATAAACAAGAATAGGAAAATATCAAGCCATATTCTATCTGTTTAGAGATCACACTGATAATACATTGTTTAGGAGTTTTCTCACCAGTCCTATGTATACTCAACAAACACATCACTGCTCCAACACGTGCCCTGTGACCTATTTAACGTGTGTGGATCACAACACAGTTCAGTGGCTCGGAGCACAGGCCTCCTTTCCACGGCTGGAGCTCAGCTTCCAGCTCTGTGCTGGATTCGGGAAAACAGAACTGAGCAAGTTAGAGAATCACCCCGCTGATGGGGATGGAGGCTTCGAGCTAGGACTGACAGGGTCTAGAGCTGCAAAGATGTCCTTGCCGTTAACCGAGATCGGAAGCTTGTGAATAGAAGAAACTTGTAGCTGGGAGATCATTGATTGGCCATTTGAGTTGGAAATACCAAGTCTGCAGCTGGATTTAGATTCGGAGAAAGGTGTATGACTTCAATGCTGAGCGCAGAAGTCGAGGGCATTTTCACATCGATTGCTGTAAGACTCAACACAATCAAGGAAAGAAAGATAGAGAAGACTGGGGACTAAACCCTGAGACACCACAACGCTTAGAATTTGCAGAGGAAAATAGCAAGAAATGGAAGAAAGAGCTTAGGAGGAAGAAAAAACCAAGCGAATGCAGTGACCCGAAAATAAACGAAGAAGAAGTATCCAGAGGGGAGGGAATAAGAAAATATGCCAAGGGCTGCTGCTAGGTGAGATAAGCGAGTATCTCTGGACAAGCGGACTTGACACGTCAATCATGGAGATCCAGGACACACCCACAGAACAGTGCCCAAAGCCTGCTGCCGGTTCGGATCAGAAAATGCCATCTCCTGTTCTTCCCGATCACCTACGTTTCTGAGAGGACAGTTTAGATGTGACGTCAGAACGGGGGCTATAAAAGATGATAGCCATTGGCTTTAGGGCCTCTGTATGCTGTCTCTCACTTCAGCGGCCTGTTCTCATCCCACAGAGCACACTTCTTTTTCTACTTTAAATCACCCGCCCTCACTCTGCAGAGTGTATTTCTTGTCCCACCTCGAATAAGTGTAAAACCCTGCCATCTTTTGCCCAGGTCTTTGTTCTGGACAACAAGATCCTGGAAAAAGTCTCTAGAAGGAGTCCCCAGAGCCCGGCTGAGAAATGACCATTGTATCTGGAGATGTGGTCAGTTACGATCTCCAAGAGCAGGTTGGGTGGAGTGAAGTTCAGAAGAACAGTGGGTCGAGGAGGCTGGAGAAAGGGAGCTGGAGAGAGGTAGCAGGGATATTTCTTGCAAGGAGTTTTCCTACCAAGGCAACAAATACTTGGAGTAGGCGCTAGTGGGGAAAGTAGGCTAAATAATATTTTAAAAATCTTTTTAAGGTAGGAGGAAGAATAGCATGTGTGCAGGTGGGTAGTAATGATCTAGTAAAAAGAATAAAACCGGCGATAGAGGACATAACAAAGAAACCTGCAGTGCTATGTGTGCATGGGCCAGAGGGGGACGAGATCTAGCATGTTGTGGAGGAAGCCGCTTTGATGTGAGCACTGTCTATTGTGGTAACGGTCAGGAAGGCCAAGTATATGAGTCACTGTTCTGGAGGCTCTCTGGGTGCTTCGGTTTTCTCATTTATTGTGTCCTTTCTCCTTGTTCCTGCCCACAGCACAGGAAGCTTCAGAGTCCCCGGCCACCCTCACTTCCAGCACCCTGACCCTCACTGAACTACTTTCCATAGCCGTCCTCCTGTCCTCATTTCTGTAGTTCTTTCACGAAAGCACCAGGAATGCAGAGGGCGTAATTTCATTTGCGAAGCTGAGTACTAACTTGTCTGCACCCTGATGGTACTGGGTATAATTATACAAAGGAACTGGGCAGTTTGACAGAGAAAAATGTCCCTTCATTGTTGATCTCTGATACATCTGAGTGTATTTATATTTGTTTACTATACTTTTGCCTTTAATGAGTTACTTTCATATTAGCTGTGCTTTTTGTTCTAAACTGGGGCTTTCAATTCATTCTAATTGTTTTGTAAAAGTCTTCCTATAGTAATATTATCAATCCTATTTCCTGTGCATGTTGCAAATATATTTATCCAAATTGTCATTTGTCTGTCAGTGCCATTTGGGGCATGTATACTTTTTTGTTTGTTTGTTTTTTGAGATCGGGTCTCGCTGTGTCTCACAGGCTGGCCTTGAACTCTCGGCAAACTTTCTTTCTCAGGATCCTGAATGGTTACAGGCATGTGCCACTATGCCCTATGTAATTTATACATCCATCGTCTGAATAACAACCAGAACAAAACTGTCGTGCCTTCTATTTATCTTTGATTCCACTCTTGGCAATTGTTTAAAGAAAACTTTTTTAAAATCTAGGTTTGTTTTATTATGTTCAGAGAATGTGAGGAATTGTAGAAGCCCTTTTTCTTCACTGTGTGTGACTTCTGTTAACATATGTTACGCCTTACTCTAAATTGAGTCTCAAACCAGAATGCCTTTGAGGACAGATGCTTCTGGAGGGGTTCTTTGACCTTAAGAGCTGGGCATTTGTATTAGGTTTTATTTTGGTGTCTAATCAGATTCCTAAACATAGTCCCTACAAAAATGTATATATATTTGTTTTGTGGAATCTATCTCAAGAACTTAGCCTTTTCTTTCCTCCAACAAGACAAAGTTAATATTCACCTATATGTTAAAAAAATTCCTGGGACGGGATTTAACTCAGTGGTTCCACTGCCTGCTTTGCAAACACAAAGACCCGAGTTCAATCCCTGGTACCAAAAAACAAACAAACAAAGAAAAAAAAATCCTAACAGTTCTCTGGCATCATTTTTCACATTTAAATCCATAATTTCCTTCGTGATATATTTGGGTGCACAGAATAATGGAGGGATGTGATTTTTTTTTCCCCTGAAACAGTGGCCCAGTTATTGCAACTCCTTTTATGAGCTAATCCTTGTCCTCTGCTGTGGTACCATCCAGGCAGCAGCTCCCTACTGGAAGATGAAACCCGGGGAGGCTTTTAGAAAGGATTTGGTTGTCCATTGGGTTGGGCCTCTGAACCAACAGCTATGCCATAAGAACGTTTCCATTCCCTAAACGTGTGAAATCCATCCATCCATCCATCCATCCAATTAGAGTTTCTTCATTGCCTACAGCTAGCCAGGTGCTAGGGTGCATGGGATGTGAGGCCATTTCCCACTCACGGGGAATTTCCATTCCAGCGGGAGCAAGCACAGGGTCTATCATGAAGCATGTTACAGGTACAGGATGCAAAGAGCATACAATAATGGAATAACTAAACAGTGTGTGGATAAATGGACAAGGGCATCAGAATATAACAACTGGAAACGGAAGTGAGAGTGTAAGAATGTAAAAAGTTAAAAATTGGTGGGGAAAAGGTAGTTTAGTTGCAAGGAACAGAATTTGAAGAATATGGATTTGAGTTGGCAGCACTTTGTCCAGCCATGCCAACACCTGTGGCTGCCTGGTCTTTCCTTTTCCTTCCCAGCCCAGGGGTTAGAACCCAGCACCTTCACACTGAGCTACATCCCTAGCCCATTTTTCATTTTGTAATTTTGAGACAGGATCTCTCTAAGTTGCGATGTTGTCCAGGATAAGCTTGAACTTGCAATCCTCCTGCCTCAGTCTCCCAAGGTGCTGAGATTATGGGTCTGTGCCACCACACCTGGCTGCCCCTGATCTTTAGCACTGTAGCTCATGGTCTCTCGGACATGTTTTGTGGAACTTCTCCATTATCCTGGGAGTGATCTGTGTGGTCTGTTCAGACTAGCCACCTTAAGTTCCTTTAGTACCATTCGCTCTTAAACCTACCGGAATCAGGCTTTCTCCGAAGCCCAGTCCTACACCTGCTTTGGGGCATCTTTTCCAGTGTCTCCATTGCGTGCCGAGCCCTTTTCCTCTGCTGCCGGCAGCCCCCCTCCTGCCTGCGTCTCTGTGCTTTGCCTCTGGGGCACCATGCTCTCCTCTTTCTCACTACACATTTTTCTGTCGCATTCAACCCTTTCTCATTTCCATGGTTGCAAGGTACGTAGGTGCTCCCGGCTGAGCCTCCCTCGGGACTCTTCCCTACTTAAACTTATCCCCTTGGTGGCCTCTTTGTTGTTGTTTTTTGTTTGTTTTGTTTTGGGTACCGGGGATGGAACTTGGGTCCCTGCGCTTGCGAGGCAGGAGCAGAACCACTGAGCTAATTCCCAGCCCTCAGTGGCCTCTTCTAATTCCAGAGATGTAAATATTGTGCGCTGAAGATTCCAAAATATGTAGGTCCAGCTTGGACTTCTCTCTTTTGAGCTTCAGTGCCTAATGACCCTGCCACTTATGTATCACAGACACAAGTGTTGTAGACTGTATTACCACTAAACATATTCGTTACCTTTTCCACTGCTGGGACTGTATTTGCCATTTTCTGATGTCACGGTTAGCTGTGCAGCTTGCTTCCATCAACAACACAAGTGGAAATGACATGAGCCATTTCTGAGAGGAACAGTCTTTGATTTTCTGTTGCTATGACAGTTCTGGAGGTTCAAGGCAAGGCCTTCTGGCAGATAGCACCACGGGGGTTGAACCCCATGGTTTTTCACTTAGCTATATCCCCCTGCCCTTCTGTTTTGTTTCATTTTTACTTTGAGACAGGATTTTGCTAAAGTACTACACTGCCCAAGCTGGTCTCAAACTTGCCATTTTCCTGCCTCAGCCTCCCAGAGTGCTTGGGATTATAGGTGTGCTCCTGCATGTCTGGCATTGGTCCTTTTGTTTTTTGGGGAGGGACTGGGGATTGAACTGGGACCTTGTGCTTGCAGCAGCACCTCTGAGCTAAATCCCTGCCCACTGGCTTTGTTCTTTTTAAATAACCCATTCACTCAAGAAGTAAGCGGGATGCCTGAGAACTACATTAATCTCTCCTGAGCCCTCTGGGGAACCCACCTCTTAAAGACTCTGCTTCCTGTTAGTATGGCCACACTGGAGGCCACACTTCTGGGATGTGACCTGCAGGGACAATCTGGAGCCATGCACAGCCTTCCCAAAGCCTTAGCACAGCCTCAGCAGACATCAGTGGCTCCACGCAGTCTTTCTTCCCTCTGGCTGGACACCAGCCACTCTCCAGATGCAGGCTGCTCCAGCAGCTCGGGTCCTGAGGTGAAGTTCACAAAAGCATCACTGACCAGAGATGGGCACAAATGTGACCAGCAAATGAACCTTTTTGCTTTATGGCATTAGGATTTGGGGGAGTTGTTCATTGCATCACATTTAGTCTAAACTCAGCAGCTCAACTAGTCCAGCACCTCGATTTAACATGCCTGGAAGTGAATACTTGATCTCTCCTATCCTCTGCTCCGAGTCCCACAGAGTTTCCAGTCGTGGTGAAGAAAGCGTCAGCCTTTTAGTTTTCAGATGGAGAACCTAGGAACTGCCCTTGATTACTATGTCTGAATCTTGCACTCTCTATACAGGTACTGGGAATACATGGAAGACCAAAACAGGAACAAAACAACTGCTGTAGCGTTTACATTCAAACATGACCCTACATAGGCACATTATGTTAAATATGTGCTACTTAAATCTATATATAATCCTATATAACATCAAACACTTAACTTTGATGTGTAGAAGATAATTTATGCGATGGAATAACAGGAACAAAGTAAAAGGGAGGGGTTGTAGGGGTGTAAGTGAGGGGGTAGCTTGCAATGTTAGTCAGTGCTGACCTCAGTGAGGAAAGGTTTTAGCAGAGACTTGAGAACTGGAGAACTCTCGGCACAGGACAGGTCTACCATGGCAGTGCAGACATGGCCCAGGAGGCCCAACACCCACTCCCCACCTCCAAATACTACATGTAGCATGCACAGGGCCGCCCGGAGAGTTTGTGCTAGACAACCCCTGACAGTTGTTTCCTGAAATAAATACTCTTACGGCATGTGCTAAAAAGGGCTTCCAAGTGTGACTTGGTATCTTGTACAAACCCAACGAATGTTTCTCAAGCACTTGAAAGTCATTTCTCAGAGACGTAATCGTCAGGAGAATGGGACGTCGCCTCCAGTCCCATGGGAGGATGGGCCCAGCTTTGACCTTTGCCAGTTAGCAGACATAGCCTGCCTCCGAGCACTTACACCAAGCAGCCCTTAAAATGGTTTTCCTGGAGCACAAAGTCCAGGTAGGAGGTATCGAAATCCGTGAGAGGGAACGGCAGCTGTCAGGACACATAGCAGTGATGATGTCGGATTCTGGACTCATTTCAGATTATTTTCCTGATGGATTGGCTGTGTCTGATGCTGAGCTCCTCACTCGCTACTCCTGCCTCATCCCAAACCTGCTCACAACTTAGATGAAGGACACACTATTTTGCCGCTACTCTGAAGAAACACTCAGAAACCATGCCACAAGGCAGAGTCTGTCGCCCAAGATGCTGGCAGGACGATTACAGAGCAGGAGAGAGGAGCCGCTCTTACAAGTCCGGTCTCAGACATGCTGGACACTGGGTAACGTGCATGGGGTGGTCGAGTGGGCAGCTGGGTGTTCCAAGCCTGGATCAGGGAAGACCACCTGGACATTCAAATGTGGCAGTCATCAGGGAATATCCGGTTTAAAGCCAGTGTGAGATGACCAAAGGAGAGAGAACCTGGGACCAAAGCCCTTCATGCAGCCAGGTTTGGAAGAGGCAGCCGAAAAGAGACTGAGCAGGAGCAGCCCAAGCAGGCAGGAGGAAGCCGGGGAAGGATGATGATGCCTTAGATCTCGAGAGAAGAAACAGTTCTCCAGGGGAGATGATGACAGCTGCTGCGGAGATGAGGACTGAGAAGCGACTACCGGGTCAGGGACACGCAAGCCTCTGGGGACCTTGACCGGAGTCGTTCAGATGGACTGGTGGCAGGGAAAGCCCGGCCGGAGGCACCGGAAGGACCAGGAGACAGGGTGAGAAGCGTGCAGATATTTGAGCCCAGGGGTGTTTCTTGTCAAGGAGGAGCAGACTAACACCTGTCAGTGATGCAGAAGGTGATGTCCGAGGCCAGCTCTGCTAAGGGTTTGGGTACAGATTATGGAACTGAGATGTGCATCCACAGCCTGCATTATTTTCAAACAATGCGTTGTCCTGATACGACATGATCATGCATTAGGCAGTGTTGTCTCCATTTAATAGATGAATAAGCAGAAAGCCTGTGGACAGGAAGATGCATAACTTCTGTGCCTCAACACAGGAAGATAAATAACTTATCCCATTATCATAGCTGGAATTATAAATTATGAAACAGCTCCATTTTGCAAGTAGACTTACCGTTAGTGTCAAAACAACCCGAATGTGGTTACCAGGGGAACCTCGGCGGACCACCCAATAGCAAGTCCTCCCTTTGCACATGCGCATGCCTACCCTGCACCAACTGTGAACATGTTCCCGACACAACTTCCAAATACTTTGCGTGGTTCTCCCCACTTCTATGGAGGGTAAATACATGAAGTTCAAATCTGGGGACAGGAGGAAAGCACCTGAAAGGGCCAGATGAGAGGAGCAATCTCAGTCATCTAGGAATGGTCAGAACAAAGGGAACTTGGGCAGGTGAGTGTTTATAGAAGTCAGCCCTCTACGCTCTAGATCTGGGCCAACAACTTGAAAACTTGCCATCTGCTTGTACTTTTATGTAAGTTAATATATGTGGAAGACATGAATTAGCTCACTGTTGTCTGTGGTCCTCATACACTGAGAAACCGGAACACCCACACAGTGCTCCCGGTCATTCTCCTGGTCATTGGGTGACCGTTAGATTTTACCTGTACGCAAAGTGCTGCATTAGGTTCCAGACATCTACTCTTATTGTCAAGGTATCACTAGCAGCAAAAATATGTACAGAAATAGCTGTGAGATACAAATGGTAAATTCTACAAAAGTAGTATTGAAATACCATTGTATCACTTCATGAGAGGAAGTGCCTGTTTCGGTTTACCTAAAATTTTGTGGAGGTAGCACTTGAAGAGTGGAGCAGAAGGTGGAATTTGGCTGTGCAGAAATGGAAACAAGAGTGCCAGAGGAAACAGCATGAATAAAAATGTGGTGCTGTGAAGGTGGAGCGCAGATATGCAAATAGTGAATATTTCAATTTGACAAAGTCTAATCTGCTGATGTGCAAGCCTGAATTTGGCTGCTGACGAAAATACTTCAGGGGTTTTCTATAGAAGTGGCCAACCGCAACAGAATGAAAAACACCTTGAACATGTTACGTACAGCTACCCTAAAAATACATAACTACTTCTGGTTACTACAACAAATTCCTTTGGAAATCTTACTGAATTGACACTAAACATTTTATTATGCCTTCTCTAAACTGACAAATACCAATGATACAAGTACTACAATGAGCTAGTACAAGAAAGTTTTTTTTCAGTCTTAAAAAAAATTGTAGGTATGTACAAAAAGGCAGGTTTATTTTGTTGTTGTTGTTTGCTTTTTGGTTTGTTTGTTTGGTACCAGTGATAGAACTTGGGACCTTGTGCTTGTGAGGCAGGCAGCGGAACCACTGAGCCAAATCCCTGGCCCTTGATGGTTTATTTGCTGTTTCTCCAGTACTAGGGATTATACCCAGGGCCTCACATGCTAGGCAAGTGCTCTCCACCACTGAGTCACATCCCCGGACTTTAACTTAATTTTACAATATGGTCTTACTAAATTGCCCAGGCTGGCCTTGAATTTTCGATCTTCTGGCCTCAGGTCATGTACCATCACCCCTGGTGACTGATGGTTTTTGAAGTTAGATGAATATTATCTGGACTTTGTCACTGTCAGTTGTGCGGTACTGGGTGAGTACGGGTCTGTTCCTCATCTCCTGAGTGGCGACTCTAAGCCAAGCTTCTTCTTTTGAGGATTTGGAAACACATGACACATGCCAGGTTCTCAGCAAAAGCGAATCATCAGAAAAAGCTGAGGTCACAGGATAACCCACCCTGAATACAAAGCTAGAAACCTGCTAATTCCTCTTTGGGCACAGCAGTGACAAGGGTTGTGTCTGACGGGAAACGGTCAAGGCAATAAACTAGGTTACTGCAGTGGTCCAGGTGAGGCGTAATGAAACACTGGCCGTGAACTTCTGAACATGAGTATCAACCGGAGAACTATGCATTCACTGTTTTTCTTTTCTTTTTTTAACTTTTGCTTTTGAGACAGGGTCTCGCTATGTAGCTCAAGCTGGCTATGAACTTCCCCTGTTGCTCTAGCTGCCCTGAACACGAATACCTTCTCCTGCCTCAGCCGCCGGAGTCCTGGGAGCGCGGGTGCGACACACCACGCCTGGCTCACATTTACTTGAGTCTGTGGAGCACGAGCTGAGGAAGACCGCTATTTTGACCTAAACGGTTCCGCTAACAACAAAAGGCAATAAACAGATTCGAAGGTGAATTTTGGACATTTTGAGCTTAAGTACTAGAATTACTGTGTAAGGAAAGCATACACAAAACAGGAAAAGTGGAAATCTCTCGTCTGATTTTAGAAATCTAGTTCATTCTGTAATTTCCACAGGTGGCTTTATCACGTGAATATTGTTTTGTTTGTCTCGCTTTGTAGTCTAGGCTGGCCCTGCACTCACTGTGGAGCCCGGGCCGGCCTCGATCTCCTGCCTCAGGCTCCCGCGCACTGGGATTACAGGCGTGCGCCATCACGTCGGCTTTGACGTAAGTAAAATACCCTGCCTGGCGGGGAGGGAGGAAGCGTGGGCTCTAACCTTCAGAGGGAAAGCCCACCGACAGTCTAGTCAAAGCCTCCGCAGGGGTCCATCCTGTTCCGGCGTAGGCGCTGCACAAAGAAACCGAACTACGTCGCGCACTCGTGACGCCATCACGACGCGCCTCGGCGGGCGATGTTACCATCGAGACGCAGGGCTGGGGGTGACTCCGA
>NW_022900926.1:6960274-6964913 GCF_012274545.1 Fukomys damarensis
GCGCTGCTGCACTGCGAGGTGGGCGCGGGTCTCCCCGGTGTCCGCGGAGTGGCGCCGCCCTGCAGGGCAAGTTCCCGACCTCAAACCGCACCGCGTGACCTCTGCTGAGCTACAGGGATTTCGGCTTGCCTCCTGTTTAGAGGGTTTCTCTTCCTTCCTAGAGGGCACCTCCCTCCCTTTACCGGCGTTCGAACTCGAGACCGCTGCTGCACTGCGAGGTGGGCGCGGGTCTCCCCGGTGTCCGCGGAGTGGCGCCGCCCTGCAGGGCAAGTTCCCGACCTCAAACCGCACCGCGTGACCTCTGCTGAGCTACAGGGATTTCGGCTTGCCTCCTGTTTAGAGGGTTTCTCTTCCTTCCTAGAGGGCACCTCCCTCCCTTTACCGGCGTTCGAACTCGAGACCTCGCGCTGGCGAGGCAGGTGGCGGCACCTCTGGGATAAATCCCTGGCCCGAGGGTTTCTTTATTTAAAGACGGGGCCTTGCTGTGTAGTGCAGGCTGCTTCAACTCTCCGCGATCCTCCTGTCTCAGCCCCCTGACTGCTCGGATTACAGGTGTGCGCCACCACGCCCGTCTTCCTAGCCGCTGGGATCCGGTGGGTGTGTGGTTGGGGCTGAAGTCCAACTGTGTGACCTCTTAGTCTGATTTGCACCGTCGTGTTGGTTGTAAGGTTTTTCTGGCAGCCCACTTTTTGTTGACCGGGGTCTCCTACACTCTGCTATAGCTATTCTGCTCATCTTTAGAGAAACAACCGGAAGAGTCGCTACAAAGACTTGTAGCAGTTGTGTTTTTGTTAGTAATAAACAACTGCCAAGCACCTGGCTTTGGATAGTTGCGGTGGACAAGATTGCAGGATTGGCCTCGGGCAGACTTAAAACATAAAGGGTGGGATGGGATGGGTACGGAGGAGGCCGTCATTCAGTGCCCTGTGCTGTGTCCGGGTGGTCACCCCCCCATTCTGAGCATTGGGCCCTGGGCCTCTGTGCTGACTACATCCGCAGCCCTTTTGTTATTTTTTATTTGTTTTGAGACAGAATCTTGCCGAGTTCTGAAGTTGCCCAGGCTGGGCCTGAATTTACAGTCCTCTTGCTAAAGCCTCCCAGTGTGCTGGGATCGCAGGTGTGCACCACCACGCCCAGCCCGAACTGGGTTCATCCATAGACCTGGACAAGAGGGGCTGAGCCCAGAGCCCAAAGGGACCTGCTCAGTCTCTTCATCATCCCTCACTTTCCTCGTCACACGCCCAGGCTGGTGGGAGGGACAGGACACGCAGTGCGATTCCGAGGAGGGCGTGGAGTAAGAAGTGAAGCTGAGCCTGCCTGGAGCTCGTAACCACAGCAGCGACCAGCGGAGGGAGGCGTGCAGGGAGCCGAGAGAAGGGCGGCCTCCAGAGGAACGGACGGGCTTGTGCACCCTCCAGTGCTTGTAGAGACCCGGGGAGGCCCGGCCCGCTTCTCCTGTGGCACCTTTGATGGCTGTGATTGCAGGCCTGGACGTGGGAAGTGAAGGCAGCAGGTGGCGGCAACTTCAAGGGCTGTGACAGGCACGAGCTGGGGGCTGAGAGCAAGCTTTCAAATCCTAGAGAGGTGTGAAGCGGCCCAGGCCCCAGGGCCTGTGTCCCCAGAAGGTGGCGCCGGCTTTGAATAGTGCTGTGGCCAGGACACAGCGTCCCCATCAAGCTTGCATTCTGCTCAGGGGAAGAAGACAACAAGCAGTATAATAAGGACATACAGTAGACTCGATGGTGTAGAAATGAAGAGGAGGGTGAGGGACGTTAACATTTTACTCGGCAGAAGCGGGAGGACTGAAGGAGCGATTCCTGGTTGTCTGGGGCGACACAGTTGCGGTGAGCTCGAGGTCAGAGTGAGAGGGAGGATTTCGGCAGCGAGGTCCCGGGGGCTGCGGCCTTCAGTGCCAGGTCCGCTGTGCTCTCCCGGGGGCTCTGCCCTGCCGTTGTGGGAACAGCAGGACAGTGTTCAGGATGCACGGGGCAGGGGGCAGGAGGGCGGCTAGAGAGACCCTGGGATCTGCTTGGAGAAGGAGCCGCCAGCAGGAAGAACCAAGCCTCCCAGAGGCAGCTCCTGTTGGGCTGGGTCAGAACCCCAAGGGACCTGGCTGTCTCCTCATGGCCTTCATTTTATTGATATTAAAGTGAGGCCCGCGGGAGGGGCGCAAAGCACAGTAGAAGTTCACAGTGTTCAGTGTTTCCTTGATCCCTAGAAACTTCTGGATTTTGTGCAGTTCAGTACTAGAGAGAGATGATAGGAGCAGACGGCGCGGCTGTGGAAGGGCGTGGAGGAGGGCCAGACTCCTGTCAGCTCTCCTCCTGGACACGCGTCAGGGGTTTTTCTTTCTTAGGAACATTCTTGGGTAAACATGTGAAGACCGGTGGGAACACTTATAGAGGAAATTAGTACTTTTAATTCATTTACACCAAAATATAGCTATAGGATGAATATGTATACACGGTCTCTTTGGTTAGATTCATGTTCTTGTGCAGCAGTGCTCAAAAACTTGTGGATTTTTTTTTTTTTCCCTTTCCCATATCATTTCACTTTATTTCCTTTAGATACCATTCAGGGTGCAGCTGCTGGGGGAAAATATGTAGTCCTTCTTTTTTTTTTTTTTTTTTCTCCTTTGGTACTGGGTATCGAATTCGGGTCCTTGCCCTTGTGAGGCAGACAGCAGAACCACTAAGCTAAGTCCCTGGTCCCTCCTCATTGAGTTTATTGGTACTTTTTAAGTGTATAGCACAGTTACGTTCATCAATGGGATCTTGTACCTTTACATGATGCATCTTGGTTCTCATTTTTCCCCATACCCCTTGCCCTCCCTTCACCCCCTCCACCCTTCCCTATTTACAAAGACTTTGTTTCCATCTTTCCCTGTTTTCACATTTTTTCTCTTCTCTTATTTCCTTTCCCCTACCCTTCAGCCCTTTTCTTCCTATTTCACATTGTCAGTTACACAATTGGGATTTTATTTACACTTTTATTTTTTCACAACAGAGAAATGATTTGGTATTTACACATGTGTATCTTATTTTATTTAAGAGTATGGCCTTGGGGCTGGGGATTTAGCTCAGTGATTTCGGCTCCTCCCTTGCAAGCACTATGTTCCTAATTTGTTCCTTGGTACCAAGAAAAAAAAAAGTATGGCCTCAAAAATGCATCCATTTTCCTATGAATGACTCTGGTTTCTCATTCTTTATGGCTGAGCAGTATTCCGTTTTATAGAAAGACCATATCTTCTTTATCCAGTCTCCAACTGATGGGCAAATGGGCTGTTTCCAAGTTTTACAAACTGCTGCTATAAACATGGGTAAGCATATATTGCTGTGATATGATTCTTTTAATTCTTTTGGAAAGATCCCCAGCAGAGGGATGGCTGGGTCAGATGGGACCTCTAATCCTAGTCCTTTGAGGTAGCTCCATATTGATTTCCACAGTGGTTGCACCAGTCTGCTCTCCCACCAACAATGGAGAAGGATTCCTTTCTCCCCACAACCCCCCTAACACTTGTTATTGGTTGATTGCTTCATAGCAGCCATTCTTTGTGGGGTGAGGTGTAACTAGGACTTGATTTACTCTGAGGAATTAAGTGCTGGGAACGTGACTGGCAGGCAGGGGAATGGGTTCCAGAAGAAAGGACACGGCCTTTCAGAAGGTGCCTGAGTGCTCTGCCGCCTCCTGCACAGCCACGGAGCCCTTCAGATTTGGATCCACCATCCTTCCTTCAAGCAGGTCTAGCTGAAGTGTGGATGCTTGTGTTCTTGTCAGTCTTCTGCTATCATAAATTGTGCTCCAAAGACTACTCTGAATATGTACACTTCCTGTCAGCAGCCTGTCTTTGGGTAGGAGGGTGGTACTTTGAAACAGAAGTCTGAGTGATGCTGGACTAGCCGTAGCCACAGGAGAGAGATTGGCATCAGAGAGCCAGTTGGTGGAAGTGTCTGATTGATTTCACTTAACATTATGGTCTCAAGGTGCACCTATTTTCCTACAAATGGCTCAAGTTTATCTATCTTCAGGGCAGAGTAGTACTCCATTACATGTAATTGCCTCATTTTCTTTGTCTTTGCGTTTGACAGAAATTTTATCTACTGATACTGATGACAGTTTTGTTTGTTTGTTTGTTTTTGTACTGGGGATTGAACTTGAGACTTTGGGTTTGCAAGGCAAGTGGTGGCACCACTGAGCTAAATCCTTGGCCTCAGATAAGTTGATGGTAGTCTTTATTCATTAGACTTTAGAAGATAAGTCATGGGGTGGGGGATTTAGCTCAGCGGTTCGGTGGCCTGCCCTGCAAGCGCAAGGACCCGAGTTCAATCCCCGTACCAAAAAAAAAAAAGAAGATAAATCATTTATGTATGGCAGTAAACAACCTTTCACAGTGGAAAGATGGGAGATGGACAGAGGGCTGGGTGTTCTGATTTATTCCTAATGTGCCCCTAGACTGAAAAACCATAACAAAACTGGACTAAGGTGAGGAAGGTCATCTTGTTTATTATTCTGCGTAGCCAAGGCTGCTGGCATGGTACTCAGTTCTCAGCTTGAGTTTTGGCTCAAGGAGTTCGTGCCGAGGAAAACCGCTACTAGTTGTGATTTTGTTTAACTTTGACTTTGTGTTTTTTTTGTTGTT
>NW_022900926.1:6964937-6971534 GCF_012274545.1 Fukomys damarensis
TTTGGTTTATTGAGACAGGGTCTCACTATGTAGTTGAGACTGACCTGGAACTCACTGTGTAGCCCAGGCTGGTCTCGAACTCACAGCGACCCTCCTGCCTCAGCCTCCCAAGTGCTGGGATTACAGGCGTGCACCACCACGCCAAGCCTTGACTTTGTGTTTTTAGCTGAGTGAGTAATTAAAGTTTTTAGGAAGGGTACTTTTTCTCTTGGCAAAGCAGAAGCCTCAGTGTTCATAGGTTGAAACTCTCCCTTCCTTTGCTTTTTTCCTCTCTGTCGCTCTGTGGAGGACCTCAGAGTCCAAAACTGATGCCACGCTCTGCCCAGAAATCATCCCAGTACACTAGGCTATTTCAGCAGCGCAAAGCCACTCCTGTGCATGTGCAGCAGACGTGGAGAGAGTGTACTTATGTACATTTGCTTTAAACTGCTCACAAGTGTAGTCCCGGGATGCGTAGGTGCTGAATGATATTCTTGTCACAGTTGAGGAAAACGTTACTTTGGGGAAAATGCGACGAGGGATTTATTGCTCTGGCTGTGAATCTGCAGTCAGATCATTACTACAAGTACACAGCAAGCGCGGAAAGACCTAGCTTAATGGCGGGATGGGAAATGTGTCTTGAGGTTGAACACGAGACTGTTGATAATGAAGGTTTAGCGAACTTTACACATGATTGTTTTCTTAAAATTACCCCAGGTAAGGTTTTCAGTCTTTGGAATAAAGAACCATCTAGTGCTTGTTTTTATAAATATGAAGCCAAATCATGAAAAGGCTCAACGGCACTGACTTGTAATGAAAGGGCCAAAACCTGTGGTGTTCAGAGTTGGGACACCGCCTTTGAGAGCTGGCCAGCGTGTGTGTTTTGTTTTCCCTGTAGAATGAAGACCTGGTTTGCTTCAGAGACATCAGACCAGCGGTGCCTCATCATTACCTCGTGGTGCCAAGGAAGCACATCCGAAGCTGCAGAGAGCTCCAGAGAGACCACTCGGGATTGGGTGAGAGGGCGGTGGCCTGCAGGCCGGTCTCCCCTCCTGGCTGTTCCTTTGTGTTAGTGGCTGCTCCGGAGAGGGTGTGACACACAGCCCATAATTGCCACCATGGATTTCCTTTAGGCAGAAAGCCCTCTGGGCCCGCCATGGTCACCAGTGGCAGGCTTGCTTTCCTTGTTGTGTGTGAGCCCGAAGGGCGTTTTGTTTGGTACGGATACACATAGAGACACTCCATCCACCACTGATAGACAGGCAGGTTAACTTAGTGTCTTGGCCGTTGTGAGGAATGCTGTCGTGAGCACACTTCCCTCTTAATGCAGACAGTTTCTGTTTAGTTACTCAGTTGACTCTGACCTCAGCCGTGAGAGCAGCTGTCCACGGCCGGTTTGTATGCATGGTGTTTTGTGAAGATGACTGCACCGGGACTCTCCTCGAATCTGCCCTTCCATTTGGGTAACTTAAGGCTGTCTTGAGTGTTTGCCGCAGGAGGGTCTCAAGTTCAAGCCCAGCCTGGGGGTGTAGCTCAGGGTGAAGGCCCTGGGTTCAGTCCCCACAGCACCCACCCACACACAAAAAAACCAGAAAACACCCAAAATAAACAAAAAACAAAACAAGAAAATTACTCATTTGAGATGGTGTTAATGAGTCACGTAGTATAATTTTTTTTTTCCTGTTTTACAGTTGAGAGCATGGTAACTGCTGGAAAAGCCATCCTTGAAAAGAACAATGTCACAGACTTCACAGATGTGAGGTGTGTAAATGTAGAAGAAATCAGCGCTACACCACTGAATTTTTTGTTAGGATAGCTGAGGCGTCAGAAGTCCTCTTTTCTTTGTTCTTTCGATATGAGAATTCCTATTGGTTTATGTAGACTGAATTTTCTTAGACAAACTTTGATATGATTTAAAAATACGTCCTTAGTTTTCTAGCATGAAAGTAACTTGAAATCACTCTCTACTGAATTATTTGCCAAACTTGGAACTAAAGCACCTAACGTGCAGGTAACTGTTGAAGCTAAACAGCGCTCTGACTTTCAGAGATTAAGAGTTTACCTTGCGTCCGGTGGGCAGTTCTCAGGCAGGGGGAGAGGCGGTTCCCTGTCCTGCTCCTGAGCCAGTACGGCCCTGAATGCGCACGCTGCCCATGGCACAAGTGTGGTCAGTGCTTTGGCCGCTCCGGGTTACGCCTGCTGTGCGCCCTGCAGGCTCCAGCGAGCCGGTGTGTAGGGAGGCCCTCTGCGAGCCCTGAGCCTCATCCGAGGGCGAGGTAGGGCGGGGGACCGGCACCGTCCGTCTGAGAGCTCTGGCCTGGGTGCAGCCGCGCTGATCGAAGAATGAACACTGACTTAAGGAGCCTGAGTTTGAGTTTCACTTCTCACTTTGTGACCCTGGAAGGTCTCATTTTTTTTGTGTTTTGAGCTGTGTCCTTCAGGCTGGTCCTGAACTCCTATGCTCACATGATCCTCCTGCTTCAGCCTCCCAAGTAGCTGGGATCACAGGCTTGTGCTGTTGTGCCCCGCTCTTAAGTTTTTATCTTTGAAATGGCTTCTAGATTGATTCCACTTCCTGAGGCTCGTGTTTCACACGGAAAACCTAATCCCCTCTGCCAGGTAGTGAGAGAAGCTTTCCGCTGCCCGCTGCCCGCTGCAGGTCTGACTTCACCTCGGTGGTCCCCGAGCGTCTCGGCCGTGTGGTGGCCCTGCTTCTGTGCCTCCCTCCCAGTCCACATTGCTTCTGGCTTGAGAAGCTGAGTCCTTTTCCGCTGTCCCTGTCCATTCGGCATAAATGGGCTTGCAACAGTGCAATAACTTTTTTCTAATTAAGGCTCTTACTGGTTTATAAAATAAGCAGTTATGAATAGTATTACATAAGGAACTTTAGGTGCTGCTGGGCGTGATGGTGCACACTTGCATCCCAGCTATTTTGGAGGCCGAGGCAGAACTGCGAGTCATGGCCACTCCAGGCAGTTTACTAAGACTTTGTCTCGAAAGAACTGGGGATGTAGCTGCTAGAAAGCTTGCCTAAAATCCACTGCCACATAAAAGGAAGTTTGTTAAACGCTGTGATGACTGACATCCTTTGTGAAATGTTGGTTGGCACGGACGTCTGTGCGTGTTACTCAAGGAGAAGGCGCGCCACCTGCTGGCCGCGTCTTGCAGTGACGGAGCACTGCTTTTAGATTCACGCAGTTAAAGTGTAAACGGATAGGGCCTGCAGGGATAAGAATGTCAGCTTAGAATTTAGGAAGGCTCTCTGAGGCACGATGTGCTCTGAAGGTCTTTGATAAACACTTTATTACTACACATTTTAATGTGAAAAGGAACAGTGAAACTGCTCTGAAATATATACAAAAAAATCACCAAAGGTTATGAGTGCCTGCGTGTCTGTCCTGCTGGGTGTGTCTCCAGCATCTTCGTGTTTGCCCCTGGAGAGTCGCAGTGACCGTGGTGTCACCTCCTGTTGCAGGATGGGTTTCCACGTACCGCCCTTTTCATCCATCTCCCACCTGCACCTCCACGTCCTGGCGCCAGTCAGCCAGCTTGGCTTCCTCTCCAGGTTGGTTTACAGAGTGAATTCTTACTGGTTCATCACGGTAAGTATCACTTAGCAGCAGCACACGAGTGCATTTCCGTCATTTGTCCTTTTTGTTGCAGGTTTGTGCTTTCTCGGCAACACGAGACATTTAAAGCTCTCCTGGGTTTGACCTCTTGTTTAAGCCACCGAGTGTAGGGATTTTCCAGGCCGCCAGATCTTTAGGAAGAGAATCCATGGCCGAGACTCCTCATTATAAGTAACTCATAAAGTAGAAAAGCCTGACGTCAGGAGTTCAGACTCGAGTCCGATCTGGGTACCCTGTGTTATGGTTTTGACCCACTGTGTACTAAGACACCATGTACAAATTGCATACACATTTCAAGGTGCAGGTGCTTTTCTTTTGCGGTGCTGGAGATGGAGCCCAAGGTCTGGTGCGTGCTAGGCGGGCACCCTACCGTGAGCTACACCCCGGGTCAGGCTCATCCCTTTCTGGGCACACGGGTAACAGTGCCCCCTTGGAGAGCGGAGAGGCAGTGCTGAGACAGTTCGTGGGCTGGGCCTTGCAGGCCTGGGCATGTGGCTCAGCGCTAGAGCACCTGCTACGCAGCGCAAGGCCCTGCTAAGCCATTGCTTAGCTGTGTCCCCAGCCCTGCAGAAGGAAGAAATAGCGCTTGGTGAAAGTCACCTGCCACTTCTGTCCTCGTAATCAATATCAACGTAGAAATCGAGCTTTTGTGATTTTTGGTGTCAGTTTGAGCCCCATAACAAAGGGGTTTTGATACCGGCATGAGCTGCCTGACCTGAGGTTGAAGCTTTCAGCCTGAAAGTTACAAAATTGTGCTTTGTGGAGGCGGAAGTGGACTGAAACGGCTTCTCATAGGCCTGTGGTGTGCCAGTTGTCATTGTTAGTTGACTCTGGGCCACTTGACAGGAATTCACCAGCCTCTTGTCTCATGTGTCCGTGGTATTAGGGGAACCAGTAACTGCTACGTCTGAATAACAATCAAGCAGCAGTTATTTGCCATTGGTCAGAGTACAGAGGAAATTAGAAAGCATCACATTGTTTTCTTAGAAAAAATTGAATCAAAACACATTCTGGGGCCGTTTGTGCAGCTCAGTGGTGGAGAGCATTACCTTACATACACCTTCAGTGGGAAATGACAAATCTGTCCGTGGTTCATCTTAAGAGTCTGAACCACTCTTAAAACTGGGACTCTGGGGCCGGGGATTTAGCTCAGTGGTTCTGCCACCTGCCTCGCAAGTGCAACGTCCTGAGTTCGATCAAAAAAAAAAACTGATTTTGACCAAAACAGCCAAGGTAAAGTTACTGGAGTTTTTTTGAAAATCTCTTCTCTAGCGTTCCACATTATAAGAGGTGATTGAGAAAGGCTCTGTGGTTTACTTAGTACAGGGATGAACTCGGGACCTTGTGCTTGCGAGGCAGGCGGCAGCACGGCTGAGGTACATCCCCGACCCTATGGTTTACTTTTAAAACCAGTTTTATCTTCCAGAGCAGGTTTAGGTTCTCAGCAGCGTGGGGTGCAGGTGTGGAGCTCCGAGTGTGCTGTACACGCGCCCTCACTGCCACTGTCTCCGCCGCTGCGGGGCTCGCTTGGCTCGGTGGGACCGGCGCCCAGTGACCGTCCCAGTGCCCTGTCCTCCCGTGTCCGATGATCTGTGTCAGACCTGTTCTCAGCGTTCTCGCTTGGTGCAGCACCTTTGGGGCATGGCTTGTGTCCAGCACTGTGTCAGACAAAATAACCTCCCTGCCCTGAGAGCCCTGCCTGCTGGGCGCCCAGCCCAGCTTCCTCTGCCCCTTGTTACCTCCGGACCGCCTCAGTGTCTCCCCCTGGACTCATGCAGTCAGCCTTTCACACTGGCTCCTTTCACTTACTCATGGCATTTACGTTTCCTCCACATTAATGAACTTGTTTTCAAATTTATTTTTGTTTTTGTGTTTTGGAGATAGGGTCTCACTCTGTAGCCCAAACTGGCCTAAAACTCAGAGTGATCCTCCTGCCTCTGCCTCTTGAGTGCTGGGATTACATGCGTGTGCCACCATGCCCAACTCGTACTATTTATTTTTTTAAAAAAACAATATATTTAGTTTTTTCCTCTTATTACAAAATTTTAAATGAATATGTAGTGGGAGTCGGGGATGTAGCTCAGTGACACTGTTCCTGCCTGGCAAATGTGAGGTCCTGAGTTTGATTCCCAGTACCAGAAAAAAAAAATTATGTAGCTCACAATCTGCCTATTCATAGATGATGTGGAATACCCTTACTGTAGTTTCATAAAAATTATTAGTTTTTTTGTAAGATGTTTTATGGGTTTTGGGGGAGTAAGGTAGTATTACAAGTGGGATATATCGTACCCTGCTTTACTGGCATGGCTTAATATAAGAGGAATGCCAACAGAGCTGTTGGAAAGAGGCTCTGATATCTAGAGTAACAATGTGTTTTTTTTCTTTTTATTACAGGCTGATTATTTGATCGAAAAACTAAGAACATGAAAATGCAGCTGTGGAAGGTTTTCCTAATCTTGGCTCAGTATAAACTAATGTTTTGGATCTTGTGAAGTCTAATTGTAGTTTTAAGGTTTGGGGCTTTCGTAGAAGGCTGCTGCAGGGTGGCCTTGACCTTGTGTGGATGTCGTTTGCTGGCATCTGTGGTACCATTACATAAGTGTCTGTCTGCACTGCTTTGTTTTAATGGTTTTCTTAAGATTTCAATTGTAAGAACGTCTAGGTAAAATTCCACTTAAAACAGATTCTGTTAAGATGGGTGTTATGTTTTCTAAAGGTTCAAATAATTTCATTTCTCACTAATTTATAAAGAGTAAACTGATACAGAAAGTAGATTATTGGAACCTTTTCTACTGTTAAGGAGAAAAGGAAATTCAGTTATTTCTTGGTAGTTTATAGTTTTGCACATAAATTTTCAAAATAGTATCATACTATACTGTCGTTTCTGACCTTGCTGATGGGAAGAAATTACATATGTGTCCCTTTTTACTTAAATTTTGATACTGGTTTCCACCTCTTAGAGCCTAGCATCTTTTCGGTTTGCTTTTTG
>NW_022900926.1:6973104-6973547 GCF_012274545.1 Fukomys damarensis
AGTGGACATGGCCTTCGGGCTGCTGACCAGTGAGGGTGGTGACTGCAGGCCGCAGGGCCGGCAGTGCGGTACCTGAGCGGTGCCATGCACAGGACTAGGAGCGTGAGCACGAATGTATTGCGGGAAACAGGCTTTCGTTCCTAAGTTCACATCATCTGGAACTTAGCTGGTTCATTCATTTGTCCAGAAAACATTTAGCAGGCCTTTGCCATGCACTGGACCGTGCCAGCATCAGGAAGAAGGATGTGAGTGAGGGCGGTTGGCCTTTAACCCCTGACTCGGAATGGACAGAATCGGCGGCGGTTCCGGGCTGAAGTGCGGTGATCTGCGGGACGCTCCCGAGAGTGCTGCCCCGGAGCGCAGTGCGCAGGACACAGTGTCGGGGCGCGGAGCAGGGAGCCCGTGTGGTTCCTGGAGCTCTGCTTCCGTGTCACTGACCTCAT
>NW_022900926.1:6973567-6980852 GCF_012274545.1 Fukomys damarensis
AACTCAGTTGGTCCTTATGCTTGTAAGGCAGGTGGCAGAACCACTGAGCTAAATCTCTGGCCCACGCCTAGCATCTTTTTAATAAATTGGTCCTGAAAATTACACGATGCAGTGCTTCCCTATTAGCCATGAAAGACGTGGTCCAGGACTCTGTGGGTACCTGAAACCTAGGAGCCCATACGCATTGTACGCATATTACGCTTTTGCCTGTGACAGAGTTTCAGTTATAAGTTAGACACAGCGAGAGACTTAACAACAGTGAGTAACAGTTGCGGAGAGCAGTCAGATGTAGCTGTAGCATGGGCTGGGATGGCCTTGCCAGCCTCCCTCTTACGGGGTAAAGGGTAGCTGATGACAGGTCCAGCGGGTCTGACAGCTGATGAACCACTGAGCTAAATCTCTGGCCCACGCCTAGCATCTTTTTAATAAATTGGTCCTGAAAATTACACGATGCAGTGCTTCCCTATTAGCCATGAAAGACGTGGTCCAGGACTCTGTGGGTACCTGAAACCCAGGAGCCCATATGCATTGTACGCATATTACGCTTTTGCCTGTGACGGAGTTTCAGTTGTAAGTTAGACACAGCGAGAGACTTAACAACAGTGAGTAACAGTTGTGGAGAGCAGTCAGATGTAGCTGTAGCATGGGCTGGGATGGCCTTGCCAGCCTCCCTCTTACGGGGTAAAGGGTAGCTGACGACAGGTGCCGGATGCTGCGTGGGGCTCACGTTCCAGGTGGCGAGAGATGTCTCAGTGCTATTCGGAGTGACGTGAGTGCAAGAGGTAGTGTATGGTTCCAAGTTCGATCCCTGGTACCCAAAAATTTAAATACATAAATTAAGTAAATAACCAGGCAGGGCTGGGGATGTAGCTCAGTGGCACCGCGCCTGCCTCACAAGGGCAAGTGCACGGGTCATTCATCGCCGGGATTTTATTATTTTCAGTTGACCCACAGGGAACTGAAACCATACGAAGTAACAGCCAGAGAAAGTGAAACTGGCTAATGGGGGATACATCAGAAACAAAACAAAAACCAAAAAATAACTACAATTAAAATTCACTTAGCCTGTTTGGTAGTCTCTTGATAACTACGCTATTCATAACATTCATTCAAAGTGAAACGAATTCATAGTCTGTCTTAAAGATACTTAAAGTAGTATTGATTCTACTAAAATGGAGTTTCTGACAGGAATTTACCGGATCGAGCTATTTGGCTGTGTAACAATTCAATGTAACCGGATTTTATCTGTAAGAACGTAGAAGAGGAAGAAGCATAGAGTGGTTCAGTTAATGTATTAAAACTGGCAGAAACGATGCTTTACAGCATGTTTTTTGTAACAAAGGGAAGTTAGAATAAAAAGTACTTAGACCTAGATTGTGTCATGAAAGACCTGATTTGAAAGTTGAAATAGACTTAATGAAATTTGTTTCCTTCACATAATGTTGATCTACCGGCATAGCATTTTCTGAAGCACATTTTGGTGGACTGTGGCGGTCCAGCCATCACAGCACGAACATGCCTGAGTCGGGGAGTGAGGATTGGGAAAGGAAGGAACACTCCTTAGTTGAAATAGACTTAATGAAATTTGTTTCCTTCACATAATGTTGATCTACCGGCATAGCATTTCCTGAAGCACATTTTGGTGGACTGTGGCGGTCCAGCCGTCACAGCACGAACATGCCTGAGTCGGGGAGTGAGGATTGGGAAAGGAAAGAACACTCAAGCCTGAGTGGAGACCAAGAGAAATCTGCTTTATTTCACAGAAACAGCTCCTTTTATAGGCTCCCATCAACAGGAAGCTTTTAAGGGCACACAACAACAAAAAACACCAAGTAATTTTTTTTCAAAGACCGGATTTCCTGACTCTTACAGGTAACATCAGGTCTTTGGCTAACGAGCTTCCTGTTGTGTCAGGGTGATTTCCTGACTCTTACAGATAACATCAGATCTTCGGCTAACGAGTTTCCTGTTATGTCAGAGTGAAAGAGTTAAAACAAGCTTAACAAACAGTTTCCTTGAAAAGTAGCAAATGTTGATGTCTTAATTATACAGGAAGAAGTTATTTTCCAAATGTCAAACTCCAGTGGGCCATGACTGGGCCCCGACAGTGGACATGGCCTTCGGGCTGCTGACCAGTGAGGGTGGTGACTGCAGGCCGCAGGGCCGGCAGTGCGGTACCTGAGCGGTGCCATGCACAGGACTAGGAGCGTGAGCACGAATGTATTGCGGGAAACAGGCTTTCGTTCCTAAGTTCACATCATCTGGAACTTAGCTGGTTCATTCATTTGTCCAGAAAACATTTAGCAGGCCTTTGCCATGCACTGGACCACGCCAGCATCAGGAAGAAGGACGTGAGTGAGGGCGGTTGGCCTTTAACCCCTGACTCGGAATGGACAAAATCGGCGGTGGTTCCTGGGCTGAAGTGCGGTGATCTGCGGGACGCTCCCGAGAGTGCTGCCCTGGAGCGCAGTGCGCAGGACACAGTGTCGGGGCGCGGAGCAGGGAGCCCGTGTGGTTCCTGGAGCTCTGCTTCCGTGTCACTGACCTCATGGCTGTCCTGAGCATCCAGGCTGCAGCTGCTTTCCCAGGCTGGAGAGGGGCTTACGGGGCGGGAGGTCCTGGGCTCTCTGACAGAGATTTACAGGGTTTTTGCCCTGCTTGTGAAGTAGCTCACTGAGTGTGTATTCAGATTAACAGTTGCGGGTGTCTGCATCAGTCAAACGAGCAGCCTCGGAGTAGAGACCGTCAGCGTGTACACTCTGGGCGAACTGGGACTTATGTCATTGACAGTGTTATGATAATAGCGTGGAGGGGCTTATGGGACTGTGAAGTACCTGAAAACCTCGGTAAATGTGACTAGCCCGTTCCGTATACGTGCAATAGATTCTTCTTTGTTGGAAAATCCTTGGTAATGTAGTTTTAGAAGAAGTTTTTGCAAGATGGGTAGTCAAATAACTATAATTAGGGCCAGGGATTTAGCCCAGTCGTTCCGCTGCCTGCCTTGCAAGTGTATGGTTCCAAGTTCGATCCCTGGTACCCAAAAATTTAAATACATAAATTAAGTAAATAACCAGGCAGGGCTGGATGTAGCTTGTTCCAAGTTCGATCCCTGGTACCCAAAAATTTAAATACATAAATTAAGTAAATAATCAGGCAGGGCCGGGGATGTAGCTCAGTGGCACCGCGCCTGCCTCACAAGGGCAAAGTCCTGAGTTCAGTCCCCAGTGACATCAGAAACAAAACAAAAACCAAAAAATAACTACAATTAAAATTCACTTAGCCTGTTTGGTAGTCTCTTGATAACTACACTATTCATAACATTCATTCAAAGTGAAACGAATTCATAGTCTGTCTTAAAGATACTTAAAGTAGTATTGATACCATTGTTTTTGTATACTGTGCTACTGCTTATGTAACTGTGGGATTGTAAAAGTATTGAATCATTTCAAACTGTTTACTTAGCTAGAAGAAATCCAAGTAAAATAAAAATATTGTCAATTTTGCCTCTCTGGACTCTTTTTAGCAGCATTAAAAATCCTGATTCAAATGGAAAATGTTAGATAAATGGCAGATCTCCGTGGACTGTCAGAGATGTGGACACCTTCTATACAAAGAATCCAAGGTCAAGAGCAGTCTTTGTTACAGTAACATTCATATTTCTAGATTTTGACGTCACAACGCTACAGAAGTGGATACAACTTCCATTAATGTTTCAGTGTGTACTGGGCACAAGTCACTAAAATGAAAATGATAGGCGTTGACCCTTCTGTTTATTGTAGCAATATGCAGTTCCCTAATTCAACTTAAATTAACAATGAAAATATCTAAGTCCACTAATTAGGAAGAATCAAATACTCATTGTATGATTAGTTATTTAAAATATTACAAGTGGAGATGGACCCACAACTAAGCATCATGCATTAATTAAACCAACCCTACATCAAATACTACTTTTGTAAATTTTTAAAGTTTTATTTTTGCTCTGCCCAAATACCTGAGAATACCAAAAGAGGAAAGATGTATCCTGACACAGTTTCAGAGGTTGGTCCGTGGTGAGCCAACTCTGCTGCCTTTAGGCCTGTGGGAAGGGCAGGAGCATCACGGGATGGTGGCAGAGAAAGGCTGTTCATCTCCCTGCAGCCAGGAAACAGAAGGGGAAAGACCCAGAGGAGAGGGGGCTTGAGTATGATAGACCCTTCAGAGGCATCCATGCTGCTAATAAGTTCATCAGTGGGTTAATGCATTAGTAGGCTAGCGCCCTTGCGATCTGGTCACCTGTCTAGCACCTGGCTCTGAATATTGCCGCCTTGGGGCTCATAATAAATGAGTCTTTGAGGGGACGCTTGATAGGTAATCATAACAGCATTCAAATATATACAGTATTAAAACCCCCAACTCATGCCTATCCTGCCCCCCACCCCTTGGTTCAGTACTGGGGTTAGAACCTAGGGCCTATCCCTAACCCTAGGGCCTCATGCATGTTGGTCAAGCACCGTACCACCAAGCCACATCCCAGCCCTCTTTTCTATCTTTTCCCTACCTCTGTCAATAGCAACCCCAACCTTTCACTTGCTCAGGTCAGAAATCTTAGTCATCTTTGAGTCTTGTCTGTTAGACTTCCCGTGTAGCCTCTTAGCAAGTGGCTGGCAGTAGCTTCCAAATACATCCAGAATCTAAGCACTTCTCATCACTTGTACTTTTATTATCTTGGCCAAGTTCCCATGATTTCTTGTCTACATTACAGCAGTAGCTTCCTTTTCTCCTTGTTCACTTATAGTCTGTTCTCCACACAGTTACACCAATAGACCAACCATTTAGGCCTGAGCCTTCTGTTAGGCCTACAGGCTCTGCATTCATCTCCCAGATTCACACAAAATGTTTTGGCATAAAGGTGTTACCTACCATAAGGGACCTGAAACAAAAAGGAGTTTGTTCGTCTCGGTGCCCAGTGTCTCTCCCTTATGAGGCACCCGTCCTCTCTTGTGACGGGTCTTGCTAAAATGGCCTCCTTTGAAGTTCTTTCTAAAATACTAAATTGGGTCAGAGGGTGTAGCTCAGTGGTAAAGCGCTGACCTAGCATATACAAGGCCCTGGCTTAGCACTGTGAAAAGGAAAACCAAAAATTAAATTAATTACACATCTTTCTTGCTTATGAAGACCTCACCATTTACCTTCAAGATTACTTTCACAAGTGTATCAGTCATTTTTACTGGCGGTGTGAACTGGGGACATCTTCCAAAATCTCTTTACCCTTAAAATCCAGGTTCACATGGTACCACCTTTCTGAAATCTCTGAAATCTCCCACACTTAACTAGGCAATTTTGTTTCAGTTTCAATCTGGCGTATTTTAGTTTCCCACTATAGCCAAGATACAATGGAGTACTTCTTAACTTTCTTATTTTAAGATTTTTGAGAGTTGGGGAGTTTATTTTTATTTTTATTGCCCTAGCCTTATGATAATTCATGTTACTGGTCAGTAAGTGTGCTTTAACCACTGAATACCTTAAAATGTTAACATCACAAACCAATGTCTGACAGATGTTTTTGTTTTTTATTTTTTGTTTTTTTGTTTTTGTACCAGAGATCGAACTCAGGACCTTGTGCTTGCCAGGCAGGCCGTAGAACTACTGAGTTAAATCCCTGGCACCCCAGAAGATGTTTTTTAATCCAAAAAATCAAAAGTTAGTCTGGATTCAGCTGACCTTCCTCTCCTGATGTCCTCTCAGCAGGATATATGGCCAAAATAACTGTGAAACTTCATCTTGTTTCCAAAGAATCCATCCACACCAGTCGTTTAAAGCATCTCATAACCAAACGTAGAGGGCGGTGGGACAGAATTGTATGGCTCCTGCCATCTTGCTGGCTTTTTTATTTATTTTTTTAACCCTTTACCTCTCTCCTTCCCTTTGAAATAAGTTTCTCATTGCACCTGTTTCAACATTCTCTGCAGCCTTGGCTTTAGCCAGCATGTGTGGCCCACAAGAAATCAGCTAATTGAGAGCCTTTCTCTAACTGTGGTGAACCTTTTAGAGACCACGTGGCAGATTGCGACCCCACACCCACTTTTTATCGCAAAGTGCCAACACCTTTTAACTTTGAACAGTGAGGTTTTAGTTTAGAAAAAACAACTCTACATGAACTTTTTTTTTTTTTTGTATGGGGGATTGAACTCGGGTCCTTGCGCTTGCAAGGCAGTCAGCAGAACCACTGAGCTAAATCCCCGGCCAACATGAACGTCTTTTGTCTTAAAAGAAAAGCCATAATGTGTGCTGTGCCATAGGTTCGACCCCGCTGCTCTCGACATTGTCTCTGCTAAGGGGATTCTCTCAGTTCTGAGTCCAGCTGGTAAGAGCAGCTTCTGCTTGACACACCTTCCCGAGAAAAGAATACGTGGTGTTTTGCAAATTATGTAAATTCCCTAAAAGTGGGTTAAGACAACAAAGTATTCTAATTATCTATGGTACCTGGGCTTCCTGGTTCCAGTGCCCATCCATTTACCGTCCCACCCCCCTGTCCTCCAGGTGGTTATTCTCAAGCCTTAGTACGCTTCAGGACCACTTGGTGGGCTTCTTCAGAACTACCAGACCCACACCCCACATTCCTGATGCAGCAGGTTTCAGGGTGGGGCCGGAGTTCGTATTTCTATTTTCCACGTGCCATGGGTGCTGCCTGGCTTAGGATCACACTGGAAGCACGCCCATCACAAGTGCTTCTTAAATTTGGCTACACTGGGCAACTAATATGTCCAGGCCACCATCAAGCAAATGTACTTTGAATCTCAGATTAGAGTCCATGCCTCAGTGTTTAAAAAAACAAAAAGCAACTCTCCAGGTAATTACAGCGTACAGTCAATTCTGAGAACCTGTGGCCTACAATTCTGCTTTGGGCCCTGTTAGAGCAGCATCTTGAAAAACCCATCCTGTGGTACCTGAGATGATCTATGCTATTATAGGGGTAACACAGGACTTCTTCACTGAGGTCACTCAAGTGAAGTGACAACTGGCTGGATTAGTAAGAGATACAAGCATTCAAGTGTGTTTACCACTATTGTTTTAGGTGACACGAAAGCCTTCAGGATGAAAACTCGAGATCCAGGATGAACCTTGGAATTCTGTGAAGCTTAGACTGTCATGCATAACTAGGACTGGACAGAAGCTATGACTTCATAGCTGTAGACGGAGTGGGGACCTAGGGAGGCCACTTGTTTAGATCTTGGCCTCGGTGCAGCGTCCCTTCTCCCCAGGGGAGGGGCAGGGCTCCGTAGATGAAGTCCTAGTGATCCAT